>NC_143016.1:66917022-67217022 GCF_055824585.1 Amblyomma mixtum
AGAGCAGTACACGTTGAGCATATGCAACGGCGAGTCCCTGCGGACAGGAGTGCATGGACAGAAGTCTATAGACTGTCTGCAGAAATTCTTGACTTTATGAGTACTGAAACCACTGACTATGGAAGGCACAAGAGCGTCTTAATAATGCAGGGATAGGGTCCTCTGCTCCCCTGGACAAGTGGAAGAAGAATATCAGTGCGTTTCCTCCAACACTGTTTACTCCATGAAGGGCCACCCTTGATTTTTTTTTGTTTCGCTTTCTCTTTCACCAGTGGTGAGTCCCTATGCATCCATTCCCGCCGAAGCTAAGAAGCATTAGATACATTTATCATAGCGCGTACCGCCACCGCTTACCGCGTGCTGTGCCCTGCCAGTGCGCACGCACTGGCTTGTTCCCTGCGCAGCACTGGCACCCCCAAGGCGATCTGCGCCGAAGTGGTACGCATTGTGCTTGTGGGATATACAGATATCCCTCGCCGCCCCGCGCTGAGTCACGCGACGAAGCGCCCGCCGCCGGGCATGGGGAGAGGGGGGGCACGCGGCCACTCTCCTCACCCTCAGCTCGGACGTGACATCACGCCTACGCCCTGGCGCCTTAGGGACGGGGTGAACGACTCTTGATTGCAACCAGTTGCTCAAGGGGGTGCAATGTCGTACTGGTTTAAGGAGAGCTCGCGAGGGAACAAAGGCTCTCGAGTCTCTCCTCTCGCCGCGGTGACTGCCCGACTGCCCCGCCGACCCCGTCTCCTGCCCGCTCCTCCCCGGACTATCCACCGCCGGTCGACGACGACCTGGTAAGCTGCTGAACCATCTATTATCGGATAGAACATTCTTCCGCAGTGTGCTTTGCCTTGAGCTAGGTAAATAAACGGTTTCCTAGCGTACTCTGTTCGTTGCCTACTTCATCTGAACCCGCCGTGGCTGTGACTTTGCGCCACGGGTTGGGGACACGAGAACGTCCGCGCATAGCTGGCACGGAAGCTTGCCTTCCCGGCCGGCTGCACGCGAGTGACCCCATATCTTGCGCCAAGATATGGGGTATCGCGCGCGCAGCTCTTGGCTGGCGCAGGCGCTGCAGTCTCGCCTCCAGTACGCGTTGTCTTTATATACGGCGCCCAGACGCCCACAGATGCAAACACAAACAAGCGCGTCCTCGACGCGGCCATTAGCCCTGCGCGCTGTCGCCTCGGCAAAGAGAAACGAGGCATTTCTTCCGCCTTGCGTGTGCCTCAGTGGCGGCTCCATTTGCGTCGTCGCCGCCGAGGGCTTTCATCGAGGGACGCATCCGGGCAGCATGAGCAGCAGCAGCAACGGCGGCAGCAGCAGAGGCGTGACAGCGTCGGCGCAATGCGTGGAGGCTCCATGAGACCGCGGAAAGCTTCCCGTTTACCGAGGCCATTCCTGCAACTTCTATTTGTTTCAAGTCCAAAATTGAAAGCCTTCCGTTCAACCCCTCGCTGCACCTCGTCCCTCCAGGCTTTTTCTTTTGTTTTCTTCTTGTTCTGGAATTGGCGCACGCTACCGGCACAGAGCCACATTTCTTTTCCTTCTTTAATTTCCATGTCAGTTCTCTTCCCATCTGAATCGGATGCTTTTTTTTTTTGAGTCTTTAAAGGCGGTCTGCGTTCCTCCTCTTTATTCTCTTTTTTTTAATGATGCATGTTTTGTTCCATACGGTTGCGCAATATGAAAGGAGTTATGCATTACTACAGCTTCATTATTGTTATTGTTCTTCTAGCTGCAGGTCGCGTACTTATGTTTGACCTTTTTTTGTACGTCGCATACACAATCGTCGTCGCCACATGTTTTCTTTGGTGCCAGCCATAGAGGAACAACTTTACTCGCACCGATATTTATTCAGAAAGAAATAATAAGAGCAAAATGAAAAGAAACAAACAGGTATGCTGCCGAGAGGCTAAGCTACGTTCCCGTTTCGCTCTCGTCAGGGCGCGGTGGATATTTTGCGAATGTCGAGTAGAGGATATCCTTTGGACGCGCATCTGTGGTCTGCGGTTCGCGTCGGCTCTAAAACATTTTAAATCCAAAACATTCAAGCCATGTGTGAGACACGCAGTGGACGACGGTATTTGCGCTTTGCGCTGCGCGTCTTGAGGCGTGCGTTTGGAGGCTGTGTGAAGATTTTGCGAGCTATGTTTTCCTGTATAGCTTTTCCTTCTACTACTTCTGCTGCGGCAGTCGTTTATGGCATCCGTGCAGCATATTTGTTTACTGCTTCCACTGAGTGTCAGTGCGGCGTAATATTCTGCACCGATGCTTTGAAGCCAAGAAGAGACCACAGGTTCCTGATTGCGGTATATCGCTATTGCGGTTAAAGTAGGCAGCTGCTTTTGATGACAGACGTTACAGGCATGAAGTGCATCGTTTCGCCTTTTTGTTTTTACTGATAAGCGATTGAAGAAAAAAAAAGGAGCGGTTTCTAAAAGCGCAGAAAGAAACGATGTGACTGTTTTTCAATTTAGGAAAATTTTGATTGTTCGTACACACATTACTTCATCGCTCAGAGAAAGTGTGCAAGGCGAAAGGGGGATTTTTTGTATAAGAAATCGCGGAGTATGAATCCTAGACATCACTGGCAGAGAGACACGCAAGTATGCTGGAAGAACTTAAGTGCGAGGGAAAGATTATTACAGTAATACGCAGTCTCTGCAAGCATTGCGCGGTGTTTAGGAAAGTGTATTGCTAATGAGGAAGGGGGACAAAAACAGGAGGGTTTTAGCCTAGGTGCATCTGATTTTTCTTCTAGGAACCTTACTCTTTCGTAGCAGGTAAAATTCGCAGTATTAGCGAGCCAGGAGACAGTGCGAACAAAAAAGTGGAAGGCTTTTTTGCGCCATGATAGTGCGAGACCTACAACCTGACAAACAAGCAGGCACTTTCACCTGCCACTCTAATTTAATATCAGCTGATTTCGCATGAACCGTCATTTCAAAGCGAAACGCCTCTCAAGGTCTCTCTTCTGGGAACGGCAAAGGAGGTTTCGAGTTTCGCGAGAACTTTCGCACACGCGCACACACACAATCATTGATAAGATCAAATGCCAGTTACCTCTTTCTGTAACTGCATCGTAGCGTGATTCAAACCCGACGGCATCTCTTTATAAGAACTTCGGCCATCAAGATATGCCGCCGAGTTGAAAAGAAGCAGCAAACGTTTCCCTGACGCGATGGAACCGGCGATTATAAAGCTCCCGAGAGCTCTAAGGAAAAGAAACGCTTTCCAACTTCATTTGCTCAGACGCTGCCAAGGCACAGCGAGCACGAAGTACGAGGCGGACCGCAACAAATCTCCCTTTGATCGCCCGGGGACGCAGAAACAAGAAGACGCGCACAACGACCCGGATCAGCAGCAGTAACAGTGTCATCAACAGCAGTGGAATAGAAGCCCAGGCCCGGAGAGAGATGGAGAATGAACGGGTCATACCGCCGCGTTGCACGCAATATGTTCCGCTCTTCACACCTTCACAACAAGGCGCTCCACAATGTTTTTTTTTCTACTTTATTTTCTAGCGACGCTCCTTTCCGTCTCCTCTCCTCACGTTGTGCATGAGTGTTGGAAGCGCAGGAGATTCCAGAGCCTGGCGACGCAATGGAAGGCAAACAGAGGGACAAGCGCTACGCTGCAGGGCAGCATCTAAGGAAACGATGACGGTAGCGAGACGCGACGCACCGCTCTGCAGGGCGGGTAGGCAACGGGGTGCTGCGAAGAACAACGTGCGCGCCGGAGGCAACGCGGCTCAAGGGAGGCGTAGGCGCGTGCGCTGCCTGCTTGCGTCCCTCCGTGTACGGAAAAAGGAAGAAAGGGTGCGTCGTTGGTCGTGGCGCCGAAGAGGAAGGCCGCTTCCGCGCCAGTGTCGACACAATCTGACGACAGCAGGCGTCTCCGTCGGCACACCACTATTTCCTGGTCAAGTCAGGACGGTACTTTTCCTCTTCGGCCGGCGATTCTTTTTCTCTTTTCCATTTCCAGTGTCGGTGGCTTAATCAGGCTTTCTCTTGCTCCTCATTTTCCTTTTTTTCCTGCTTTGTTGTCGCTCTTTCCTGCTACCGCTTGCCCCGAACTTGTGCGTTTTTCCACACGGGATTTCGACAATGCATCCGCTCTGTTGGCTGGATTGCCCTGCTTCTCCGGTGACGGTTCACCCGTCGTTACCGACCGGCACTTATATTCTTAGGTGCAGCGACTTTCGCGTTTACAGTGACAATATTGTTGCACGCAAAGGGCAACTTCTTACAAGCCCTTTCTTCCATGTCCTTCACCGCTTCTTAACCTGCCACTGGTCCTTGCCATAAGGCTTCCTTTCTTGTTTTCCCCATCCCGCAGCTTCTGTTGCTGTTCTTGGAGCGCGTCTTTTTTCTTTGTTTCGACTTGCTTGGAAAAGGTACTATACGCAGCCCATCGCACCGTCGCTCGATCCTGGCAGCGGAGGGCTCAACAAACAAACGTACCGCATCCGGACCAAAATTTACGAGTGTATACTGCACACAAAGTTTGGGGAGCAGCACGATACGAAGCGTTGGATGGAGGAAAAGGGAGGCCGCTAGCGTTTGGCGAAGGTGCTGAATGGCATCCCGGAATCCAGTTTTTCGCGCACTGCGCCACGTTTCCTTTGCGTGCTCGTTATGCATCGATCTTGCGCTTGGGAACACGAGGAGGCATGAATAGAGGGTAGTGGAACGAAATAGAAAGGGGAAACCCAATTCTTCACCAAGGTACAGAAAGATAAGTCCGGACAACCCGCAGCAGATCACTACAACGTGCGGTATTCCAACCTGCCTGTTTCTGTGAGTGTAGGTGTGCGTGTGTGTGCGTGTGTGTGCGTGCCTGTGCGTGTGTGTCCCTTCAGCGCACGCTAGAGTGCGCTGAAGGGACAAGGATATGTATATATGTATAGGATATGTATAGGTGGCATCGTGAAGAATCCCATACAAATGGCTTGCTGCAGTGTTTAGCTGCGCTCTTCCATTTCCTTTTTCATACAAGTTGTTGGAGTGGTGCTTGTTTAAGCGGACAAATGGTGGGGAACACAATGCGACTGCTTTTTGGCGCTTATCGGTGAATACGAGTGATGTTTTCAGGCTTCTCAACTAACTGCAGTATTTCTTCGCAACTGTTCATAAAAAGAATAAAGAATCAAAGCTCTAATGTACATGCGGGAAAGACGTACGCCCGCCTGTGCCTACATATGAAAGCTGAATATAGTCAGCACAGACTATATTACATGAGTACTTATACTCACATTTGGCGCAAAGTTATGTTCTTCATTCGAATTGGCTTACCATATATTTGTGCTATGAACGTTGGCTTGCCTTGTAGTTAAATAATTTGTGCAGCATAACTGTCCATGCTCTTTGAAATAATTCATGAAAGAGGCCCTGTAAAAAAAATTTACGATGCCAGTTTAGCCTTACACTAAGCATTCGACCTCATTTCAGTTTCAGCGGTGGAAAAATCTTGCACATTCCAACCTCTGTTTCCATTTTGCACTTCAAATCATAATGCTCTCGCGCTCTGTTTATTTCCCCTTCAAGTACCTTTTTCCTGAAAAGGGTTCAGTCCACAAGGCTTGGTTTTAGCTCTGCAGTGGAGTATTCAAGCCAGCCGTTACGCTGTATATATATGTGATGTGAAGAGAACCCTTATCCTAGCCTTTCAAAACCATTTGGTCTTCACTGATGCTCGGACAGCTCCACCATGCGTCTGAAAACAGATTTGAGAAAAGGGGGGGGGGGGGGGGGGGGAATGGGGGGAGGTGACGCCGAAGACTTTTGAGCAAGACTGTCATGTCTCTTATTTAGCTACTGCAGTAGGCACAACCCATCTGGCTTATGTGATAGAGTGATCGCCACTCCGCACTAGACTCTTAAATAACACACATCCCAGGAATACCTGAAAATCCGGGTAATCGTTAAAATCTGCTATTAAAAGACGAAGGCACCATTAATGATGGAGACTGCCCACGCTGATGGACGTTCGACGGTTGGTTTAAACACTTATACACAATGAAGTGTCTCGGGGCAGGGTGGTATTTAATTGTACGAGAGGTGTGACGCAATCTGGGCCTGTTGCAGAGTGTATAACTCATTAATAACTGACCAACTTCTGCGACGTCTAGGCTTCCTTTGGCCACGCAAAATGGCCTCAGAGAATAATAGCTTCATTGCCTGTGTGCACTACAAACACCGGTCGAACTATTGCGACCAGCACAATTAAGATGTCGTTTCTGAAGACATGTTCAAAGGGAAGAAAAACAAAGCGAAGAATTTATTTGCGAGTATACGCTATAGGTTTCTTGGGGTGCTATGCTGAAAGGCCCGAGTTTGCTGAAACTCGGAATCTTCCCGAGCTCTGGCGACGCCCTCAGATGAGTGAACTAATGGTAGCAAGACAAAATCCCACCCTCGTCACGCCTCCGACTTCATTGCGTTATCTGGATATATTCCGTGCTTTATCATCACATCGGCGCCACCTTATCGGCTTCTTGGGCGGTCTACAAAGAACGGGTCACGTGAGCCAACCGCCGGTGCACTTTTCATTTGTGTGTCGCTCCACCAAGTGCACTGCGTGTGCAATTAGACAAACGAGGTTTGTTGAATTTTATAATGCACTTAATACACCTTTATAAGCATTTTATAGTGTGCAAGATTTGGATTTAAAGCGCTTTGGAGTGATTTATGCATTATTAAATTTTGCTTTGTACCGCGAGGGAACGCTACCAACGCCCGTCATCAGCTGACCGCCAATGGCGACGAGGTACATGTGCAACGCTACAGAAGTAGTTCGCAAAAAAATAATAAAGAGAGGTGTATCACTCCGCGCTGTTCTGTGGCCGTGTGGTCTAACGCGTCGCTCCGGTCGAGTCGACAGGCAATGGGAGCGCGTGGGTTCAAATCCCGCATGGTGAAGCTTTTTTATCTCACATTTTTTTTTTCATCGCAAGTTAAATTTCGCGTGACTTGAATGAGAAAACTCGTTTTGCTCAGAATCGCTTGAATATTATGCCGTGTTCTGAAATGAACTGCACGCATCTGTTCATTTCATGCATACCGCGTTAATGTGAGCTGTCCGAAATTCGTTGTAAATGAGCTCGCACCGGCTTTTGGTCAGCAGTGGCGGTTATCTTCCCGATTCTGCAGCATTGTGACTATACTTTTTAGATGCAAGTGAGAGGTTTGTGCGAAAGATGACATTCATTCGTCGGATTTAATTAATTAGCACAGTGGTGAGTGCTCTGCAGTGGCCCGATTAACAAGTGGCCATCTGCAACTTTCGATTTCGCCGTTGCCGTGGAGCCCACTTTTTTTTGTGGGCCTCTCTTAAGGTACCTGGCATGTTATGAATTGTTCTGTGGAACCGGTTAGCGGCTGATCCAGTCTTCGCCAAAAGAGTCTGGGACCGACTTTGGCACTGTGCTGTAGAGTAGCCCAAAGGACTTGGCGAGAACAATTATTTTTTACTGATTGCAATGTTCAATGCATAATGTGCCTTCCTCGTGAAATAGTTGGCCTTCACCATGTCAGGGCTGGACTTCGAAGGGGCCTTTACGCCAGTGTAGGTCCCGTGGACGCATCCCACGACGTCTGTGATGCTGCCGCGCAGAAGGAAACGCTCCTCAACATACGCACGCTCGGCCGCAGTCGTGGGCAAAGCGAGCCACCGCTTCTGCCGAGCCGCGTCGATAAGCGCGTCGGAGACGTCCCTCACACAGCGGCTCTCAGTGCTTTAATGGCGTCCAATAAAGCGGTCTGCGCCGACGCTCCCCTGGAAGCTCCCGGTCGCGAAGAACCGGAGGGCGCAGAGGACTTGCTCTTCGACCGAAAGCGAATGAAGCCCGGTACGCACTCTCCGCAGGCGTGGGTCGTCGCCTAACTATTTACACAACCATCGTACCGATTTTTTGGAGAGGCGAAAATGTCGCTAGAATTCGTCGTCGGCCAAGGCAGTAAACGGGTCCAGCCGGCCGTACTGACATTTGCCGTCAGAGGAAGCGATTACCCAGGCTGCTGCTGCTGCCGCCATGACAGTCCCGAGATGAATTCGGGGCACTTCACCGTTCACGAGTTTAGCTCCGAGTTCACCTGTCAATCAAAACCAATGGTCACGCCCCCGGCGTGCCGTACATAAATTATAGGCGTACGCGCTATGGGTGGGCCACTCCTAACATCCCTGCCGGCTACAGGTATGCTGCGCGGCTGTGCTGATTGCTGACAGACATCGACGATGTTGATCATCGAAATATAACAAGCAAAACGGACGTAATCGCTGATAAATCTAAGCACCTCTGCGAAGGACACGCAACGTGGCGAAAGCCGCCGATTCCTTCGCTCGCATACCAAGATTGCACAACACTATAACCTGTTGCATCCACGTAAGACACAGCACAACGCTGAAGGCGCGTCACACCTGCTTGCAAGGCGTCAAACACGGAGCACGAGGACGAACCGGTGCTTGGAGCACGTCCTACTCCAACAACATCGCATCACAGGTGTTTGGCTTGGCCGTCCTTTCATCGGTGATAAAGCTCAGCATCAATGTGTCGAACACATCTGGGATCGACAAATGATCGCTGCTCCAGACCCAGTGCAATAAAGTGTTTGTAATTACCAGCACGCAAGCACTGCGTACTTCACAACCGTAACACCTTTCTCTGTTATAAGCCCGATTCCATTATTTCAAACAGGATTCCTCACCTGCCCGAATGATATTAATGCGATGTCCCTGCGGTATACAACGGCGATCGACGTTAGTGACCAAACCAGTCCGCAAAACCTTGAAGTACGCGACGTTAACAAATACTACGCAGATACGCGCGCCACCCCCTTCACAGCTTTTAGTCAGCGTCTGATGACATAGGATGAGTTGTGTCGCTGGGTAGCACGCTCTTCGCATCCGCAGTGCACTAAAGAGGCGTCACACACAACAGGCATACGTAATGAATCATTGAATACAGCCAAACAGCAATTTTTGTTTCTCACACCGCATCACAGCCGCTCGCACGGCCAATTTCTACCGCTGAGGTTCGCCAAGAGCATACTAAAAGCAATGGTTGGCCATAGCGGGGTGCGGCAGCGGCCGTAGCAGCGGAGAGCTCCACCTGAGGTCACTGCAGAGAGCAGCAGTGACGCGGGGGTGCAGTGAAGTTCAGTTTTTTGCTTTTGTTTATTATGCAAGTCAGAAGATGCATGACTGTTATATTTTGATATACGACACAACAAAATATATTATCGCAATGGCCGAAAAATAAGACAGATTCAGCGTGTAGTAGTTGCCCAGTCTTTCCAGTCGAAGGCAGCGCTACCGGTGGCGTGTCAGCGCAGGACATGGAGGAAGGAGCTCTCGTTTTCGACACGGTGGGCTGCCGCTCTAGTTCGTACGCAGGCCACGCTGCAAGCAATGGCCTCACTATCGCCTCTAGCGGCAGAAAGTGTCAAATCTTTGTTAATTTCCTAAAGCTATACTTTTCAACAACGCTTTATTGGATTCAGATTTTAAAATAGATTTGGAAATGAACAAAATGTTCATAATATTATCTGTTGCCTTTTAACGTATTCGAGAGAAGAGAAAGGGTTGATACAAGAGTGCACCTAGTGCGTACTGTTCGTCTTTGGAAATGGAGAGACAGATAGAGCTGAAAGAGAAGACACGCCTTTGACGCGCCCGAAAAGGCGTGTCAAACAGCTAGCGGTGAGTGTGCAGACAGATAGCAGAGAAGTCACGATTTCGCGATTGCTGATATGGCGCTGATAACTTCAGGTAGCGCTGCGGCCTGGTATTGCGCAGTGTATTGTGTTTCAAGTGTGAAACAGGTGCGCAGGGTGCGCTTGCATCGCCTTTACGTGGCTTTATCTCTACATTTTACTGTCCGCTGCCTGCGCACGTTCCGCGCTATATTCGTTCACTGACTGCCGTCATCGCAAACTCGGATGAAACTCGGGCGAGCGCCAAACTCGGGCCTTCCGGCATAGCGCCCCTGGTGTGCTTTATTCCTGATGAAGTCAAGAGTTAAATCTAAGTTCCTCGTTTTTACTGCGGCTAGGAAGCCAAAGCGATGTCCTCAGTACGAAGTAGGTTGTCAAACTGGCGGTATCAGACAGACTAACAGCAAAGTCGGGACGAAGGATATGACGTTCAGCTTTGATAGCTGGAGATTAATTAGCGTCGGGGCGACAATGGAGTTCATTAAAACACTGTCACATCGCAACCGGCTGCACAAGAGCTTGCAAGAATAACTACGCACTGGAGAGAAAAACTTACCAAAAAGAACTGATTTTTTTTTTTCAGGCAAGTTCCCGTCCTTATTGGCGGCGGCCGAGAGAAAAAGGGAGCGAGGATGCTAGAGGAGCCAACTGTCTGGATAGGGGAATGCTGCTACTTTTTCAGTACAAAGGGACCTCAACTTCGCGACTCCCTGTGACGCGACTGCGATGCCAGTGCACGTTAAAGATCCCCAGGTGGTCGAAATTATTCCGGAGACCTCCACTACGGCACCTCTTTCGCTCTATTTTCTTTAACTCGCACGTTCCTCCCTTCCCTTACGGTGTGGTTCAGGTGTCCGCCGAGATATGCGAGACAGATACTGCGCCATTTCCTTTCCACAAAAACCAATGTACCAATTTTATCGTTTTCAAGCAGTATGCTTCAGTTATTTTCCTCTTCATCTCATATGGACACCTCTATGTGTCCAAATGTTCAAATACAGGTGTGCAAAATCTGGAGTAGTGTCTGCCAGAGAGGAAAAGGCGCCGACGGCGCGAAAAGAAGCGATGTTGCGGTTGCATGATGCACCTTTTTGGCGCAGAAATTTTGAGCCCGTAACCTCGCATGACCGCACGAACAGAGCTAATCAGTGTGGCCAAACACTTAAGCCAGGTTGCTAGTGTAGAAGTGGGCACATTTAAGAAGCGCAAGTGCAATTTGCAGGCCCCATGCGTGCGTGCGTCCGTGCTCGAAATATCAATTAGCGTGAGCATGATAGCACGCGGGTGGGTCTGATGTAGTACATGTGGACGCACGTGTACGTGTGAATACACAGCTTCAATTTCAATCTGAGACCTTAAACGATTCCTAAAATAGGCACAATCTGTAATTCTGAATTTGTAGATGGAGTACAAAAGTTTTAAACTTGCATTCCGAGAATCTCGGATTTGATTATTTCGATCTTGCGCCAGTAGAGAAGAGGCTGAGAATAAATTTTCTCCATAAGAAATGTTAAGTGCTCTAAATTACAGCTTTCTACATATTGAAAGGTTTTTACTCCTACTTGCCTTTTCCAGAGATTTCCTAATGCGGACTCGCATGTGTACATGACTTGTAGGGTTTTCGTTAATTGATCGTTACGCCAGATCATTATTTTTTGCCATTTGGTTTCTTTAATGGACCGAGCAAATTTAAGTCCACCTCTCGTGGCGGGGCCAAGTGATACACCTAAGAAAAGAAATGATTACATGAACCAAAGGAAGAGCATAAGCGAGGAAAAATAAATTAGAGACGATCTGAACCCGCTCACGTCATTGACTGACAGACTGTCTGTGGACCCCCGGGCACTCATTACTTCAGGAATTTTTTTTAACTTAAAACGCATTCGAGGCACTCTAAAGATTGCCTCATCAATCGGAGTTAGGCCATACGAGAGCACAGATAGCATTACGTCACTAAAGTGGACAACTTCGTTCGTACCTCTTGCCCCCACAGTTGGCGTTTTCTTTTAAACTTCATTCCCAGTCTCTCTCCCCCAACTCCCGCTTCTAATTTTGGGCCAGAGTGCAGGCGAAGTATTTGTTTCAATCGCGTGTGAACCCGCACTAGTCTCAAAGGTCGCGAGCTCGGGCAAGTGGTCCGGACTCTTACGGCGTTTCGTAATGCTTTTACAGTTAGGCCGCTTGTAGATTTGGTCCCACCACCACCTAGTCGCTGCGTTGTCGTGTTCTTTCAAAACCTCACCCTCCACTATGCGTGCATTCCAGTCATCGGTTTTCCAATTCTCCCGGGTGAATTGAGGCGACGCCGTTGGAGGCACTTCCTTTTCAGCGAGCACGACGTGATAGCGCCTTACAAGTGAAGGCCGTACGTGACTGCCACAGATTGCTACCACCACCCCCAAGGCGCGAGCGAAAGGGTTGTCAGGAACGGAAAAGGACGGCGAGGAAGTGTACGCGTAGAAATTGAGGTCGAGGCTCACAGCACCATTCTGCGGGACTCGATACGTTCCCAGAAAACGTTATTAGAGAGACACCTCCGGAACGATCCCCAGATGGAACCAACATGAAGCCGAGATTGACGATGACGGCGACGACCTTGACGACGCAACAAATAACGGTACGCGGTACAGTCTTGGCGTGCCCGGCGACGACTCCGGCGAGTCCCTCACTCTCGTAACGCAGCTGGGATGTTTATTACACCACCGACGTGTTGTGGTGTACAGGGCCGGCTGATCAGGTCTTCGCCGACTACGAATACTTGTTTGCAGATAGAGTCCCTGCGTTGAGTTGGAAGCGACGCTTCTATTTCGCGCAAACGACCTGTCTTGGGGGTGTTCGAAGAGCCTGTTTTAGATTTCTAGCAGTAATAAATTGCCCTTCGCTATTTCCTTGAAATTCATCCCTCGCTTTTTTCTTCTTAAGCGGCGGCGTAAATTGAAAATAAGTGCTCCACAGCAGTGGTTAATACGGAATCGAAGAACATCAAGTCGGCTGTATTTCTTCGCCAAACGTGACTTCAGAACGTACAGCCAGAATTGGAAGCGGTGATGGTGCTTTGAGGGGAAGGAGAAAAGGAGGAGGTGGCCAGTGAGGGGGGGGGGGGGGGGCGGGGGGCGGAACACCGAGCGTGCTCCACGCGACGGGGCCACAGCCGCGCAGGTCGCTGAAATCGCGGGCGGTCACGTGAATATTATATGCGAGCCACGCTCACGTATTCCAGCCTTTTTTCGTATCCTTGCTTGTAAAGGTCTAGGCACGCGGTATTCAGTTTTGGAAGTCGCATGCGCACCTTGGCGGCAGAGGACTTCGCGCTTTTGTCTACCGGACCCTGCTGAATTATACATGGAGCCAAGGCACCGGCATGACAAGGGGCAGCAGGGCTTGATTATTCGATACAGCTAGACTCCCTTCCTGCCAGCCTGTGCTCAGAACGCTTGGCTCAAGATGAAAGGATGAGAACGCGAGAGAAAGAGAGAGTAAACTACAGCGTATGAGTATGGGGTGGGCAAAGAATACATACAGCAGCACTCGTTACAAAAGCCGTAACAAAAACAGTACCCCCAAACGAAAGGAAAAATTAAAGTGGAAGCAGACGAGAGAAAAAAGACAAGAGCACAGATATAAGTTAAATGGATAATTTTGAGATCTTGAACTAATCTTTCCAAGGCTAAAATATACATGAAGAGCCTACCAGAGTTGTAGTAGGCGCAAAAGTGGTGGCCGTGTGCAGTGCTGGTACTGTGCTCGTGTATGCATCCATTTCAGATGAAATGGTGAGCGTAAACGGTCACATGCACGCTAGGGCTGCCTTCTGTTTTCGGATTGGGTACACTGATCACCCCCGTGAAGTTCATGGTAGACAAAAAAAAAAAACTTTATTCCTTCCCCTGGGCAAGAAACTGTCATTCCTTAATTCATTGAATAATCGTTCTGACAAGGATGGTCTGAGGCAACTGGGGGGAAGGGGACAGTTACGTGAAGGTAAGAACAAAAGACTCCAAGATGAAGCCCAACAGGTTACCGAGCTTGAGCATGGCGTCGCCTCTGTCGGCTATCCCGTCTTCGTAACCTGGACGTGTAAGGGAGAGGTGTAGAGTGCGGGGGCTCACTGTGCAGGGGAAGGGGCAGATCAGTTGAGGTAACTTGACATTGTAGTCAGCATGGGCAGTCGATCCTGGTTCAACAGCATCGACTCAAGATGTTTGAAGTGCACTCTGCCCTCGTTCGTCGGCGAGGACCTGGGCCAGACAAGGCAGGCCAGAAAGGATCGGAGGGGTAAAGTAGAGGATCAGATCCCGCAACAGACTCATTCACTTATGTTTAAAGCGGATAACGGCGGAGTCACGTATACAGTGTGGTGGGAATGCATTAAGTGGTGCGGTCTAAGTGTGACGGGCTCAAGTCCACGCAGCTCCGGCGGTCTTTCTCAAGCTGCGCGCCAGCGGCCTCAAGCGCAGTGCAGTTCCTAGTCCCTCGTGCAATACGATCGACAGGGCGTCAGTGAATGCGTACCAAGATCGGGTCGGTCTCCTGCTAGCAGTGACAGCACTGTTTCATGCAGTGCGCCTGTAAATTCTTATAGATATGCGATGAGTGAAACTTACATCCAAAGGTGAACCCCGCCTTCTCTTCCCACCCGACAGGCGTCCTCACTCGCAGGCTGATGTGAATCACGTGACGAAAAATGGATCACCCGGGTAATAGTTTTGAGACTACCTGTGGACGCATGAGTTTTCGCCAAAGTAAAACGGCGGGTTGAGCGAATTAGTACATACCTGAAGAAAACAGCGCAGAAACCGGGACAAGAAAGAAGACGGGACAGGGGCTGTCTAGCAGTTGAAGGTTCATTATTACAAGCAACACAAAAAATATACTTTCTTATCGACCAGGAGCACGCATGATCTATACCAACAACAATGATAAGACGTGAACTTCAGTCATGGTGGACAATATACAATAGTTCACAGTGATGAACGAGGACGGTTGAGGTGCTTACGCATGTGTGGCGGTTTTTTGAATATTAAATGCTTCGCTGATTTCTCCAGTCAGTCTATATTTTTGATTGTACAAGACCTTAGTATCGTTAAAAAGTGGAGTACATGATTCTGCAGCGGGCGTTGAGGTGTTACGACGACATTCTTTTTAGGGCAAGGCTAAGTTTGAGAAAGGGGCCCTTTCCTCAAACCTAGCCTTTCATATTCAAAAGCATTTCATATTCACAAATCCCGCCACACATGCGTAAGCACCCCATCCGTCTTCGTTCATGACTGTGAACTATTGTATCTTGACCACCATGACTAAAGTTCACATCTTAGCAGTGCTGCTGGTGTATATCATGCGGGGTCCTGGTCGATAAGAGAGTATATTTTTTGTGTTCCTTTGCAATAAACCTTCAGTTGCTAGCCAGCGCCTGTCCAGTCTTCTCTCTTGTTTCTGTTGCTGCGCTTTTTTCTTCATGTTTTCGCCAAGGGCATATTACGCTGGTGGTACGCATTTTCACCCCTTTATACCGCTATCGCTATAAGAGTGCTACGTCCCGAACAGATATGGGAAAAAAGAAAAAAGGTCAATACACTATCCACCTTTCTCTTCCATGCAAATACTATATCATTTTCCTTGGCATTCACCAACACACCGTGGCCAATCCCCCACTTGGGTATGTGCCATGTTTACTGAGGCACAGCAACAATGCAGCGCACCGACTGTCGCTGTCGTCGCCAGCGCCACTCCAGGTGTGCCGGTTTCGTGGTATGTGAGCAGTGCGGCGTCTTCTTTTTGAGCGATTCCTTATCTGGCCGGTCCCAACCAAATCCTCACCCTCCTCTAGTTCGCAAGAAAGCGCAAACGGCAGTTACCTTCGTCCAGCCTCCGCGACCGGACCTTTCTTGTATCCCGAGCGCGCCCCTGGGTGATAATCGATACAACAACGGTTGCGTTGCGCCCTGTTTTTGTTCCTGGTGCCTGCATTTGTTTGCCTTCCATTAGGATAGCGTTCCACCTTCCGAATCGACCAGATGTGCAGATTCTGGATGGTGGGGAAAAGACAGGCGGCCGTCCTTCGCAAAGCGCGAAGGTGGTGTGTGCTTCGGAGCGCATGGAGCGGACTGCCGGCGACTGGCGTGACAATGAGACGACGAGAAGACCAGGGAGTTTACTTAGGCCCCTGATCTGCTCCCTTACCACTCACGGTTGCAAATTCAGCTTGCGCTTTTTGCAGCGGAGTCCGTTTTAGACCATGACTAAGGTTTCGAACTCTCTTTCTTTTTTTTTCAGATTGAACTTTGAACTTTGTAATCGCTCTAAAATTCAGCCTGAATTCAACATCACCTTCCCATAATCTGTGCTAGTGAAATTACCTCGCTTGCCTGTCGCGTTGATTCACCGACTACGAATGTTTCGCTGTTGAGCACGAATTGGTAGGTTTGAACCATGGGTGCGGTTGCTGCATTTCTATGAAAACAGAAGGCAGTGATGTTCGTGCACTAAAACTTCTGCGCCCGTTCGGAATCTCTAAATGTCGAATTTTATCTGGAGCTCTCTTCTGCCCTTTCGCAGAGGCCAAGATCCTCGGTCCGTGGCCACAACAGTCGACTGCCTATCAAGGCTTACAAGGCATTGTTTTTGTTTTGTTTTGTTTTTTGAGAGAGAGACTGCCTTGATTGACAGATTGCGACTGTTTCCCGTTCCTTCTCTCTTCCCTCTTTAATCCCCTCATTCCCTTCCCCTGTGCAGGGCAGCCAACCGAAATCCAGCACTTGTGTTGTCTGCTTCATTTGTCCTGTCTTTCGCGGTGTATTAAATATGATCCTAAAGTAGGACTGATGATTCGGAAGCATGTTCTGTAACTCACGTACAGCCTCTTTCAGAACTATCCGGCTCGCAGGCATCGCTGTCGAGTCCTGCGACAAGGCACTAACGGCACTTCTGAAGCTACAAACCTACTATTGCTGTCTATTGCACAGGTTAACGAACGGATGGATCAAGGCCGACCATATCGCGTACTGCTGTCTCAACCTCTCGATTTATTGCATGGCGCTTATGTGCACTGCCTAGGTGAAAAAATGCCGCTCAATGATTGCACCCAGTCAGTTCCATTTTGGGCCAACATCCACACTAGTTAAGCTCTTCCCCCATTTTCAGGAAAATGGAATGGAATAAATTAAAGATGTGACAATAAATCGGCTGCCTTACTTTTCTTGTCTCTCATACCCGATGTAGTTGGCAGAACAAGCATAAAGCTCTATTTATTTCTTATTTAAAATAATTGCATCTGAACGAAAAAGCCATTTGATGGTTTCGTGACAAATCAATAGTTATATAGGCACTCTGGCAGTCTTAGCTGTGTCCGCATTTCTAAAAATGCCTTCTGAATTAACTGCCTCTAATTTTTACCACGTTACGGCCGCGTCTACACAGGAAATCTGGCTTAGCTATAGAAAGCTTTTCCGACTGTAACAGAAAAAGCTCAATGGCGCTCGCTCATTTACCACGCACTGATTTCTTTTTTAATTAGTTTCATTTTTTCTTCTTGGCATCATCGTTCCCGTCCCCTTCTTTTAATGCCGGGACGTTGTTTATTCTCCATTTTACAGTCATAGATCCCCCTGGGTGTCTTCATACCCCTCCTGCCTCAGTGGCGCAGCAGAATAAGCGATGCGCCACTGTCCTGCGATGGCAGGTGCTGCCATCTGATCAGGTTGTTACGCTGCACTGAAAGAAAGATAAGAAATATAAAAGACAGCATAAAGGGGAAGAAAACAAGGTGCTAAAGTTAGCATACGAAAAGTTTGTTTAATGCTACTCTTGGACGCCACTTATGCGGCCTATTAGGCACTTACACATTCGCGAGAGAGAGAAACCCTGGGTCAGTGTCACGGCTGTTCCTTCACGCGTGACACCGGTGGTACTTCCGCATCATTGTCGGACCGCTCTGGTAGCCTCCTTGCTACCAGACGTATGTAGACGAAGAGGGAGAAAAAAATATGCCGCCATCTTGAACCTGTCATGGCCATGCCATTTGCTTTCGCTGTTTATATTCCTTCTCTCTCGTTTCGCGCGCGGTCTCATTTGTCCCGCTGTGGCCCTTCTTTCTGCCCTTTCGTCGTTCTCTTCGCTTTCTTTTCTGCTTGCATCCATCGGGACTCGCTGTTTGTCCGTCGGGTCCCGTTCTCGGTGCGCGGAAGGTTTGAACTGCACTCTAGCCGCGCGCACTTTCGCGCACATAGGAGGTGACAAGGAAAGCATAATACGCGTGAAAATGCCGTAGGCCACCATGCGGGAAAGCAGGAAAGTACAAATCTGGGCGCGGCACATGGGACGCCACCGTGGCGTCGGCGCAGCGAAAGCAAAAGCAGTAAAAGTGCTCCAATCTGCGTTCCCGCTTTGGCTTGCTTGCTGGCCGCCACTCTAGACGCCTAAATAAGGGCGGCACAAAAAACATGAGAGAAGAAAAAAGGAAGATTAACTACGCAGCACCTGTCACTCTCACGGAAACGAAGGTGGTGGTGACAACGCGCGTCGCGGAGTAGAAAAGGTTCTTTTATTTTGGAACATGGAATGCTTTGATCTGAAAACGCCATTCGGAAGACGGCTATGAATGCTAAAAAAAAAAAGTGAAGATGACATAACTGCAGATTTGTTGAGAGACAGTGGGGACATTGTGCTAGAAAGATTTGCCATCTTGTAGAAGCAAAACGCTAACATCGTCCTAATTCTTTAGAAAGAGGACGTCAAAGAGTTGAAAAAGGACAGACCTATCAGCTAACTGTAGGTTGTTTACAAGGTCTTTGCTAACGTAATCGCTAACAAAATCAAAGTAGCCTTACACGTCTGTCAACCAGAGAACAGGCGACGGCCTTTCGGAAAGGTTACATTACAATGGCCCATATTCACACCATCAATCAAAACTTAGAGAAAAGAGCAGAGTATATCAATTCGCTATTATTAGCTGCCATAGATAAAAAGGAAGCACTTGTCTCAGTAACCAGAGTGTAGAAGAGGCATATGCAAAAGTACTTGATGGTATACATAGCTGTCGCTAGCACAGCAACCACAGCCCTTCAGAGAGCAAGAGTTTGAGAGAATTTTATTCGACACTGTGGTCTGAGGGACTGCTCGCCCTAAAAAAAAAATACTACATTCAAAGAGCCACCGCAGTTGCCAAGTACAAAAAAAACCGCACATGTGGGAAGCCCGCCAGAGTTCTCACATGCAGTCTTGGAATTCGCAGCTCAGAGTTTACCGCGCACTCGTGTCACTAACGTAGCACACTACACGGCGGGATCTCGAGTTAGAGGCAAGTGTTGCCCTGGACATGCGTGACATAAGCGCCCAGAATGTCCTGGCAACGACACACTCAAAGAGAGCACGTTGCATGGTTTCTACGAGACCGCACCGCGGAAATCGGGTGGAGGGTGCCACGCCCCAAGCCGCCATGCGATCTGCCGTAGGCAGAATCAGGAACTATCTCAGGAATGGAGGCGCAACCTCTCCGGTACTATCCACCCCATATTTACATGAGGTATTCGAAGTACTGGATTGAGAAGACTTCGGAATAAAGCCTAAAGGAAAATTGGCATTCTCCGATTTGCTTATGGCAGTGCCTTGCTGTGTAACTTAGGCGCCGAAAAGTAAATCGGGATCGAGGACCTAGACAGGAAATGGAGAATAGTGGGCCTGAAAATTAATTTGAAAAAAAAAACAAAACCTAAGACAATGTTCAAAAGTCTCGGATGGATAGATTCAAGCGAGTTCGGACCGTGCAAGGTCTCAGGGCCACCGCACAGCCCTAACATCACGCGCATGTGTCCAGGCCACATAGGGCCAATGCACTGGCACCGCGGTTCACACCGCGAATTTGCGTGTCCGGGTCCTGCGGCGCAAGGAGGACCTCCCATTCCTCCCATGTTCCGATGGCGGGTTGTCTCTGCGGGGGAGGATCAGCAGGGCAGCCGAAGAGGATGTGGTCCAGGGTGGCGTGCGATTCTCCGCAGAGAGTGCACTCTGGGGAAACAGGGCGGAAGTAGGATAGAAGCTGAGGGGTAGGACGAGTTCGGGTCTGGAATTGCCTCCAGATGATTTGTTGCGAGTGGGATAGGAAGGGGTGGGGAGGCGGGTAGAGTCGGCGGGCAAGGCGTGCTTGTTGAGTTCTGAGAACGTGTGTGCCCGCTCCCTCGAGAAATCCCGGCTGGGGTCGCCATTTGCTCGGCAGATGGGTCCTCGGGCTATGTTAACGCCGGCCTCATTTCCGGGGTTGCCAGAGTGAGCCGGCACCCACACGAGCTCAATCGCCTATCGAAATTTAGGGTACAATGGCTTACAATAGGCAGTGAAATATTAAATGGGGTGCAGGAATATATATACTTAGAGCAGGTAGTGATCGCAAGATCCGGACCACGAGGGGGCATTAACCAGGAGAAAAGAAGAGGGTGGAGTGTATTTGGCAGTCACTCTCACGTCATAAAAAGCAGTTAACTACTCTCTCAGCAGGAAAGTGCATAACAACGTTGCCTTACCAGTTGAATCCTGCGGTGAAGAAACATACAGGATAAAGAAATTGTGTGACTAAAACTGTGGAAAGCGCAGTGAGTTGTGGAAAGGAAAACAATTGGGGCAATACTTGGAGAGCAAAATGGGTCAGGAAACAAACACGAATTAACAGTATCCTAGAAGAAATTAAGACGAAGAAATGATTTATGGTTTATGGGGGTTTAACACCCAAACTCATGCAATGATGAACGCCGCGGCTGCGGAAATTTCGATGACCTGGGGTTTTTTAACGTGCACTGGCATAGCACAGTGCATGTGCCTCTAGAATTTTGCCTCTATTGAAATTCAACCACCGGCGCTCGGACTTAACCCGCGTCTTTCGGATCAGCAGCCGAGCGCCATAACCACTGAGCCACCCCGGTGGCGCAAGACAGAGAAATGGGCATTAGCAGGGCATGAAATACGAAGGCAAGATAACCGATGGTCTCTTAGGCCAAAGGAGTCGGTTCGAAGAGAGTGCATGCATGATATGGGGTGTTAGAGAGTGTGATGGCCGGAAGAGATAGCGAATACTGCGCAGTAGAGGTGGCTGTAGCTGACAAAAGATAGGGTAGATTGAAGAAATATGGGAGAGTCATTCCCGCTGCAGTGAACGTAGTTAGGCTGATAATGCTTATGTTGAGATCCTCTCAAACCGTGCAGTCGCAAAGCTATCATGTAGGCTCGTGTACGCTGCAAAATGTGAATGGCACCCATACCTCCCGTCCCCCCCCCCCCCCCCCCCCCCCCCCCCCCCCCCCCCCCCCCCCCCCCCCCACGCACACACGCCCGCACAGGTAAATAAGTAATAAACAGGTCTGTGGATGTGTTTAAGACAAGTAACGCAAACTAGACTGTTTCAAAGTGTACCTCAGCTCGTCAGCAAGCATGATGTGCAGCCGACTGCACGCATCAGATCCATTCGTTGGCAGAGATAGCAGCACATGCACTGGCAGGGCAGCCGTCTGGACCTGTAAGTCGTCACCCTCAGCGACAGTCCATTTAAAGATGACTCTAAACTTTCCACAAGATGAGTCGCCAACGTTGCCAACAGTCCCGGTACTCGTTGAAGCTATCGCACTGGACCACAATTATTCCATAGCGATCGATCTGGCTGCAGCTTACGAGAAAGTCTCATAACCTGAAATTTTTGATGTGAAACTGATCAAGTAGCACTGCGGGATGTCAAAGAGGAAATGTTGGGATAACAAACTCGAAACAAACTTAGAAAGATAAAATCTTCTGCCATCATTTGGCTTGTGCTTGAGACATTTGAAAAGCAACCATTTATTTGCAAGGGATTCATGTCTGATACCAGGACGCAGTTTTCCCAGCGTATTTTGACGTGCAGCAGTATAGGCCCTGTTCTCCAAAGTCGACATCGATAACACATTGCGGTTGCGGGTAAGGAACGCATTTCAGAAGCAGTCATCTAACCGTTAGCTGTAAGACGAAAGGCTTACCTGACCGAGCTTACGGTCTCCATCAGAATACTTGTGTCCAACAAACACCTCTGCGTTTTCCAGTGATTTTATTGCGCAAATGCGCGGAAAACTGACAAACTCAAGACTTCAAATGCGCATAGGTTTGGAAATAAGCCAACTGTTTGAGTACTTCTGGCACTACGGGCACTCTCGTAACCACTGTGTGCTACAATTTCAATGCTAACTTTTCTGTACATAGAGCGCCGAAGGTGACTGCGCGGGCAGTGTATTTTTAAACCCCTCAATGTGGCCGACCGGCAGCTATGTAGCTAGTGCAGGGAAAATATTTACATGTTCAGAAAAGAGAAGTTTACCATCTGCTATACCATTTGCCACAGATGGTGCTGAACCATTTCCTCGACACCTCGGCTGCTGACCCAAAGATGCGGGTTCCATCTCGACCGCGGTGGTCAAATTTCGATGGAGGCGAAATTCTAGAGGTTCATGTACTATGGTATGTCGTTAATTGCGTCGTTGGACGAAGAAGCTTTCTTCTCCGTGTGAAACAGCGCTGGCAAAAATACCTTTCTTACGGCACGGTCGTACACTACAACTTTCCCCTTCCCTGAAGTGTCTAACTATAACGTCAAACCTTCCAACACCGCGATGCGCCGGAATTCCAAGTTGGTGGCCTTTCGGGAGGTGGTACTTCCATTAAACCTGGTCAACGACCTATGCATTCAAAGCAGGTTACGAACGGCAGTGCATTTTCCTCTTTCACCACTGGGAAAGCTGGAAGACAGTGACAGGATCGACATCGCCATCAGAAGGGCGGGCTCTCGCCACCGGAACCACTGTGATAGGGCAAAGTTGCTTCTTCCTGCGGTCGGTGGAGCCCCAGGACATTATGAGTGAGGAGTGACCACTTGGATTGACGTTGATACTGCAACAAGATTCTCTGGCTAGGAATCTAGGACTATCAACCCTATTTAACCGGCCAGTCGGCATGTATGCAGGGACCTTCTGGTTTTTGCCTGTCTTTCAGAGTCGTTTCAAGAAGGTGAGGGAGAAAGCGAGGAGTAACAAAGGAGAATGCGTGGAAGAGTCCAAACCGCGGTAACCGGCACGAGTAGGAGATGAAAAGGAACCGGCCTCGTCCGAGATCAGGTTGGAGAGGGGCTGGGACCGAGTGATGCACTCTGGGGACACGCTGGATTCCAGCGCCGCGCCTCCAATTAGGGCTCATTTCGAGACTGCCCTCACTCCCTTCTTTCCTCCTTTTATCCTTTTTTTTCTGTGCTCCAAGAGAGCGGCCGTCCCCTTTCATACCGAAGCCGCGCCCCACTCTACTCTTACGCAATTCTCCAAGAGCCGGCACTGCTCAGTACTAGGAAAACAGCCACAAACACGTGTGTAAAGTGATGAACATGAGAACGTGAAAAAAAATGAAAACTCCGGAATCCATATGTAAAAAAAAAATGCCCGCGGCAAGGAACTCCGCATTCAGAAAGTCGGCTCAGGGACAGTCACAAAAGGCCACGCGAAAAACGTCATGCCTGGAAGGTGGGCTGCTTTGTTAAGAAGGATGATGAAGAGAGGGTGCGGAAACACCTTCCTACAGCTCCCGTTTTCTGTCACTCTTCCCAGGAGAAATAGGGAAAGAAGAAGGGTGCGTGCCTTGTTCTAAGGAAGACGCGCCTGGACGTTCCCATACGCGATAAATTCTGTAAACATGAGCGACAAGATGCCACGCGTAATTATTCGAGATGGAGGCGCCACTGGTGGCATAAAGAAATGAGGCAGAGAACAGGGCAGCACGAAAAGCCTTCTCCGCTCTTCAAATCCTTGCACGATTTCTCCACTTTTTCTTGGAATAAATCACCCCACAGTAAAGTAAACCGCGTGCTTTCGAAACTCGAATTTGCTTCATTTCGATATAACTACATATAGTATTCGATTCAACAAGTTTGCGTCACGCTCACACTTCGCCTTCTCTCGCGTTTATATTTCCCTTGCTCCCGCGTTACATAATAATAGATCTGGCTTCTTCATTTATATATGGCGGGCTACATCATCTCCGTCACGTTGCCAAACGTTTGAGTGCTAAACAACAAAGTCACAGAAAGACCATTGACATTTGTAGTAATACAATATCGGCTGCCAAACAGTGGGGCAGGTGTGAGGAAAGTGCTGGCGATGTGCGGCACGATATATTGCATTTTTGTACCCAGCAATAATCTTTCCTAAAAATGTAGTGGGTGCAGCCGAGAAAACAACCGCTCTGTTAGGAGGCCAAGAGTATTTAAGTTTCGTACCTTATTCCTAAACTTTTCTGAAAATTATCGCCCTTCAGCTGCTTAAATGAAGGAAGAAATGTGTTCCTTGAGAGAACACGCGATAGGATGAGGGGAAACGCTTTGCAGCACCGACCGAGCCCGCCGTTGGAACAGCGAACATTGAATTCTACCGCTTAGTAAATAAAAAGAAAAATGGCAGATATTTTGCGCTTGTGATTATAAAAGCAGAAAAAATAGACAAGCTCGGTACTCCGATCAAAAACAGCACATACCATACGCGAAGGCTTGAGAACCGGAAGGCCAAGGAGCAGAGAACACTGGGGCAGAGAGCACAATACTTTATTTCATATGTACTGTTCAGCGTATCAAGAACGTCTCCAGGAGGCTTGGGGGTTGGTGTGTGCGGCACGAAATGATAAAGAGTAAATCGGACGGTTAAGATTACACGAGGGAATTATTACCCGCCTCATTACTCGGTGGCGATGTACTGAAAGGCGCGACTGACTTTTATTCTTGACTGACAGGCATTGCAAACTGGCGCCCGCAAGGCTGCTGGGAAAAGTCAAGCGCACCGATGCATCGTCCCAGTATTTCTGCGAAGGGAAAAGAACGAGCTCCCATCATTGTCAACAAAGGAAAAGGCTTCGTCATCGGTGCCCGCTTCCTCCTCAGTTTCTTATCACACATAAACGAGGAGTCATCGTTTAAGTGCGCTTTTGCTCCTCTCTCTGAGAGCCGGCCAAGCTGTTCGCAGTGATTATACAGATGCACAGCAGAGGGATGGGCTGAAAAGGCCTTCAAGATGGCAGCAGCAGCACCACGCGAAGAAAATTAACGCATGGAGAGCGCATGAAAGAGCAGCGCGAGGCAACGACCCTTTCTTCGGGGCAGCTACCAAATAGCCCGCGCCGCAGTACGTGCCGGTCCGCGAAAAAAAAAAAAAAACTCGAAAGGAAAGATAACAGGAGCGGCCGCTCTCGACGCTTCATTAATTGAGACATGAACGAGAGTTGCAGATGCAAAGGGCAGAGTAACAATCGAAGGAGGAGGCGGCCGTTCAGTGAAGATCGTCGATAGCGAGGTCGGAAACTGAGGACGAGGGAGAAAGAGAGACTAATCAAAAGTAAATAATGAAGGAAGAAGAGTTATATGGTCTTTGGGACAAGTAAAAAAAAAAAAGACACGAGGGATTCCCAGCGCGCAGAGTGTAGGATAGAGGTACGGGTACGGAGGGGGAAGCGAACAAGAAATCTGCTTAATTAGTAAATTCAGCCCCCCAGAACAAATCGGATTATATGGACACACAGAAAAACGCTGCGAGTCCCGAGAAGCGGCGCGGTAAATATTTAAGGAGGGAATGCATATTTAAGCACCAAGCGCCGGCTGGCTGTTGCCCGCCGACGAAGCTGCCGGCGCCGCCAGTGCTCGCAGGAAAGGAGGAAAAGGGTTAAGGAGGAGGAGGAGCAGTAGGGTCGACCAGCCTGTCTCTGTTCAGCCCTGACCGCGCGGCCTTTAACCTCTTCCCGCAGCTCCGCGTCTCAGCCACTTCTCCTCCAGTGGCCAAAGGAGGCAGTGATACAATTGACTATTCACAACAAGGGACACTTAAAACCTTGAAGTTTGCGCTATTACCCGCGCCAACTCGCGTTGGCGGCGAGAGCCTTAATGCGTGCATGCGAGCGTGCGTGCGCGCGCGCGCGCGTGTGTGTGTGTGCGTGTGTGTGTGTGTGCGTGCTATGGCGGGTGCGTCTTCAATCCTTAAGAAAGAAAGTCGCCGATTTCACAAATATCTCAGCAATTTTTTTACACGCTTCATAAAACATTATACACAACTGAGTATATAATCTCCTCGGGACCACCCGCTCGTTAGAATAAACCAACAGCCTACCCGCATTTTCTTTGCTGGAACGCCACAGTTACGCTGCGTCTCTCTTCGTTAGGAGCGCGCATCGTCGAAGAAAAATGCTCGCAGGAGTGTACGGCGTAAAATAAACGTAGCTCTTTGTCTCACAGGTGTCAGGAGGGAGTTTAGCTTCCACAGGTGTAGTCGATGTGTATTTTTCCTTAGAGCGGGCTCTGCCTAACCTGAATGACCACCGTTTGTTTTTCGAATTTTCCCCCTCCTTATAACGAAGGCTGAGCCAGTGTTGCAAGTTTCGCGTTCATCTGGTTTTTACCTTGGTATCGTCAGCATAGCAAGCACATTGTTTGCTCAGATATATGCGCACACACTTCTTGCTTTTATTTTTTCCTGTCAGCGTGCGATGCTATCTGCGTCCCCTCGCCGCAGAGTTAATGTAAACAGAGTACTTTGTTTGTTAAAGCCTGCAGATATGTTACAGAGCAAATGTTTACTCAAAGTGCCAGGTTCTTTTTTTCTCTACAGACACTGCCAATATCATACACATTGCTTGCTTCGAAACTTTTTGAAAAAGAAAACTACAAATCTGAGATATTCTTTATCAGAAACGTGCAGCACTATGCCTTGATGCCTTAATGCATTGCATTTAGAAATTTCTTGCGCCCTTGAGCGCACTAAACAGGCGAGAGATTAACCTCTTATTTAAGGCGCCATTACACGATTTTTAAAGTCACGATGCCGTGACTGAGAAGCAATTCTTGAAGGACGACTAAGAGGTTCAAGAGGAAACGTAAACGGGTCACGTTTATATTGAAGAAATTTGTACAGAAACAAAACGCTAAGTGCAGCAGTTGGCGTATACCGCTGTCAGTATCTTCGCTGAACAAAAAAAAAAAAAAATCAAACTCATGCACAGGGATCCCTAGTCTCGCGTCCAAAATTTGAATTCGTGGGTGTGGTATTAGCGAGAACATTTTTATTTCAATCACTTGCCAAGTCAACTATGTTTTCACACTCCACTTCCGTGAACACAGTTATTTCTCCGCGGATCCGCGAGGGGATTGATTCCAGCAGAGGAAGTGTTCTGGAAATAAAAAAAAAAAACATGACTGACTCATGTTTCCTCTGAACAGCCCCCAACTACCTCTATGGTCTTCAAATTGCAAGTTCTTCCTTTTCTGTTGCAGCGATTACTTGACGCTTTTCTTTCTTAATTGTCATTAGCACAACTCCGCAGGTCTTGTTGCAGATTTTCGTTAAACTACAAAACAGGCAGGGAAACAGCGAGAAGCTGCTTTTGGTAAACGAGCAAATTGAGATTTCCTACTGTGCCAGTCTTTGTCCACATAATCAGGCTAAGGACCAATAGCATCTGCAGCATTCCTCAAAACAGCTTTTTTTTAGCAGCCTTCAGCATGTGACTGCAACCGTGCAGCTTCACAATTCGCTCCTAGGCGGTCATATCGTATTCACTTTGGGCACAGCACAGAAGTCACCATGCTCAGAGAACATTGAACAAACCCTAAAGCGAAACCAAGCTCTCGCCGATTGCGAACGGTGCTACACAAAGCCTCCTGCGTCCTACACAAAGATCCACAGCAAGAGGCTCCCGATTAATCTACATAAGACCCAGAGAGAGGAAAAAAACGGCACATGCGACGTGCCAGCGTGAATTCGTAGCTGGTGTGTATAGCGGTTGCGTATAAGGCCGCAGGCGCGAGTTTTAATTCCGCGAGACGCATCTACGACAGGATTAGGGTTCACTCGAGCGGTGGCATAACAGCGAGCCCCACGAAGGAAGAAGGGATGGCAAGAAGGGAGGCAACTAAGAAGAATGCGCAAAGGCAGGGCGACAGGAGAACCGGTGCATTATGGGATCACCTAAGCTTAGAGCGTCTAAAACGTGTCACTTTTTAGAGGCAACCGCGGAACACCAGCACACACGACACAACATATATTATAAATAACGTTTTTTTCTTATCTATCTCTCCAAACAAAGTAAGTGAATAAAAATGGCCGGAAGACTTCGGGAGAAGCTGTCTGACTCTTGAAAGCCTTTACCAAAGAACGGGGGTATTAGGGCAATACCTTTGCTAAGTAGGCTTTGTTAAAGATTAGCGTGCCTGTAATATCGACTTAAAACGTGGTAGCGGTAAGTTTTTCTTATAAAGGGGGGATTTGCAGTGGAGCGTGGGAGTTGTACTGAAGATTGATATTTGTTTGCAGGCTCGAGTGTAATGATAAACTACACAAACGTGCTTGCATTCAGCTTGCACAGAATTTTAATTCCTGTAAACTGTTACTCTGTACTTGCATTGCTGCCGCGCTGACGTTGTAGGCAGTTTATTTATTTATGAAATTTGAAGTTTCTACACAGTACTTACTTTTCTTTTCTTCAATCACCACGTAGTTTGTTTTTTTTTTTTCAAAGCGAAAAATACCTGCTGATTTAGGTTACGGTTTAGTTACAACATTCGGCACCAGCTCAAGCAGCTTCTGCTTGGTTGTTGTGTGATCATAACCGGTATTTGGACTGAAGAAACTAATATCCCACTTACACGGCATTCCTCGAAGGCCTTTTCAGCCAAGGCACCTCTTTACGTTAAAGAAGCGAAAGCTCAAAGTAGTAGCGACACAGCTACATGGTGCAGCTCAAAGGTGAAACAGTAGGTGAGGCTTAGCCTCCGCTGCTGTGCATGGGGTTCCTGAAGTGAGATCTTTAAAAATGTAGTGCGGTACTCTATTCTTAAGTTGAACAGACACACCTGTTTAATTGCTTCCTTGAAAGAACTGCAACATCTACTGTCACCATAAGGAGCAGGGATTGTGTACTGCCTTGACCTCCAGGGGCACTTGGTGTTGCTGCAACAGTGTTGTCTTGAAATCGAGCATAAACTAAACAGCGCCGTCCAAAGAGAAAAACCAGGAAAACATATAGTATATTTATAAGATGTTTTTAAACATTAATAGCTGCAAAGCTTTCTTTTTTTCTTCCGTTTGCTCTTTGTCGTTTGACAGCGCTGCGAACGCTGCGAAAGCCACGTCTTTGGGCTCCAAAGGCCTCGGACGGGCGCCTTCACCTTGAAGGCCGATAGCGGCAAAGGCGCAGCATTTTGTTGTCCCGGTAGCTGCTGTCCTTACGCCTTTGAGCTTAAAGATCTGATCCTCAAAAGCCCTTGTGGAGCTCGTGTGACAGGGATATAACACAGTCTGATCTTGAACTTTCCCACCTCGCCTAGAGGGTTCCACATGCTTCTCCATCAATATGTCATTGATTCGCTTTGTCTGGAATGATGTTTTGTCTGCGGCAGTAGTGACAGCCATACTAAAAGAGTGAGTTTTCTTGTTGGAATGTGCGTTCCAACTACGCGTTAACAGGAGTGCTGACAAGACCGATACAGTTCGCTGGTGGGTATTGGACACTAGCGGAAGTAAGCTGCAGCATGCGGTGCCGCTTGCGTTTCTCGCAAAACTCCTTATAGAAAGAAACTGTTTGCAGCTGTACAAGACAATCATAAGTACAGTGAATTTAGCTACTTCAGAGAATCACGACTATGAACGGTAATAATGTATGTTCCTCGTCGTTTACGATATTACTCTTTATGGGAACTGTCGCTACCCATTACAAATACGTAAGGTATTTCGCTTTGTTCAACATGTACAGCTGCGCTCAGCCTTCAAATCAAAGAAGATTCGGACAGAACATCCTTGTACCGACATGCTAAAGGACCCATTGATCTTGCCTGTAATTGCTAGTACACTTTTCGGTGGTGCTGATTCTATCAGGTGCCTGTCGGCATTGGGAAGGGCAGTTGAGCCTTCTCGCATGAAATCCGTTAGGTACGCAGCTCCCCAGAGATTGCGGGACGACAGCAGCCCAGAGTCACTGAATCTCTCCTTAGGAAGGGGCCCCATTTCGGATTTTTTTAAAATGCTACATCATTAGAAGCCTCATCAGGGATAAAAAAAACTGGCGTTGCGGCCTCTCAGAAGATTATAAAACTCTCGTCGTTGTGGTCTACCATAAAATTGAAAAAAAAAAACGGGCATTTTGATATCTAACACTATTCGGAAATCTGTTCTCTGTCACAAATTTTGCTTATTGGTCGAAACCGTTATGACGTCATTAGGTCACGTGCCTCCTGCACATCCACACCCCATCACCTCTCTCTTCGCATCATGAACCTCATCCCAGAAGAAGCTCGTTGTAATCTGTCATAAAATGGACTATTTGTTCGAAACTGTGCTGACGTCATCAAGTCATATGACGCTCCAGCTTCCAAACGTCCTCCTATCCTCTACTCCTTTCTGTCGTGCCAACCATGCGCAATATGGTTGGCAAGAGCGAGCGCCGACCCATGAGAGAGAACCGACCCAGAGGACAGAGAGCGTCAACTCATATATAAGCACCAGCCAACCCTTCACATGCTATCGTACTATAACACGAAATCAACGGTTACGAGTCCCCCATATTTTTTTACAGCGAAAGCTGTTACAGCTTTGATTTAGTCATAGAGCCCTGCATTCCTTCAGCCGTAATACCTCAATTACTTAGTGAATAATTTTAATTTAACATATCAACATTTAATTACTCTGATTTCAATGTAACCCTCATTCCAATGTAATCAATGCAGTTTCAATGCAATGGAATAAAATGTAATTTACCTTCCTACCTTGGAAAATGGCAAAGTAGAGAAAGGGAGCCCTCTCTCCACATTTAGGAAAAAAAGAAGAGATAAATTTTGAAAGGGAAGAATGAGAGAGGGAAAGAGGAAGATAATACGAAGACAGAGGAATGCGTAACCTAAGAATGGTTCCACGGCAGGATTGAAGGCTATATGTTAAACCAAAGCTATAACAGCTTTCGCTGATTCATGCGCTAAGCCGGTAAACCTAGCTCTACAAAATTTTCTTTCGTGCCGTTAGTTTCCTCTGACTGCTGAGCCATTTCTTTATAGCTGAAGCAATGACAGAACATCATTTGCAGAAGTTCCTTTTCTATGACCTTTTTCTATGCTCCCTGCTTCTGTTCTGTGGGCCTTTGTGCCTCCGCAAATATGCAGCAATCTCTTAAGGCGCACGTTTAGTTGAATACACACGCGGCAGATCATAAATTGTAATCTGAGTTACAAATAACCTCATGATGAAGCCCGCAGAATATCAATGTTCTTTGGCTTCATGGGAGCGGGAAGCTCATTTCGACAAAGCAGACGACTCAGAAGGCTGCTCAGAGTGGCCTTACATAATTTTGGAAAATGTGTCTGTGTCAGAATACTTCCAATTGCATTTAAACTGCATGACTGAAGCATTTTTAAATTGAAAGCTGTAGAAAAAATTAGTGCGGACACTGAAGCTCTGGCTTAAAGGTATGACCCGATAGCGTAAGGGGTTGATTCCCATATATGCTGATGGTCATTCTCTTCTTTGCATTCATAGATCCTTAGGAGTCTTCATACCACTGCTGGTGCAGTGGTGCAGCGGTTAAAAGACGCGCCACTGCCCTCTCGTCCGACTCGTCGACAACTTTAGACATGTTCCGATCTCATGACTAGTTTGGTCCCATCACGTGGCTGGTTGATGACGCCCCTATCACTATTAGTGCCACTACTATTACTGTCTCTATTTTTACTGTCACTAACTATTAATATCGCTACAAATGTCAATAATCATTACTGTCACTAACTGTTACTGCCAGTAACCATTACTGTCACTAAGTATAATTCCTGCCACTACTTTTTATTAATTATTATTTACCAGTTATTATTTTATTTGGTTAATGATTACCTTTTTTATATCACTATTTGTTACCTTTTAACTACCTGGTTATCGTCGATTAACATCGCTCTTATTGTCGTCATGTCGTGTACACATCTCGTGGTCACGCTTTCAATGTGGCAAGAAATGCTTTCACACTTAAACCCGTTCTCGAAGAGTGACAACCCTGCTGCCACTCCATTTGATCATGCGTGCAGCGCATACTAGTGCAGCAAGTCTCCCCGTTATGCTATCGGAGCACCAAGCCCCGAATAGCTCAGGGGACGGCGGTGTCAGCTTAGCTGGCTGCCCACCACCTGTCACTTTAACCATTCCACGTCGCGTGAACGAGGGCGGAAGCGGGTGCAGTTGAGGGTCGCATATGTTTGCGCAGAAATTTTGACGAATACACCCTTCGGGTCCTTCTGCTATAGACTCTCCCTCCGCGCTCACTATCGCTCACTTTCTATGCCCACGAAAGCGGAGCAGCCACGAGTGCGGGGGGGGGGGGGGGGGGGGGGGAGGAGTGCGAAAGCCGGGATCAGGATGAAAGGGCGGCAGAGGGGAGAGCTTTAGGGAGGGGATAAAGAAGTATGCAAATACACCGGGCCAGCTGCCGTCCACGCGGCGCGCGCATGCGGCAAGCCAAGCGATCGTGTGCGCGTCTCGCGAACGTCTTTATTAGCGTGACAGTCCTGGACGGCCATCCTGATGGCAGCGGTGATGATGCTTCGAGATTTCTTCTTTTCAAGCTCGCGACCATCCCTCTACAGCTTTTGTTTTCCTTTTTCTTCACCCAGGTTCTACGTCCCTCGATTTTGTATCATGTTCTCACACTCCACCCCCTCTTTTTTCTCTTCCGGCACGCGCTAGTTTCCATCCGGACAGAGCACATGCAGAGCGAGGTCTGCATATGTGTGCGTATGTGCATGTTTTAGTGTGTAACACCATCAGTCGGGCTAGTTGGTTGCGATCCATATGTATCAGTAGCGCGAACACCACACAGGAAGAAGAAGGAGAAGAAGGTAAAGAGCGCTGAACTTCCAACTGTTATTTGAGCAAAAAACTTTTTTTAGTGTGTGTGTCTTTCTTGTGCATGCGTCTCAGCCGTGTGCATATCACGGCTCGTTGATTTGTTACTAGTTCCACTGGTGCTTTGTTTCGCAGGGTCGTAGCGTGCAGCAAAGTTGGGTCCGTGCACGCTCGCACGCACACCCACACACTATTTGTGCTTAAAAAAGGGAGCCACTGTTGTCACGGGCCCGCCGAGGACGAATCGCCCAGAAAATAGATCGACGCTTTCGCGAGCGGATTATTCACGTTAGCTCGAATGCGCCTGGTTCGAAAAGGGGAATTCGTAAAGACGCCGTCGAAGAAAGTTGACCTCCTGCACAATCTCGTCGTAGAGTCATGTCTGCCATGCGAGGATAAAAACCTGCCATTCACCTCTTCTTAAGCCTGTGCCCGAGCCTTTGTCGTGTTTCAAGGCCCGTAGCTCAGCAATTAATCAAAGAGCCGACCAATGCCCGCTAAAGCTGGCGGAGCATGCGCTATGTACGTCGAAAGTGTGAGCGTACAGATCATCAGGCTTCGCTACGGAGAAGATGGTGGCGCTCTAAATGAGCACGATGTGTATTGCATCCAATCTGTTCGCTTGTCTTCAATCATTCTCGCCTGCTGCCAAATAGTTCACGCATTTTGTTTGATTTGTGCTCAACAGCAGTGAATCAGCCTTGTGAAATTTCTTGTACTTCTCAACTCAAGAATGACATCACGCCAGACTGTTCAGTAATAGTTCCACTTAATAGTCTGTCTACTGTATAGTAATTATTCTACTCATTATTTCCTGACGAAAAGGACGGCCATGTTCAGTTTATTATTTGGCGTTATTATCTTAATTTTCTTTTGTCAGCTGTGAAGTGGGTTGGTTAGTTAAGCTCTGATGTTTCACGTGAGAATCTTCAATGAAAGTAATTCAATAATTGCAATACTGTAATGATTTCGAGACAAACTTTTATTATAAGGACTCGCGATTTAGATCGGCTATACTTTCAACTAGACTAATTTTATTCGAAGAGTGCTCAGCCGTGGCTGCTTTGATGAGTGTTGGTCAAATGTTTAGGGGAATCCCCCAAGGTGGAGTAATTTTCTAATAAGGGAGTAATTACTCATTGGCATCCACCCAAGCGCAGCCATACGGCTACAAAGGAAAGCTATACAGCTTTCTCAGAAACTTCGTAGTTAAAGAAAAATTCGTCCTGGTCCGGGGTTCGAACCCGGAACCACCGCCACACCGGAGCAGTCGCTCTACCAATTGAGCTAACCGGGACGGCAAGCTTATGGTAGGGCGAGAGCGAAATGATCAGTAACTCGAAGTGGGAAGAGTGTTGGTCAAATGTTTAGGGGAGTATTCGAGGAATGAGTATTCGAGGAATGCGTCTCTTCGCGACTGTTCGCAGATAACACTTTCGGCAGAGCCCAAAGCTGGGCACATACTCTCACGACCTTCTCAGCGTTCCCGCGCAATTAGTAATTAGCGAACTAGGAAACCCATTACCGCGTCAGGTCCGGTGGGAGAAAAGGTGTCTTTTAAATTAAGGTGCGGAGACCTCCGACCCAGAACAGCACCGCATTTCCAGCTTCCAGTTATCGCTTCCTTCTTATTGAAGTCCCGGAATCAAACTTAGGAGACTCGGCTCTCTTCAGTTTCAAGAAGATTTTCCCACCTGACCGTATCTCCTTTCTTCCTCTTTTCTCTAAAGTCCTCTGCGTTTGTAAATACCGACTCTTCCGCTCGAGACAAAAGAAACGCAAGTAATGTACGAGACGGTACAAGCAGAACGAACTGCATGAAAAAGACACCGTAGGTACTGGCGTTCCGCTGCCAAACATAAGGAAGGCCCACGCTACCGTCCAAGTTCAACTGTTCGGTGGGTTTGCAACGAGATTATTTTTCTCCATCGGAGTCTGTTCGTATCCGGTTATCACTATCAACGGCACTCTAGCTTTGTATATCGTGGTCAATAGTATCTCTTGAGAAGAGTGGAAAATCAAATAAACAGCAGTCATGTTACAGGGCTGATCTCAGGAGCTGGCGAACTTCACTGCTTCGCACGCGAAAGCAATGAAAGGCGTTTTTTATTTTTTCCGGGGGGGGGGGGGGGGGGGGGGGGGGGAGTTCAGATTCAGATTCAGATTCAGATTTATTTCAACAACACTTGGTTGCCGAGGAGGCGAACAAAAAGGCAATCAAAAGTTGCCTGACGAAGCGTCCGCCCCCTTTACACTCTACAACTGAGCAGTGGGCAGGTTTAACCAAAGAAAACAGACCGTAACACCAAAGAGACATTGCATATAACATTATACACGAAAACAAAAAAAAGAAGAAAACAAGAAAAACAGCACATATTCACTTAAGGCACACAATTAAGAAATGCTGCAAAAAGTATATTCGTCAGTCAACATTGTTACACAGAATTGCACATAAAATACAAATATCGGTGTCCCTGAACATAACAAAAGGCATGAAGAGCTTAACTAAGCCGGCAAAAGTAAGGTTTTCTTTTCTAATAGAACATGGATTTTTTATTTTTTTTATAGGGCAGATATGTGCAGAAAAAGTAAGCCATTGCTATGTCACAAAAAGAAATGGGTTAGCTTTTTGCTAAATGCTTTCATGGAACGACTGTCGTGAATGATTTCTATAATACCCGGGTACTTATTTAGAAGATCAGCGATTCGATACTTTAGCGTTTGTGTACCGTAGTTCGTACGCACTAGTTCTTTTCTACAGGCAATATGCCGAAGGTTATGGTCGTGGTCTCTAAAGAAGAAAGTTTACGAGAACCCAGCCGGGTCCATTTTTATTTGATCATATATTTTCAAAGCTACTCTTTTGTTCATGATATTCATGATAGTTAATATCTGATGTTTTTCGAAAAGTGGGGCTGAGGGGGCTCTATATGGTGAGTTTTCTATTAATCGTATGGCTCGTTTTTGTAGTATAAGCAGGTTTTCCATGTTTGTTTTTGTCGTAGTTCCCCATACAAGAATACAATATTGCAAACGAGAAAAAACTAGACTATAATACAACTGTTTTTTTAACCACATTGGTAGTAAGTTCTTTACTTTAAAGATAATTCCGATTGATCTGGAAATATCTTTTCGTATTTTCTCTATGTGCAAAGACCAGCTCAGATTTTCTTGAAAAATAACCCCCTGAAATTTGTGAGAGTTTACTCGTTCTAGGTGTTCCCCACGAAATTATATAATAGGTTCTCTACTGATGGCTTTATTTCTGGGACGGAAAATAATGTACTTTGTTTTGTTAGTGTTCAAGGCTAATTGATTTATGTTAAGCCATTGTGATAGGTTGCTTAGCCAGCTGTTTGTTTGCCTTTCAAGCATTTCTAAGTCTGTTCCAGAAAAAAAATACATTAGTATCGTCTGCATACAGGATTATATCTGGCGTAAGTGGAATATCGATAATGTCATTAATATAAAACAAAAACAGTAAGGGCCCTAAGATGGAGCCTTGTGGGACCCCGTATTTTATTGTTCCTAGACCTGATTTTGCTTGGTTTATCTGCACGTATTGTTGTCGACTATCTAAGTAACTTTTTATTAAGTCAAATGCGATTCCTCTGATTCCATAGTTGTATAACTTTTGCAACAATATATTGTGTTTGATGGAATCAAACGCTTTCTTGAAGTCAAGGAAAAGTCCTATTGTATGATATTTTTGCTCAAAGTTGCTTATTATTTTATCTTTAGTGTTAAGTAATGCTTTTTCAGTGCACTTGTCTTTCTGAAAGCCATATTGTTGTTCTGCAATTATACCTTCTTGTTTACAAAAATTTATTAAGCGAATGTAAATAACCTGCTCCATAATTTTTGAAAAGACTGGCAAGACCGATATTGGTCGGTAATTGTTTAAGTCGTTTTCGTTTCCCCCTTTAAAAATTACTGACACTTTCGCAATCTTTAGCTCATGAGGGAACACCCCAGTAGAAAGGATTAAATTACATATGTGAGAAAGCGGACTGCTGACATGCTGTGCTACTGATTTTATAGGTTGGACCCTGAGATCATCTATTCCAGAAGATTTACTATTACTTAGCTGTCGTATAATGGCACAAATTTCTTCTGAAGTTGTAGGAACCAGGAAAATCGAGTCCCTGAATATTGATTTCATGTGTGTTTTATGCTGAATATTATTGTCTATGTTGGGATTGGGAGCCCCAGCAGCTAAAAAGTGATCATTAAATTTGTTTGCCAGCGGGGTCCCTGTGCAAGGCACACCTTCAATTGTCAATTCGGTCAAGTCCCTTCTCTCACCCTTAGACATCAAATTATTTACGGTGGTCCAAACTTTTTTGGGATTGGGTGTGACATTGCAGTCCCTCTCCCTCGTAGCTTCTCGCATGGCTGTAACGACCTCCCAAAACACGTGCATAGATTTCGTCTTTCGGAATCACGCATAAGTCCAGCCCCTCGAGCACATCTCCTGGCCCTTCTGAGATGACAAGACTTCTTTCATTACTTTCAGGCACTGGGAGAGAAGTGCTGCTTGAACTACGAGTACGTCTGAAAACAAAAAGTGCTCTATAACTGTGAATGCATGCATGTCGCTCTGATATTATTTTCCTGAATATATCGAGAAACGAAACCACCTCAACTGGGGTCGCTGAGTCTTTCCTTACATAGGGCATGGTGACCGTCCTTTGCGTCTTTTTATAGGCGTTCAAAGGCAGAAGCATCTTATGTGTCTCTTACGCACTGCGTATAAAAATTGTGCACAGACAGAAGCAAGGAATGAGAGCTTGTGTTTTCTAACGGAGGGAAGACAATTTCATGGAATGCCTAATATGTTATACGCCTCCTAGCAGGACGCTAGAGTTCATTCGCACTTTTGTGGGGGCGCTGAAATTGAGTTGCACGTGCGCTAAAAAACATCGTCATATTTAAAGATTACTGATCGTCCCTGCCAGTAAGACCTCATTTTCACCGATATGGTATGAACCCTTGTTCCCACACCTTAAAGGTCAGAAGTCATAGAGTCCTACTGACTGCCTAATAAGTATTTGGGTGGTGACAGGACCATTGTGCTTGTGTGAGTTGAGCACCGCTCGGTCGTACTGAGAAAAACTCACTTTATTAACTATTTTGCTTAACCCATAACGTTGAAACTCCTTCTCGAAGATAGGAAAAGAAAAAATTCGGGCGCTTGATAAATTTCTGTCAAAGTCCTTCACTCTTTTTTCTTTGAGGCCCACATAAATTCCAACCACCTGCATCAGCAACAATAAGAGAGACGAGGGGAGTACGAAGGCTGTCTCGGACGCATATATACCTCCCGGAAACAGTAGAACATATTATCTTTCCAGGCACGCACACCTCGGAGCTGTGGAAGAAGAACTCGCCTCCTTTCTTCCCAGTCGCGTCATCTTTTTGGGGCATTCTCGGCGCAAATACGCGAGACCAGAGGCGGGCGGAGAAGGGCTTTCTCCTGACGTTGTTTTATTGCGCCGTCGTCAACGATGAGCACCGCGAGTACGCACGAGTGACAACCGCAGCGGCAGCAGCAGCATCGCCGAGGTGTGAGCCGAAGAGAAAATAGACGGCGACGTGGCGTTTGCGCGCGCGTGCACGCGACACAGCCCGGAGAAGCGGCGGGAACTTCTGGCTGGTCGCCTCGAGCGAAACCGCAAGCTGCTGCTCCGGAAAGGAATAAAGGAGGCACAACGGGCTACGAGGAAGAAGGCGGCTATGCCTGCTGAGCCCCTGGAAAAACACACTGCGGAGGTTGAGAGAAAAAAAAAGAAAATAAGGTGATCGGAGAGAACGATGAAAGAAAAGAAATCAGGGAAGGAAAGAAAGAGGGCTGAAGGAGAGAGAAGCCGAAGAAACAAAGGAAGAATAAAAACGAAATGGAAAAAAATAAGTGGACTTAAAGTGGAACGAGAACAGTAAACTGGTACCGCACTGAAGTAGGCGACCCGCGGGCCCGCCGGAAAAAGGACCCGTCGCGGCAAATTCATCTTCGTCCCGCGGAAAAAGGACCTCCGCGGTGGCTCAGTGGTAAGGCGCTCGTCTACCGAGCCGGAGTACCCGGGTTCGAACCCGACCGCGGCGGCTGCGTTTCGATGGAGGCGAAACGCAAGAGGCGCCCGTGAGCTGTGCGATGTCAGTGCATGTTAAAGATCCCCAGGTGGTCGAAATTATGCCGGAGACCTCCACTACGGCACCTCTTTCTCTCTTTCTTGTTCCACTTCCACCTTCCTGCCTTCCCTTACAGGCGGTTCAGGTGTCCGCCGAGATATGTGCGATAGATACTGCGCCATTTCCTATCCTCAAAAACCAACCAACCAACCATCCCGCGGAAAAAGCAGCCACGCTGTGAGGCTGGCGTGTTCTGGCAGCCGGAAAATGCTGTTTACGCTCGAGGATTTTGCGAGGGGAGAAGCAAGGCAGAGAAGGAGAGGATGCAGGAGCTGTATTGCGACCGCATTGAGAACCCGGGTCACGCCCGCCAGCATCACAGATGCTCTGCGGCGGCTGTTCTTGCCTGACCGCTCTCCTCCCTGAAAGATTCGTGGCCAGAAATCACGGTTTTCGAAGGGCGCACGCGTTTCATGAAAAATGCCGCGGACGAGACAGAAACGAATCTGCGCTTCCAAGTTCTTCCCTCAACAGCAAACTTGGAGTCGGAATCGATCTGAAAGTAAATTAGTTTCTCACCATTTATGCGCACACAGCTGTCCCAGCTAAATGTAAGCAAGATTTAAAAAAAATACAGTGTCCTCGAGCTGTGAAACAAACTGATTGTTGTTCAGTGTCGCGTGGAATAGTCTGCAGTACTTTTTATTTTTACAAACTTTAATAACTAGTAGAGCCATGATTAGCTACCTTTTTAATTATTAGCTTCAGGAAAAAAGTATCAATATATAAGTTGTTCATCATCTCTAAAAACAGCAAGCAGCGCTGTTTCCATCATGGTACGGTTTACGTAGTTTTTTAATGGCCTTCAAAGGAAGCTGTCACGTGTCCAGCTGCTGGCTCCTATCTCTGGCCTAGTGGTTACGTATAGCACCCTCTGGGAGAGCACTTCAGAAAAAGCGGTTTGTTCTATGAGATGCGTCTTGGGGCGTTGAAGTATCACCGTTGCTTCGTAGAAGCTCTTCTTGTTATTTTTCCAGTAATCGTTTAAGGACGCTAAAGGAAATTCTTTACGAAAACAGAAGCTTGATGCAAACATTTCAGTCAGCTGTTTTTTATGACGATCTACAGCGTCTGTATCGACACTCTGCTCTTGAAGCTATTAATTAAAAAGTTAGCTAATCATGCCTTTACTAATTACTAAACTCTGGACTACTAAAAATACCGCTGACTAAACCAGGCAACTCTCAGCCAATCTCAGTTGGTTTCACTGGGCCTGGATTATCTTTGCATTTTAAGAGCTTGGTAGCATTTAGCAGGGACACATTCACAAATACAAGCCTTTGTCCCCTGATACCTTTGTGTTTGCTCCCGCTTCAAAGAGTTGTTCTTGGTACAGTGATCCAACAGCCTTTTAAGGAATGAAAGAATGGAACAGTCTTTGCTTGTCTTATAAGCTTGTAGGATAATCTTCCAATTAATCCCAAAAGTGCTGTCCGTTAACGACAGTGAAGTGGTAAAAAGAAAGCAGAGATACACTCACTGCGCAAGCTTCATGAGGTTAGAGCAGTTCTTTGAGGTTATTCTGAAAGTGAGCCGTATTGAGTCCTCTGCATTATTCGTTAAAAAGACTTCACCTCACTGCGCTTTGCCCTTACACGATGACAAAAAGTTAAGCACGGACGTTAGCATGTCGCAGATGCACGGATTGTTGTCATGGTGTCCACCTGTACATACATGTTCCGTTTCACAGAACAGGCAGGCTAAGTCTGCAATTGATTTTATAAATTGAGAGTTCCCTCACTAGAGGGGAACGCGAGATTGAGGTGTAGCTGGATTGAAATTTATGAAAGAAAGTTTAATGTTTTGCAAAGCTTTTTCTCCATAAACGCCATAAAACAAAAGTAACGTCAGTACCCCTTTTCTCACTTCCGTTTAGTAATTACTCAATCGAGTCATGAAGTTCTGTGCTGAGTTCCAAGTTAGTGATTATAACTTGCAGTCGCATGCCTTACAAGAACTCTGACATCATTTGGGTCGTTTCCGTATTTCGCTATGCGAATGACATCGCTCCTAGGCTTCGTTGAACTCTTCTGGAAGCAAGTTTCTAACAATCCACAATGAAAATTTGTATCTACGAAGTAGGCTCTTTAATATTTAGAGGCATTTTTCTTCGTGCGCTGTCACGTGTCTTACATTCTGTGTCGTTCGAGCCACACTGATACTATTATGTGCATAAGCTGTCAAATCTTCCAAGAGTACATCATATTGTAACGTACTTACTGACGAAGAGGGGCTTTATTACCAGGCACGAAAGGGAAGGCCAGGCAAGCTGGGGCAACAACAGCGACAGACTCCACAAGTAGGGCTCGCGCCGTGTGGAGTCTGTCGCTGTTGCCCCAGCTTGCCTGGCCTTCCCTTTCGTGCCTGCTAATAAAGCCCCCCTTCGTCAGCAAGTACGTTATAGTCTGGTGGAGTGTGCCGGGTACCCGTGAGCCCATGCAAGAGACCCCTCCAGGCAGCCGTCGAGCCAGCCCTGTACCGCTTGACACCCCGGTACATCGCTTCAGCCGGAGGATCCAGGGACTGCCATTGGAGGTTGGACCATTAGAGAGCGGCGCCATGGCGACAGCCGCTCTTCCTCCTCTGCAAACCGCTGCTGCCGCGCCATCCCACTACACCTTGCAGACTCCGCGGATTTCCAAGACGTTCCGAGGGGAACTTTTTGAGGATGTGGAGGACTGGCTCCTTCACTTTGAACGCGTAGCTGCGTTTAACCAATGGGACGACGCAGCCAAACTCCGGAACGTTTACTTCAGCCTCGAGGATAGTGCTCGCACCTGGTTTGAGAACCGAAAGGACGTTCTAATCTCGTGGCATGAGTTCCGTCATCGGCTGCTGGAGGCCTACACAAGCGCTGATCGTCGCGAACGAGCTGAGCGTGCGCTACAATCCCGCATCTAGCTGCCGAACGAAAGCGTTCAGATGTACGTCGAGGACATGACGCGCCTCTTTAGAAGAGCTGATCCGGCCATGCCAGAAGAAAAGAAAGTCCGGCATTTGATGCGTGGCATCAAAGAACAGCTCTTCGCAGGCCTCGTGCGCAGCCCGCCATCGACCGTCGCTGCATTCCTTGCCGAGGCCGCGACGATGGAAAAGGTTCTTCAACAACGTTCTGCGACTTACAACCGGCCCGTGCATGCTGCTGCAGTCACCGAATCGTTTGCCACCGCCGGGAGCCACCCTGACGATTTGCGCGAACTGATTCCCACCATCGTGCGTGAAGAGGTCTTCAAGTTTTGCAGCCCTTCGCAGTCTGCACTTGGCTCGATTTCCGCTCTTGTTCGCGAAGAGGTGCAACAGGCGTTCAGGGGTCCTACCGTCGAAACACCACCTCTGCCGGGAGACTACAGCCGCCCCACCTATGCCGAAGTTGCGAGACGCCCGGCTGCAGCTTCGCCACCGCCGATTCCAGTAACGCCTCCTGCACCGCTGTCCCCAGTTCCACCAGTCCCGTATTTCGACGATCGCCGAGCGCACTAGCGGAAGGCCGATGTCTGGCGCACATCTGACAAACGGCCACTCTGTTTTCACTGCGGAGAACCAGGCCATCTCTACCGCAATTGCTCTTATCGACGCCTCGGTCTGCAGGAATTTCGAGCCGATTCGCCCAGACCCCGGTTTGGCCACCGGCCTCCAGCCATTGAAGACTTCCTCGCGGAACAGCGACTTTCAGCCCGTGCGCCGCATCAGCCGCGCTCATCTTCTCCGAGACGCTCTTCCCCGAACCCGCACAGCTCCTCGCGAGCAGTACAGGGTCGCTCGCCGAGCCCTCGCCGGGAAAACTGAGACCAGCGACCTTCGGGGGCGAGGTCGCTGGGAGTCGCTGCGCTGAAGACCTCCCGCCGCCGCCGCTACGCTCCGACCGTGAACAGATAGCACCGTCATCTGACCGAGACAGCTGCGTTTCCTTGGACATACCTGTTCTTCTCGACGGTCACAGAGTCAGTGCATTAGTGGACACCGGGGCCGACTATTCAATTATGAGTGATAAATTGGCGACTCTTCTAAAAAAAGTGCTTACGCATTGTTCTGTAGTGCATCTCCGTCCTGCCGGTGGTCATATCGTTACTCCAAAGGGTATTTGCACGGCTCGCGTTCAGATTCAGGGATCTACGTTCGTCGTCAGTTGTGTAGTTCTGTGCAATTGCTCCCGCGATCTTATTATCGGCATTGACTTTCTGCGGGAGTATGGTGCTGTCATCGACCTCCGCCAACGAATCATCACCTTTTCGACCAGTAAAGCGACCCACCTCGCCGAAACTTGCCACCGCAGTGCCGCCCTTCGTGTTTCTGCAGACAGTGTCACGTTGCCGCCACGGAGCAGTGTTTTGGTTGAAGTCACTTGCAACGACTTGCATGACGCAGAAGCAGTCGCCGAGGCTAACCGTTCACTCCTGCTTACTCAAGGCATCTGCGCCGCTCGCAGTCTACGGACGCTTCGTGGTGGCCGGTCTGCGGTCCTGGTCACTAATTTTTCTAATGAGTACCGGCCCCTTTTTGCAGGTACTGCTATCGCTTCTGCCGAACCTGTTACCGATATTCCCGTTTGTTTTGCGTCCGCGGCAGCCGGAACTGACGAACCTTCCCTTGAAAACGTCGACATAAACTGCCACCTGTCTCGGGAGCAACGCCTGGCTTTGGAACAGCTGCTGAAGGAATACAAGTCGTGCTTCGCTTCCTCCTCGAAGGTTCGTCAAACACCCATCACGCAGCACCGCATCATCACCTATGACGACGCTCGCCCTATACGACAGCAGTCTTATCGTGTTTCTGCTAAAGAACGGGCGGTTATCCAAACTCAGGTTCAGGAAATGCTTGACGATGGCGTTGTTCAACCTTCCCAAAGCCCGTGGTCTTCACCTGTAGTCCTTGTTAAGAAGAATGACGGCACTCTCCGGTTTTGTGTCGACTATCGCAAACTGAACAGTGTGACTAAAAAGGACGTCTACCCGTTGCCGCGCATTGACGACTCGCTGGATAGATTACGGCGCGCTAAGTACTTCTCATCCATTGACTTAAAGAGCGGCTATTGGCAAATTGAAGTAGACGAACGGGACCGCGAAAAAACCGCCTTTGTGACTCCAGATGGCCTCTATGAATTTAAAGTGCTTCCTTTCGGTTTGTGCTCCGCCCCGGCTACGTTCCAACGGATGATGGACACCGTCCTCACAGGCCTCAAGTGGCAAAGCTGTCTTGTTTACTTGGACGACGTCGTAGTTTTTTCGGAAACATTTGACCAACATCTCCAGCGCCTGCGGGCTGTCCTCGAAGCCCTCCGCTCGGCAGACCTTACCCTGAAGCCCCAGAAGTGTCATTTCGGTTACGAAGAGCTCAAATTTCTTGGTCACGTTGTGAGCGCTGAGGGAGTGCGGCCGGACCCCGAAAAGACTGCCGCCGTCGCACGTTTTCCCGTTCCGACCGACAAGAAAGCTGTCCAGCGCTTCCTGGGTCTCTGTGCGTATTATCGGCGCTTTATTGCGGACTTTTCCACGATTGCTGAGCCGTTGACGCGCCTCACCAGGAATACCACCTCCTTTGTCTGGACCACTGAGCAACAGACCGCTTTCTCTACGCTCCGCCAGCGCCTTCAAACACCTCCCGTTCTTGCGCACTTCGACGAAGATGCCGATACCGAGGTCCACACCGACGCCAGTAACATCGGTCTTGGCGCGGTCCTTGTTCAACACCAAGAGGGCCTTGAGAGGGTTATCGCCTATGCTAGCCGTACTCTCTCCCGCGCCGAGAGCAATTACTCCACGTCTGAAAAAGAATGTCTTGCGGTCGTGTGGGCCACCATGAAGTTTCGCCCCTATCTTTACGGCCGCCCATTCAAAGTGGTCACCGATCACCACTGCCTATGCTGGCTGGCAAATTTGCGAGACCCATTTGGACGCCTGGCACGCTGGAGCTTACGGCTCCAGGAATTTGACATTACTATTGTCTACAAGTCCGGCCGCAGACACGAAGACACCGACACACTGTCGCGTGCACCAGTTGATGCTGCCGACGCAGCGCCCGATGACGACAGCGGCTTCCTTGGTACTCTCACCGCCTCCGACCTACTGACTCGGCAGAGGGCGGACTCGGACCTTCGCCCTCTCATTGACGCCCTTGAAGGTAGTGATACGGCTATACCTCGCCACTTCTCTCGACGTCTTGGCTCCTTCTGTTTGCGGCAAGGTCTCTTGTACAAGAATAACTCGAGAGGCAACGATAGACCTTACCTTCTCGTCATTCCAGCCGACCTCCGGTCTGACGTTCTTTTCGCCTGCCACGATGAGCCCACGTCTGGCCACTTGGGCTTTTCACGTACGCTCGCCAGAGTGCGGAACATGTATTACTGGCCTGGACTTTCTGCTGATGTCAAACGATACGTTAAAAGCTGCCGAGAATGCCAGCGCCGGAAAACGCCCCCACTTAAGCCGGCGGGTTTTCTCAAGCCCGTTACTGCCCCTCGCGCTCCGTTCGACCAGATCGGCATGGACCTCCTCGGCCCTTTCCCCTTGTCGCAGGGCGGCAATAAGTGGATCATAGTTGCTACCGACTATTTGACTCGCTACGCCGAGACCAAGGCGATCCCTCGTGGCACAGCTTCAGAAGTCGCAGAGTTTTTCATGCACAACATCGTCCTGCGACATGGCGCTCCTTCGCACGTGATGGCAGACAGAGGGACGGCGTTTACAGCGCAACTAATCGACCACATCTTTCGGCTGAGCTGCACAACACACCGCAAGACCACGGCCTACCATCCGCAGAGCAATGGCTTGACCGAACGATTAAACAGGACCCTTGCGGACATGTTGTCCATGTACGTAGATGTTCAACACAAAACTTGGGATGAGGTCCTGCCGTATGTCACCTTTGCCTACAACACCGCCCTGCAGGAAACTACGCGCTTCTCCCCGTTTCGCCTTGTGTACGGACGCGAAGTCCAGAGCATGCTTGATGCCATGCTCCCGTGCCCAGAGGATGACCAACTCGCCCCAGACGCCCAACAGTTTGCCCAACGTGCTGAAGAAGCCCGTCAGCTGGCCCGCGTGCACATCGGGCAACAGCAGAGCTCGGATGCGCGCCGTTACAACCTTCGCCACCGACAGGTTGACTACAAACCCGGTGACCAAGTCTGGGTGTGGACTCCTGTTCGTCGCCAAGGCTTGTGTGAGAAACTGCTCTCCCGCTATTTTGGCCCTTACAGAGTGGTACGGCGTGTGAGTGAGGTTAACTATGAAGTGGTTCCGGACGGTGCTGGGCAACCGCGACGCCGACAGCCCGACTCTGACATTGTGCACGTTGTGCGGCTTAAGCCGTACTATACACGGTGACGCAACCGTGCTGATGTTTTCGCGCGCTTCAGTTGCGGCAGTTTGCTTGTTTTTTTTTGTTTTTTTTTTGTTTCACCCTTACGCCGACAGCGACAGCGCTCTTTTTTTTTTTTTCTTCATAAGGGGGGAATAATGCCACCTAGTCTTGCCAGGTGGCGCATACGAAGTAGGGCGACGACGACGAAGTAGGGCTCGCGCCGTGTGGAGTCTGTCGCTGTTGTTGCCCCAGCTTGCCTGGCCTTCCCTTTCGTGCCTGCTAATAAAGCCCCCCTTCGTCAGCAAGTACGTTACAATATGAGCTGTTGTTGAATCGTTCGCACAGAATATTTTCATAAATAACTAAAAAACTTGACTAATGTGCTCCTGGAATCCTAATAAGACAGTTTGATTGAATAAGTGCATATAACTGCGTACGTCAAATACTGACGCATGCCATTGCAAACAATTACTCCTTGACCCAAATGTTACGTGTATAGGAATCTTGCTCGACCAGCACCGTATTTGGAATAATTATATTGTGCATGATTTCAGGCGGCTAATAGCTGACGCAACCATGATGTATAGTCTCGAAGGAAAAACTCCAAACAACTGAAGAGTAACTATTATACGGCATTGGGGAATCAGTAATTGCATTCAGGATCAGTTTTTGCGGCCCATGTCTGCACCATAGGAAGCAAGTTATAAATCGCGTACACACAAGGTTGTTAATAACCACAACCTATGGTATTGAACTGAAACAAGCAGGGAAAGTCTGCTAGTCTAGGAATACTTTCAGCACATGAGCTATTTAAGTATACTGCGCTGAAACGCTATTATTATTCAAATGGGTTTAATGGGTTGGTAAAAGAAAGCATGCAGCTTTCGGACAACAGAAAAATATGCTAAACCGCGAAAGTTTACGGAGTACGGAACGAAAGTCAGAGATATTATGCACCTGATCATTTCAATGAACTTACTGACGTGGTAGAGAACTGTGATGTAAAATCACTATGTAAAGTGATGAAGGAATAAGGAAGTGGTGCTCAATTTTTTTAACGTATACAATTTTATTTGTCTTCATTTTATCAGTAAGAAACTTGTTGTTCCTTCCTCTAGTGTTATATTTTATTCTTTGAAATGGTTTGGTTTTTGTGATACTATTTACTATTTTTTCATATTCCGCCCTCAAAGATGTTTCATGAGTTGCACTCGAATGCTGCACAAACACGGTGTTCCTTAATCCAGCAGAAGGCATTTTCTGTACAATGTATCGAGAACAAAATCATTTATTTATTTGTTTGTTCGCCATAAGAATGTTTGTTTGTTTCTTTGTTCCTTTTTGCTTCTTGACAGATTGATTGCGACCATTTCCTTGTTCTAAATTTTCTCTATGTTGTTGGATAAAAAGGGTTACGAACTCAAGCGCCTGTAATAATGTCTTATCTTACAGCTCCACGCGTGCTATACGACACACTTTGTAGGGCGCATAACAATTTCTCACACCGCCTTCAATTCGTGTTTGAATGTGGTTCCTGGATATCCTAAAGTGGCTCAGAATTTTAACCTAGCAAATTCAAGGATGTCCGGGTGAACACACCACCTTTGGGTGATGTTCGCTGGTCGAAGTGAGGCAACGAATGAAGAAAACGAAAAAAAAAGGCGGAGGGGGGGGGGGGGGGGGGGGGCTGCACGTAAAGGCGACGTTCTGACGGGCTGGGTAAAGTATCAGCTGGCGAGCCAGTGTCAAGCTGATCCTCGTATGAGCAACGCTTGACGGGCCTCTCTCAGGACACGCTATGACGCAGAGGGTAGTTCGAGGCGCTCTCTGCGCGCCCACCGACAGGCATGGCAAAGCTCGAGGGGTTCTGCGCACCAAATTGATGATGATGATGATGTCCTCGGGCTGAATGGCACATACCCACGGCGGGGGATTGGCCAGGGTGCATAGCGGATACAACCGCACTCATGTACAGGGAATGGAGTATAATTAAATCTAAAATTTGGGACACAGAGCTAGAATTTGCACAATACAAAAATACTGAGAAAGAAAAGTTGTGAATTCACATTCTAGCAGAGGAATCTACCAGATGAAATTATGTAATTGTGAATAGAATCGAACACTGGTTTCAGGGCATATCCCTTGGCGCTTGCCCCGAAGGATAAGAGAATCGGAATAGATAGAGGAAGCCCAAGCCGAGCGAGGGGGATCTCCAAGCAAATTCTACGGAGAGCAGCGAGCTGTTCGCTTCTTTCTCATCTTCGACAGGTTCCATCTCTCCTCGGCTTTGATTTAGATGCGAGGGAAAAAAGCTAAAATCAAGAACCGCTGTTTTTCCTGCCGGGCTCGGGAAAGGTGGCTCGAAGAAAATTGTGTCTAGCTTCCCGGCTTCGGATATGGGCTGGCGAAGCTGGCCAGTGGGGAAAACTGTGCGGATACAAAATAATTTAACAGCGCCTTCCAGGCAGGTCCCGCTATGCCCGCTTATCTTGGGGGTATTTACATCTCGCTGCTCTCAATCTTTTGCCCTTTAAGTCAGGATAAGATGCCTCTGTGCGCCCTTTGCAAAGAAACCGTGAAGACAGCACGGTTCAATTAGATGGTATGCGGGGCCTTTCTCGGTTTCGGCCATTGTTGGTCACAAAATGGGTCATCCGGTAATGCAAAGAACTGCCTCGCGTGTTTAACGCCGGAAAGTAATCATAATTCATTGTGCTAGTTAACGCTGGGATCGTTAACATTGAGTAAAATTATTGCTACGCAGAGCTACATTAACGCTGTGGCCTTATGTGAAGTGATAATTACAGATAGCTATCAGGGAGGAAAAAGAAAGGGAAGAGAGGAGAAAGAAAAGAAATGGGAGGAGTGGTAAGGAAAGGGTCTGAAGGGAAAGAAAGGGTGAAAAAGAAAGGAGAGGAGAGGTAAGGAGAGAAAGGGAAAGGAAAGGAGCGGAAAAGAAACGAAATGAGCGCAAGGAGAAGAAATGAAAGAAGGGAAAAGCAAAGGAAAGAAAGGAAAAGAAAACAATAGAAAAGGAAAAAAATGAGAGTAAAGGCTGCCACTCGTGCAAGTACTCCTTCACTGGTTGGTTGGTTTATGAGGTTTAACGTCCCAAAGCGACTAAGGCTATGAGAGACGCCGTAGTGGAGGGCTCCGGACTGTTGCGTATGTTCTGCCTACATGCCCATATTGTGGCCGCGGTGGCAAAATTCTAGAGACCCATGTGCTGTGCTATTTCAGAGCACGTTAAAGAACCCCAGGTGGTCGAAGTTTCCGAAGCCTTTCACTACATCGTCCCTCCTAGCCTGAGTCGCTGAGTCGCCCCCCCCCCCCCCCCCAAATCAGCCCACACCCCCACCATTTTTTTTCTGATCATTGTCGAAATGCCTTTCCCACATGAGTTTTCTGTTCCTCAGCTGGTACAGAGAACGCTGCAACGAACCTACTGACCTGAAAAATGAATATAAGCCGCTGATCTGTTACGCCTGACTGAAATATACGCGCACATGGTGGAAAATTTCAAACTAGTCGATGATGTCGGTCGAGTATTTGGCAGCAGTAGCACTGCGGAACCAATGCAGGGTACCTAGTGAATTCCAGATATGTGCTCATTGTTTTCTACGATACAGTGGTCCGCTAATAAACGCATATACGTACAGCACTCTTATTTCGTGACTGCATAGCTTCTAAAAAAATCAAATGAGATCAGCATACATTTATCAACACTCGAAAGCGTTGCGTGTATCATAGCAATCAAGCTTAACCTTTAGGCATACGATTTCTTGGTCTTGCGTGTGATATAGCTCTGTAACCTTTCTATCGATACTTCTGTTTTCGAACGCAACTGTTTGTGCGAGGTTAAGCAAATCAAAGTATCCGGGCGAATACCCCTGCGGTACACGCAACGTTCGATAGACGGCGCGGTTTACGAGAGCGCGCAGTACAACGCAGTACAAACTGCGCATCTGTCTTTCGCACGCTGCCCCTTTTACCAGTGCGATTCGAGGGTTCTTCGAGACTCAAACCTTAAGGCCCAAACCTCTCGATTCGAGGCTCAAGCCTCTAACGCTCTAACTTGCTCCGGACGTGTGTCTTTTACCTTCATTGCTTTGAGCTCAGTTAAATGCAAGTAATGCACTGCCTTGAGTGACAAGATTGGAGTGAGAGCTCTCCCTATGGGCACTCCTTTCTCTTCCTCGGCTGGGCTGGGACCAATATTCTGCCGGGATCGAACTTTGAAGAAGGAAACCTGCGCCAAAGCCGTAAATAATGAAAGTGCACGGGGACCTTTCTGCCAAAACGGAGCGCTTCAGAATTTGAGAAAAGGAAGAAAAACGTCTTTATTTGTACTGTTGTTATAGAGTTATGAATGTTTACCCCAGTATCCATCCCATCCGTCCATTTTTACGTTTTTTTTTTCGCTCCTTTCCTTGGATCAGTTAATGCACTGTTGGCTGCCTGGGGTGCATTTTGAGTGGACGCTGTGCGTGTATAAAGCGCCTTCCCTCAGTTGTGTTTACGTTGTCATGTGTCCTGGATTTTTTCCTAGTATGACAGATAGCCTCGAAGTGTGTCCAGCCTGAAGTTTTCGCGGTAAGCAAGCCTATCGCACGTCATAAGCTACTTATACTGTTTTGGTGCATGATGAAGTGACTTTGACAACTTTCTTTAAGCTTCTGAGAGCAGAATTGGTATAAGAAGGCGATATTTGTTGTTTATTGTTATTTTTATTGTAGTTATGGCCATAAAGGCCAGCAGGTGTATTACTTCTGGTCGTGACAATTTTAGTTTTCGTAAGATGCAGGCGACATATCATAACTTACCAGAAGCGAGCATATCAAACGAGCAGAACAAAGCCATTTTTTTTTTTGCTCTATCTTTCTGGAGAGGTCGTTTACTTCTATAAAAATGGCCTTAGTGCTTTATGCGCGTCATATCAACCAGAACTTTGCGTGTTTTATTCTGAGTTCAGAATTTCGCCTATCGTATTTTTGCGTTCAATGCTTCTGTAAGCTAATATCTTGCACGTGAGCGACGGGCGTTTTTTATAGATTCCTTTCCTCAGCAAACAATGATGGCAGTTTCCTGGTAGTTGCTTGCAGTTACTACGTCACTGCAAGAAACAGCAAGAATTTGGCCGGACCATTAACTCGGCGTTGGCAGCAGTGAGAGCTTTATCCTGTCTATAAAACCCTATATCCGGTCTCTGGGCTATCCCATTTTTATGAAATAAAATATAATTTTTCTTAACTTTGCACCCTAAAGCCGGTCGGAAGTTGCGTCCCGCTTTTTGTAGCGCGGGCCAAATAGCCCAGCGCTTTACGATTAGACGATTGATTTCTCTCCCTCGGCTTAAGGTCTTGAGGCCTTACTGCAAGAGGCTTTCAGGGGTACGAGAACCGTCCTTGCGAAAGCCGACTGTTGTCTTGTCTAATCTGTAGCAACACTCCGATTAAATGTCAGAAGTGTCTTGCGGAAGCAGCTTTGGCTTTTTCAACGATTACTATACGCTCTTCACACATTTCACGTTAATTTTCATCGCATTAAGGTCTTTTCACGTGAAACACCCTGGACCCTCAATACCGACCACCGCGGATTCTTCTGAAAAAAAAAAAACTGAAAAAAAGGCTAGTTGGCGTTTGTATGAATGGAGTTTTCAACGAAGTATTTTTCTAAAAAAATATTTTGTTTAGTTGCCTGAGGGCTCTTGGATATTTCAGCGAGAGAGGGGTCCCGATTGCGATTTAAGTTTTAAAATCAAATTTGAAACGTAGGTTGGTGACGTAATGCCATTCATGCCTCTTAAAGGCCAAAATGTATTATTAATAAAAAAAACGGAAGAGAGCCAAAACTCTAACACCGATATCCAAGTTATGTGCACTCCTTTAGTTTCTCGATCTGTGTCCAAAGGCGTGGCTTGTTCCTCCATACGAAACAGCCGCCCCGTTCGTTCCCACACCCCTCTTCCTTTTTACGCGTCGGAAACAGCTGATGCGAGCTGGAGGTAGGGCCATTTGTCTCGTAATGGCAGCCATCACCGCAGCCCTTAAGTCGTTTCCCGCAGATATCCCCTTCGTTGATGAGAATCCGAGCCCCATGTTCACACACTCAAAACAAGTGCAATAAAGCCCCCTGAACCACGATCTCTCTCAACCAACTCCCTGTTAAAAAACAGTTCCCTCTACTCTTTTTAGCCTACTACTAGAAGAGCCGTAGAAAGAGATATCTTTATCGCCTGGACAAGCGCTCCGCCTCTTAACGCAACCTTGAAGAAATATCGGCAGCTGTCCCTCTACCTGCACTGGAAAACTCTGTCCCCTCCCCCTTCCGATTTTCCAATCGTCACCTGTCCCCATGAGGAGCACGGCAGCGGCAACGAAGCCGCACCGCAGTCGGGCAGCCAAAACGTGTGCGCGTCCATTAGTGTGAAATGGCGCACCAATCCCACGCTTCGCCAGAAGACGGGTGTCATTGTTCAGCAACTCCCAAAACCCCTTTGGTGGAGTCCATCGCACGCCCGTCTTCGGACCATCCTGCTGCAAAGGCGTCCGTTTTCATGCCCTGAGGGTGATCGCGCGTGTGGCGGAAAAAGACCGGAAAAGCAAAACCCCAGCATCGTAGCAGGACAGAGAGCGCGGGGGTGCATTAAATCGCAATCGCGACCCCTCACTCTCTACCCCGCCACCCTCTCTCCTCCGCACAGCGCATCCTTTATTCTGCGCGCAGCCCTGTCACCGTCCGCGGCGCTTCCTTCCCTCCTCGTCATCCCCCACAGCGCGGCTCCACTCGAAGCTCGATCTCAATCCTGGGCGTGCAGAGTCTGCTTTCAACTTGCCCATTTAAGCGCTCGCCCCACAGCAGAACCCTGTCGACGCGAGCGATCAGTTGCCAACTGGCGGTGCGCAGCGTTTGTGCGTGCGTGTGTGTTCCTGCTAAGCCGGCCATTGTCCGTCTCCCCGGTCTCGTTTGCGAGATGGATATCCAGTCCTGGACTGAGGCGCCCTGTTGCTCCCGCTCACGCGCTCATCCAGGACTTTATTTTCTTATTTTAATTTTTTAGACGACTTGTGTTGCTGCTTTACGGTAACTGCAGCATTGGGCTTGCGTGGTATATGCTGATGAGACTTGTGTCGTCGATAAGGGCTTCTTTTTCACGTCTTGAAAAAGAATGGGAAGAGGAAATTTTTGTCCTGTAATGAAACCAGAAACTGCCATAGTTTGTGAAGGCTGGAAGGTAGCCAGAACGCAGTACTTTCCCTAGTCGCCTTATTGGCGCTATTCTTACATTTTATTTTATGCGTTTGTAGTCGCTATTGAGCCTCGCGTTAACTGAAATTCGCGTACCGTTGGACCATTGAGTTCCGAGATTGCAATTGTTTAAAAAGAGGTCGATCTACACTAAATAGAAATCTACCGAAATGTGGCGTTAAAGGGGGATATATGGTTTCAATTGCTGTTCTATAGACATTTATTATTTCACTGGGAAATAGATTCGACTCACCTACTGAATGTCTGCCCGTCGCCTACTGAACACAGAAATGCGTTGCCATGACTTGATCTTATGCACATCCTAAGGGGGTATTTTTTTTGTCGTGCTCGTAAAAAAAATCATTTTGGAGCTCACGGTCCACTCCGGCCTAAGCCTGATGGGATCTGGTTCAGGTAGGAACATTTAGCTTCTGACGAAATTCGCGACGAAGGAGATTATTGTCTAATGACGATAATCAGCTGTTGCACAGAAAAATTTACTGTTATTACTTTCGGATCGCATTTGAATGAGTTCAAAAACTAATTCAGATTTCAATTCGAACTGAGTGCTTCCTCTTCTCCAAGGATAAACTTTCGAAACAAAAAATGATCAATAAAAATATGTGGAAAGTCCCGGAAATCGGTAATTTCGCGTTGTAATACGAACCTTGTAGTGTAGAAAAAAAATTAGAAAAGATTACTCCGGATGTCGTGCACACCACCGCTAGAATCACATCCTTGCGCTTTGGAAGTGTATATGTAGCTCCGTACATCTTTGTAACTGTCGCAGTTTCTCTCAAAATATCATAGCTGTATCACTGAGTGAAAAATAGTTTGGGCCCTCTGAAGGTGCCATTCACATTTCCGTACATCTATTTCAAAACAGCGACCTACCGAAGAAAAACGCTTCGCGGAAACAAGCGACGCCTCGGTTGAAGGAAAACACTTCTGTCATATCACCCATAACTACAGCGCAAACGACAGGACAGAGATGAAGAAGGGACACCACACAGCGCTGACTCACAACTAAAGTTTATTGGATGCCAGAAGGTATAAATACCTCCCTGGCGGCCAGAAAGAATGCAGTCGACACTTACATGCGTGACTGACATAATAGTGTACCAGTCAAATGCCGCCAAGCAAATCACATGCGCGAGAATACAATATAAGCAGTGACAGAATACAATATAATCAGTGAGCAAGCACTTGTCAAAATTCGCAATCAAGGTATCTTCTTTCTTTTTCTGACAACGCGACAGATGAAGCACTGATGCATTCTTCCGAGAGCCTACCTATTAAGTGAGCTTCAATGATCTCCCTTGCTAACGAGTCACGGTTCTTTTCTAACACTGCACTTTCCTGATAGTTAGCAAGGGAGATCATTGAAGCTCACTTAATAGGTAGGCTCTCGGAAGAATGCATCAGTGCTTCATCTGTCGCGTTGTCAGAAAAAGAAAGAAGATACCTTGATTGCGAATTTTGACAAGTGCTTGCTCACTGATTATATTGTATTCTGTCACTGCTTATATTGTATTCTCGCGCATGTGATTTGCTTGGCGGCATTTGACTGGTACACTATTATGTCAGTCACGCATGTAAGTGTCGACTGCATTCTTTCTGGCCGCCAGGGAGGTATTTATACCTTCTGGCATCCAATAAACTTTAGTTGTGAGTCAGCGCTGTGTGGTGTCCCTTCTTCATCTCTGTCCTGTCGTTTGCGCTGTAGTTATGGATCATCAAAAACACCAACTCGCCCAACAAATGCTTTTGTCATATCACCGCAAACCCTCGCGATTCACTGTGAAACATAGTCTTGTGCTACTATGGCTTCAGTGCTTGACGAGAGCGCAAGTGAAGGTACACATCGTTTTTAATGCAAATACTTATGCAACAGCACGACCTCGTTCACAAAAAGCAAACACTCAACATACGGTGCACCATGAAACTGATTTCGAGTGAAGATTTTATCCCATGTGCAGCTGTTGTCTGTACTGTTTTATTCTTTACTGAGCTCTGCCAATTATAACGCGGCAGCGATCTGTGTAATTGAGCAAGAGAAGTTCGCGCAATGTACGCAGGAAGCCGCCACGGGAATAAAAATGAAGAACAAAGGCATATGTGTTCAAAAGCAATGACTCTCGTTCCAGCTGTAATCAAGAGGTAGCGCGCTCGCTCTTAACCCGTAGTTTACTAGTTGGATTCGCCGCTCGGCAGTGGGAAACTTAACTCGGTTAAAGATTAACCGGCGCTCAGCAGAGGCCAGGTTTTCAGCTCCAACGCAATTCTGTTGGTGGAGAAAGAGGAGAGCCTAGACTCGGCAGAATAAAGGTTAATCCAAGCACTCTGAGAAGATTCAGTAGCTCCATTTCTTTTATTTTCTTTTTAAAATAACTTTAGTTTTAAAAGACTGCTAATTGAAGACTAGTAGTTTGCAGCCATTAAAAAGCGGGTTTATTTGCAAGACACGCAAACCTAATTGTGCGTTACAATTTAATGACTAACGAGCACAGTGAACTTGAAAGGCTCATGTGATACTTAATGATCGTTCAAATGCCGCTTGAACAAGTCATGAAAAACAAAAGCCACGATGAAACGTAGAATTTTAACTAGCGTAGCCTGATTTACTATAACAAGCACAGCAAAGTCTATTCAAGTACGCTCGGCAAAAAACAATTTCAAGCCGCCAAATTTTGTTTTCTGCCGCTTACAACGCGCTGGCCCTTCCCACTTCCATTACTTCGTCAGAGAAAATATGAAAGAAAAAAATGTTTGTTTGTTGGATTTCATGGCACATACGCAACTCAGGCCATCATCAGGCCATCATCAAAACAGAGGATCTTCTCCGCCCCTGTCAGTTAATTAACCCTGTTAACTGACTAACCCTGTTTTGTCTCTAGCGCTCTTGGCTCCTTCATGTTGTTCTCACGTGGTACATGGTGAGCGGCAGTGGCACAAGCGCTTTTAGGCAATGAAAATCTCGTCACTGCCACCCCTTGGTCCCAAAGAGTCCTTTGCCTCATAATGCAAGCTTGTGCAGTGAAGCTAGCTTTGGCGAACAGGAATTGGACAGGGATAGATCTCAATCAGGCACGAGCTGTATGCTTGTCTCACATGCATGCAAACGGTAAATTTGCCCTCGAAATTGCTCTAAGAATTGCAGGGAGTCTCTTTCAAGATTTTTCAACCGCTGATTTTGTACAAAAATGGGGGTACACAGCTGCACCAATGACTTCATAAAATGTTCCCAAACGTACCGCTCCCCTTCGTATGTATAGTACAATTTTAATTAGAAATGAAAATTCCTTCAAGAAGTTTGGCTTATTGGTTTATTGGTGTTTAACGTCCCAAAGCAACTCAGGCTACGAGGGACGCCGTAGTGAAGGGCTCTGGAAATTTCGACCACCTGGGATTCTTTAACGTGCACTGACATCGCACAGTACACGGGCCTCTAAATTTCGCCTTCATCGAAATTCAGCCACCGCGGCCGGGATCGAACCCGCATCTTTCGGGTCAGCAGCCGAGCGCCGTAACACTGAGCCATCACGGCGGGGCCCTTCAAGAAGTATTAAGAGGCAATTGATCGATAAAAAATGCTCAAAAACACTACAATATTTCAATTTTTTTTTCCCGCCAAACCGGGCCTTTTCGAACTTAACACCCGCACAGGTGAAGCATACAGAACACCATAGGGGGCCGATTAGCGGAATATAAAAACGCGCTGGTTTGACAGATAGTCCGGCAATATTTAGCACGCAAAAATATGGCACCTAGGTGCAGTATTTTCTATTTTTCGGCTGTAGTGATATTTAAAATAAAATTAAGTGCAGATCTTGCGACCACCACTCTTGCGATTGCGTAACAAGAGCTATTTCGAGGTTGTGAAATAGGTTTAGCTTCTTCCTTTTTTTTTCGCAATCGGGGCGCTTCCACATACACTATCTGGACATTTTGAATAGCCTTCACTAGATAAACCTAAGACAGCTCGTCAGAATTTATTCAACGCACTACCAATTTTCTTAAAGTTTTTCAGTACAGTTGAGCATGCTCTCACAGAAGTATTATGAATTTTTTCGCTCATGTGCTTCAAACATAAAAAAGTTCTTAAAAAATTCACACAGAAAAATGATTTCAAATAGTGCATTCTTTCTCACAGCTCCTAATACGTTGTGCTTTCGCGAGGAGGACTCTAAGGTATCCTCCTTGATGGTGACTTTCGTTGTCTTACACATATTCGTCAGTTCTGCTCATAGGCTCCAATGTAAATTGATACAAATGATCATTTAATTATGTATCAACAAAACTGTAATTTTTAGAGTGAGAGAGAGAGCTTCTATTGATGGAAGCGTTTTTTTATTTCTCACTTCCAAGCGCAGGGGGAAGGGTGAGGGGTTATGGGAGTTGGCAGATAGGTATTGGGGAAATGAATGGCGTATAAGAACGCAAAGAGATGAAGTTAAAGGCATGTGCATGGAGGAGTGATTACGAATCAATGTTTCCAGTTACTGCAGCCTGGAAACGGGGACCAGGCCCGTGCATTGTACAGGTTCTGACTCCAAACCTGGGCAGTTTCACTGTGAAACGGCAATAAAACTTCAATGTTTGGTCCTCTTGTGGCACTGGCTTTATTGAAAGTAATTTATTTATCTGAAGTAAATTTAAATTGCGCCACTCCGAGTCAACACTTAGCGCATTCAAGCAACAAAACATTGCAATACCAATTAACCTCTTCTGTCGCCCTGCTAAGTTAAATAGTTTATTCACGGAGACCCCATCCTCTCTCATCAGAGTTCTATTATAAGAAGGCTTTACTCTTAAAAGCAGCTTATTCAGGCGGCCGTGTAAACATGCTATGTACTAGTACGACGCCAGTAGCCTCGTTCAGTCGCTATCATGCTTGATATTTACGTTCCTAATGCTCCTTTTCATTACCAATGTTCACGAAGTTCCAGTCTAGGTTTGACCCTGGAGAGAAAAACAGGCTTAGAGAGCTCGAGAGGAGCAATCTGTAGCTGCGCTTCTACTTAGCGGTGAAAACCACTATGATGTAGGTTAAGAGCTGGTTTCACTATTTCTCGAGGTCCCTCAAAATATCCTACGTTTTGTACGTGAAGCTGCTGAAGAAAGATTAATCTGAATGACTCACAGAAGCAAGCAATAATGGAATAAGCCTAGCTGAGTAGGAGCCCAAACAGCCGCGAATCCTAACAGCCAGCACATTAAAAAAAAAAAAGTAGTCTTGTAAACTTTAATGCGAAATTACCGACAGCTTTCTCACCAAAATTTTTGCTTTTCCTTCGTTGATATTAAAGTGAAAACGTATTTCTTGCCGAAGCCTCAGAGATCGGGTTATCAGGATGTGACAGATGAAAAATTTGAACTAAATACGCATCCTTAAAAAAAAAAAAAAAGAAGACACAGAATGCTACGGCATTTAAAAAGAAGAAAAAGCTATATGGTCGTCACAGGACGTGCGCAGAGTCGGGAACCAAACGGAAACCTTAAATATGCAGTTACCTTTCTACCCCACTAGATTTTTGCTATTCTCCTGGCCTCGTTAATGATTTTTCGACGCTTGTGACGATAACATGGGCGCGATGAAGATGGCGCGCTCCTGCCGAGTTCGTTCCCTCAACTTTCTTTCTTCATTTTAATGAACAACGAAATCCCACGGAGTCTGTCCTTGCAGCAGAATTACGCCCGAAATTGAAACAGGCAGGAGTAAGAGGCTGCTCAAGCTGGCAGACGGGCCGGCAAAGAAGCAGGCAACCTTGAAAACGGTTGATGATGTCTCTCTTTGTGGAAATCAGCCTCTGACAGAGAGAGAGTTGAAAGAGTCATCAGGCCAGGAAACGATGGAGGAGGCGAAGAGGAAAGAAGGGCGATCAGTTCATCTGCCGGTGGTGGGTGAGGGTTTCGGTTTTGGTGGTTAACTTAAACGTGATTTAAGCCGCACTGCGTAGAAGCCCCAATTAGAACATTAGAACGGACCGTGGAGGGAACTGAGAAGCCTCGGCAGAGCCCCCTAAAACCCGCATTTCCTCCCTCAATCTCCATCACCGCTCTGATTCACGCTGAGCAGCAGTCTCGTGCTTCGCGTATGGAGGCCACGGAGGGGCGAGTCAGGAAACGTGGCGTGTCGAGGCCGTGGGTTTGAGGGCACCCCCCTCTTTCCCCAGTGGGAAGTACCCCCCCCCCCCCCCCCCCCCCCGAAATTCGCTCCTAATTGCGTCGAACACGCGGCAGCCTTGGTCCCTATATGCGGGAGGAGGCAGCGACATCAGGACGAGATCGACAGAGTCCCAGCCCGCGCCCAGCTACAAATTTATATCGGCTGACTGTGCGCTTGACCCAGATTAGTGGAAGTAGGGAGTGATTTGAACTCCCCACGCTACATACGGGCGAGTAAATTTCAATACGCATGACATTCGAAACGCTTGGAGAGGGGGACATATTTTTACGTGCATCTCTACCTACATGCGCGCCAGTGACCCGCGAAACGAGTCTCGGAGTTCGCCGATATACAGAAAAGCAGAAGTGCTGAAAAAGAACATGTTCACGAGAGATGAAATATCCACGGACGAAATACCCACGTGCTACAAACACGCATCCGATTTCACTGCCTGAGAAAATTGCCAAAGCAGGGCGCTCATTTGCACAAGTGCACAAGCCTGCTAAAAGAAACAACCAAAGTATCATTTGCGTACGGGTGCCGCCGTGGTGGCGAAATGCTAAAGGGCCGTGTGCTGTGCGATGTCAGTGCACGATAAAGAACCACAGGTGGACGAAATTTCCGGATCATTTCACTATGGCGCCCATCACAACGTAGGTCGCTTGGGACGTTAAACCCCTATAAAACATTTGCCTACAGGGCTGCTGCTACTATGCTCGTGTGACACCATTTATTCCTTCCATGAATTGGAATTCTCTTGCAGAAAACATAACCCAGCTATCAGCGATGCGCCCGGGGCCGAGCTTCTAGATTCCAAAGGCTTCTAAGATTTCGCGCTCGACCTGTGTATGACCACTGGCAATGATGCTTATGTTACTAAAATGCAGGATGCAATTTTGCACTCATTAAAGTGTTTTAAGAGATTTGCTGTGTTATCTGGAGGCAGTGCTGCGCGGTGCTCTCCTAACCGCTCATGGGTGTATCGGCTTGTATGGCCGATGTACAAACGCGGCACTCCCATTTTACCTTTGGTAAACATTCTCTGGTTTTGGTACTGCATACCTTTCTAGTGTTTTTGTCTTCTGAGATTGGGGCCGAAAATGGCAAATGACTGCAAGCCGTTGAAAAGACAGCCTTTATACCCTGTCTCATCGCTACCTTCCCGAAGTTGAGCAAGACTTCATGGATGTACGGTGTCACAAAAGACATTTTTCTTGACATGCACCATCTTTCCTTTGTGGCACGTGCTGTAACTTAAGTATTGCTGAAATTTACCCACCAGGAGGAACCAGAACCAGATCAGAGAAATAAGCCAACGGCAGGTGACCAACCTGCTCATGAAAACTGCTCCGCAGGGAAGTACTGTTCCACACAGCTGTATTTTTCAGCAGAACAATACTGTCCCTCTAAACAGCACAGTTTCGCATGGAAGTGCTGCTGCGCAGAACCATAAAGTACACGCAGCCCGCATTGTAGTAGTTATAAGTCACGGGTGTGAAATAAAATAAAGAAGAAAGGAACGATGCCGCGAATGTGGCGAGAGCCATTAAGGCCGTGCCACACTTGGTCAAAGAAGACCGGCAGCACCCATTAACTGCAGGCGGCATTCAGGCAAAGAGAAACACTTCCGGCAAGCCGCAGATGCGACCAAAGGCAAAATGAAGACCAAAAATTTAAAAAAGAAGGCAGGAAGGAAAGAAAGAGAAAACTTAAATCAGATCTTAAGCAGAAAAAAAAAGTGAATGGTGGCCTTTTCATTAGGACAACATTTCGCTGCATCTAACATTGTTCTTTTGCGTTTGCGCTTATGATGGGGGGATAGTGGGCAGCGTCTGGCAGCTGTGCAGCGTCATCTCGTGCCTCCAACGCGAAGCAGGCAGGCACGCGGGCCGAGATGCCAGCCGGAAAAAAATAACGCGAGAAATACCTGCTGAGCGCCGAACAGGAGCAAAAAGATGTGAGCAGAGCGTGTTACGGAGGCCCGAAATTGTGCACATTTTAGGTGCTGTTACGCGCGTGACTTGGAGTGAATTTTCATGTAGACATATGGAACAGCTCCGCCTGTCTCACATACAACTTAAATCGGCGCCGAGGGCAGGCTCTACACAGCCATTTTGCTTTCGTTCCTTTAAAGGACTTTCCGAGCAGCTTTCAGCCGCGCTGCCCTTTTTATTGGATAGCGCATCATCTCCGCGGTGGTCACTTTGAAGGCGAAAGAGCGGGGGTGGTTACAACTTCCACAAACCCGCATGCTGTTACACACTTAAACAAGCGACCTTACAGGATGACCCGCCAGTATGGTTCAGTGGGTTTTCCATTCAGACGTTGATCCCAACGTCTCGGTTATCCTAAAGTCGCGGGAGATGGCGCCAGGAGCGCGCAGCAAGAGCAGCGCGTTGACCCTGCTGCGGAGCTGGTTACGAGGGACGACGGCGATACCGCCAAAGAGCGCCAAAGAGCTGCGCTCTAAAACACCAGTGTGCAGTGCGATGTCAGCGCATATAAAAGAGCCCCAGGTGATCCAAATTAATGTCGAGCCCATACGGCGTTCTTCATAGCTAATATACCGCTTCGGGGCGTTAAAACCAACAATTTACAATTTATTTGCTTGCGAGATGAAAAATTTATTCCGATTACATGCGCTGGTCTTGTCGCCACCGGATCTACGACGAACGCACACTGCTTTTTGGGATTACACACGCTGGTTGGTGCAAGTGGAAAAAGAAGCCAAAGGTTGCAAAAGCAGTGTTTATCGGGAACGGCAGCACAGTGATGGAAAAAAAAAGGTCTGTGTGGTTACATGGACACGCAAATACGTACACAAGAACAACTGTGCGCGCGTGCAGACGGCAGCAGGCAGGTGTCATAAATATCCGAAGCTCGTTCACCGGACGCATTATGCGCTCAAGCTGCGGCCATGTATAATGCATCCTAGAGGGGACAGGGGCGATGCTAGGGATTTCGCAACGGGGCCAAATAAGCCCACGTGCGGCTGATAGCTTTTTTAGCCCGGGCTCCATTACGGCAGACCTCGCGTGCCGCTGCTCATCGGAGTCCCTCCTTTCTCCGAAAATATAAAATGTCACAAGAATGAGGAAAGCAAACAAAGCAAACAAGCCTTATAGATTCGAGAAAAACAACATCGGCTCACTCGATGTAGGAGCGCTGCATCGTCGTCTGCGTGACGACAGAAAAAAAATGTCTTGGGGAAGCCATCACGAATCTGGTGTTTGCTTTTTATGCATATTTTTCCTCGCTTCTTTTCGCTTTCCTAATGCTCTCTTTCACGATGGTTTTCGATGGACAGGAGTGTCGTGAAACGATTTAAATTTAGTTTTCCTGCGCCCAGCCCGCAGCTCTGTTTTGATTTTTGTTTCTGAGAATACTATACAGCAGGTGCCCCATCTCGCGGGCAAGGCTTTAAGGTCTTCGCTTTTTCGAGACTGTCTTGTCTCTGTGACCGTCACTGTAGCCAGCAGCACGCATCACCGTGGTCCTCCACACTCTTGTTCTTCTTCTCTACCTCTGTCTCTCTTTGTCTGTTTCCCTATCTGCGCACCAAACGCAACGCTTCCGCCTTTTTCTTTTAGTGCACCCAGGCCTTGTTCGCACCCTTTCCTGAGTTCCTTTCGCCGCTAAAGTTTCAATCTTTTCTGGTGGCTGTTATAGCTCTTACCACCTGTCTCGCTCTCTAAACTTTTTCTCCTGCTCACTCAGCTTCTACGGCCAGCCGCTAGCTGTTGAGTTAAAAACTGTTCTAGTTGCCTTCCCTTTTTTCGCTACCCCGTTTTCTCCACCCAAGTGTCAGCAATCCCGTCGTAGCGAAGTCCGTTTTCTTTTTCTTTTTTCTAATTCCGTCCATGCTGAAGCAGCTGCAACGGTCTTTTTTTTTTTTTTACTCGCATGAGTTGTTAATAGTTCTATGTGCTATCCAAAAAGCTTCCTGAAAAGCACGACTTACAGAGAGAAGGACTTCATACTTTCGAGCAGCGCCGCCGACACGATGGCACCGGTAGTCCGCTGCGGTCCGTTAGCCATGGCCGTACAGTATGCGTGCTTTGGCGCTCTATAGCGGCTTAATCCGTTCTCGGCCTCCGTTTCTCCGTGCGAACTGAACCGAGCGCGTCTCGGTAAGCCTTCCTCGTGCTGCTCTGCTTCCGGCGTTGCCTTTGGATGGTCTTCTTTCTTTCTATGGTTCCGCCACACCATATCGTGGCCTAGTTTTGCTGTCTGCCCATAGACTTATGACGAACACACAATCTTCTTACCTGCAGAAGAAATCGAAAGATTTGCCATCGCGTTCAACACATGTTTATCCTCCCTGCTCCCTGCTTCCGTGTCGATCTGTACGTGAGTCGGACTTGTATAGCGGAGACCGACATTATTTTCTGCTTCCTCTGGTCTCCCTGCCCATAGTGGTTTCTGGGGAGCTGCCACCATGAGTTTCATTAAACTGTTTCGTCCATGAAGCCTCGAAGAAAACAAGGGTTTCCGAGAAATACGCGCCACAGCATTTCGACGTGGAGGATTCTTCACTTGTCTTTGAGGCCGTAATCTAATTTTTTTCAGATTTCGCTGTTATCCACTTCGCGGGAGACCGGTAATTGGCCGCCAGAAGGCAACGCTCGCTGCTCTGTTTGAGAGCTTATAACGTGTGATAAAGTATCCGGAGCCGGCAAAAATCAAAATGATAAAATGCACGGTTACCTGTGATAATACGATTGAAGCTAGACATGCCCAACCAAAGACAGGGAGTCACTGATATGTTTTCGCTTACCCAGGTTTCCATAAATATTTCATTAGACGCCAAAATTTTACTTTTCCGCAATAGCGGTGAAGTTCAGCACAACCAGGTTTTTAACAGAGCACCTTAAAATGCTGCTTGGATACAGGGACCTTTTCATTGGTGCGTTCAACACTTCATTCGTTAAGAAAACCTCTTTCATGCGTATAAGAATCCCCTTAACTTACTGAGACAATACTCAGTGCCAGAGAGAAGAAAAATTTTCGCCAACAGAATTTGCTTTGACATGTTCAGGCCTGAGCGTCACGCTTATCCTCCTACCCTGGGTCGCTCATACAGAGTGTCTAGGATCACACACAGGTTAAAAGTAATTTTGCGTTCACTAGGGCTCAGATCCAAAAATATAATAAGAAGAAATCAACGAAGTTGTCAGAACTACTCTAAACGCGGTCGCAACAAATTTCCTCTTCAGCGGAAAATCCGGTGTAGTCGTTGTCGCCGGTGTGTGAGGAAAAGCTAGATTGGTCGAGAGGTTCATGACGCCACACGTGGAGCTGTGGAATGAGAAGTGAGTAAAGCCTTAGTGATTAAATCTAGTGATTAGAAAGTGCCCACATGACTCAAACGTCATTAGGATATGTGAGTAAAGAAATCCAGCACACACAATACTGCTTACATGTGGGAATAGGAAAGCAGTACAGTCGGAGGGTGTATTGTTTAGAAGTATTGCTTGTAGATTACGCGAAATGTTTGTTTGTATGACACCACCTGCAACTTTGTACGAATAACGGTTGCATTCCAGTTTTGATGCGAAAGTCTTGGAAAACATTTTGAAGGTGCAAATGTTGTCGGTTCGAATCGCTGTTACAACCTTGCTTCCAACTTGCCTGCAGCCCTTGTAAGCTATATGCAACGACAAATCGTATGATACCACCAGGAACGCTGTACAATTTTCGTCACAATTTTGGTATGAATGTTCGGGAAAATTGGCGCCACGTGGAGGTCACCGCTGGGGCATATATATGAAAAGAACAATATTTATAGGATTGTCTGAAATGGCCGCGCTCGGCTTTTCGCTGCGTGCGAGTACACACACGCTTTTCTTGTAATGGGACTAGCCATGCTTTCTCATTAATGAACAAACTGCGCTGAAAAGAAAATTACATTAATTATTCGGAAATCGGAGCTCTGACCTTTTGGCAGCGAGTCTGGCAAGCTACTGCTAAGAAACGAAGGCACGCCCGCACAGCTTGGTTAAAGGATACTTTATATGCATGTCGTGTGGTCTTTCACATAATGTGGAAAGAGTGTCTGCGTGGGCAAGAGGAGCCGCTATCTATTAACGCTGCCGTGTCATACCCTTAAAGGTGCACTAAAGAGGAACCTGAACTCGTCTTTTGAACTCACCGCTGACAGTAGGAGTAGTCAATCAACCTTTCAGTCAGTACCGTGGCGGCTTGCCGCTCTACCATCGGTGGAGTGATACGTAGTGATCGGCGAAAGCAAAGAGTCTATGCGTATTTTTATTTTTGCGGGCCTAATTTCAGCTATGTAGTCTCTGGCTGGATCTATTTATTCAAGGAAACCTAAAAAAAAACAAAATAAAAGCGAAAGCGAAGTCGCCACGCGACTGCTTGAAAGGCACACCACGCGTTAGTTGACTCCTCCTACCTTCAGCAGCGAGTTGAAAAAAAGGCGGGAGCCGGGACGTTTAATCTCATTTAAATTAGATAAATCGGCCGCACAGGACAATAATTCGCAGTTTTTAAGATTGCTCGGAACGTTTAGGTCCAGTTCTCGCGGTAAAAAGAGTTCACATTCCTCTTTAGTACACCTTTAAAGGCGGAGCTTGTTTGTCCCCCCAGTTTTCATTTTCTTCGCTGATCATGTGAGGTGTAGCTCGACCTGGAGAGCCGGAAACTTTATAACCTTTTCGTGCATAGAACCGCGCCGCTAACAACTCGCTCGAGAAAAATCTCAGAGGGAAAGGGGGCACGAATCCGTAAATATATCAAATGGTACACTACGTCGTATTTTCGCTTAACTTCGCGTGTTTCACCTCTATCGCCTGTGAGTGTTTCACGCACGTGTGCAACAATCTGTCCCCATTTCGTGACACAGATGCCTAGATGAGAAATAGAACAAGAAAATTGGTATACTTTCGTATACGCTCGCTGTTGGGAACAGAGTAGGCTCACGGCGGTTTGGAACCGAGTATTAGGTGAGCGGGTCGGTGCATAGGGGCGGCTACTTAGAGACACAACCGGAGTCAGACTTTTACATAAGCGTAGCAGAACACCTGGTGTCGGGCTGAGCGGTTTTAATAGTTCATTTAATGGTTGCTACTGTTACTGAGCGAAAAAAAGCTAGAAAAGTGAAGAGAACACTGACGCCACCCACAGGCTGCGCACGGAGCAATAGCGAAGCAGCCGAGCGGAGAGCGCGGCGGCCACGGCCGTCCTGCTGCTCGCCATCTGGATAACGCAGTCCGCCCTGTTTATGAAAACATGAGGCCGCCACCGTCGCCGCTCACTACAAACGAGCAGAGCCAGCAGGAGCAACAGCAGCAACATCACCACCGACACTTCAGAGCATTTTCCCTTCCCATCTCAACTTTCCACCCGTCCGTCCTCCGCGTAGTACGGCACCCTACTTTATTCTGTGCATGCCGTTCTGCTCTATTTTCGTCTCAGATCCTGAGGCACGCCCACCCCCCCTCCACCCCCCTTTTTTCTTCTTGACCGCTCCACACGGGTCTCTGATTGCGAGTGCTTCCTAATCGGGTTAGCGACTCCCTTCCCGCTCTCTGCAACAGCAGAAGCACTACCACGATTCACGCGCGGGTACCAGTGTGCTCGTAGAAGCTTCCTCCGTCCTGCTCACCGCCCCCCTAATTGCCGAACAGCGCCTCAGAAACGCGGCGTCAAAGCCCGGGACTCGAGCGTGCGCTGTGGCAGAGCAGTCCGGGGGAGGCTGGGGAAGCCGTGGGAGAATTAGGGAAGAGAGGGAAGGAAGGGGAGGTTGTAGGAGCGGCCCTGCCCCACAGCGGCCGATTCGTTTACCCGCTCGTCAATAGAAAGAGTGGCGGCAGTGTCCAGGAGAAGAGAGAGAGAGGAGGCCCGTGTGTGCTGCCCTTCTTCCCGCAGCGCCTGTGCTCCCAAATCTCTGTACAGCAGTTCGCAAGTGCCCGGAGAGGACCCTGAAGCCAAGTGCATGTGGTTAGTGGGGAGCGCTGCGAGGGGAGGGGATCGAGAAGCCCCGATTACGTTCCACCGGTTGTGCCGCTCACTCGCCCAGCACTGGGGAGTCATCGCTTCCTCCCATCCGTCTTCGCGGAATTTGTCTTCCCTCGATGACGAGGCGCGAGAATGGAGAGGGAAGCACCGCGCGGACGTCGCCGTTTAACCCATCCGACGAAGTTGGGGCTTCCAAGCGATGTTTGTTCGCGTTCAGTGCTGAGCGAGTGGCACTTTGCTCAGTTCAGTTCTTCGATTGCGTTAACGCTGACAAGAAAGCTGCGCGCACATAGGCCGCATGAAGATAGGCAGACTGATCTATTCCGAATTCTATTAATTTAGCGCTGTGGCCACCCGCTGTCTAGTCGAAGTACAACCGGGACTGGACATCCATAATATTTATTTCCTTTTGGCAGGGAATAATCTCAGGCGTTCAACTAGAATTCTACTAGTAATATGGTACTTCTCACCAGTATAGTTAAGATTTCAAAAAAAATGTGAAATGGCACCACATAGTTGTCGTGTCGGATAGCAAGTCCGGTGGGAGGCTACTAGTCAGCGATAATGCATTGAATTTCTTTTTTAAAAAAGTAATGGTTGCTAATTGAGAGACTAATGTTTGTGCTAATTCAGCTGGTCTCCAAAGTACGAATCCGTGAATCCATTTTAGTTATTTCTGGTAGAATTTTAAAAGTTTGGGTTCTCGATCTAAAAGAAAAATGCGTTCAATGATAGCCACTCAACGAATAAACGTTTTGATTCAATGGGTAAAATTCTATCGTGTGAAAAAAACCCTCGATACTGGCTCTCATTTCTCTGTGGCCATTCTAGCGAAACGCACAGATTTAGCACCAGGCAACATTTGATTTTATTTGGTTTTATTTTATTTTTTTATCTGATTTATGTGATTGAATTTTAGTTTATTTGCTCTGGTCGGATTTTGTTTTATTTTATTTCATTTGTGTTCATTTCAGCGTTTTATTTGAGCTTAGTTTATTTTTATTACATATTATTTGATTCAATTTTATTTCATTTTAATTATTTTAGTTTAATTTTGTTTTATCTAACATCATTTTTTTTATTTTTAATATGTAATGGGGCCGACTGGCAGCGGGGGCCGATGGGGGCCGACTGAAAAACGTACGTCTCTTTTAGTTTTTTAACGATGCTTCGATGTAAAATCTCAGTTTGTATTATGAGGTAAGTGAGAGGCAAAAAATACAGGAACTGAGGTGAACTTTGCCGCACTTTTCTTTTAGCGCTTCTTTAGAATGTATCAGAACCATGATTTAAATTACCGGGAAAGTTAAAATGGAATAAAAAAGAGTGGTTAATCGAGGCGATAGCTTAGTTAAATAATTAGGCTACAATCGTGAGGTCCTTCCATTTTACCCCGTTCCTTCTCTGTTTTCTCTCTTCTTTTTTTCTTCCCTTATTCCTCTTTTCTTAATCTCTTCTGTTTCTTCGACTTCTTTGCCCTATTTTTTACCTTCTCTTTTTTTCACTTCTTCTTGTTCTCCCTTTTGACATTTCTTGCGTTTTCCTCACTTCTTCAGTTCTTCTCTGCATATATTTATTATCTTGTTTATTCTTGTTACTCTTCTTTAGTTCATTCTCTTCTCATTTGCCTCTTTCTTCTTTCTGTTCTCCTTCTTCTCTGTACTGGCTTAACTTGGCTTCTCTCCTCTTCTTCGCTTCTTTGCTCTTCAATTTTTTATCCTGCTGTATTTCTTTTTTTCTCTCTTTTAGCTTGACGTCTGTCTTCTTCTTTGCTTCTTCTTTTCTTTCCTATTCTACTTGTCTCTTCTCATTTCCTTTCCCTTCCTCTCTGTCTTAGCCTATCATGGCTCTCGTCTTGTCTTGGCTTGCGGATTTCTACAACTACCAACGCTACGGACTTCAGTTACGTGACCAGTTGGGGGGGGGGGGGGGGGAGTTAACGCACACACTTGCACGCATGCATTGAGTACAGCTTTCGAAGATGTGCCGAGGTTTTACACTTAGACTTCAATGGGATTATGATGTCTCGTTCGAAAGACAGAGAGCATCTCTTCGCAGTCCCCGCGGCAAGTCAATTTCGTTTTAACGCCGGTTTAAACCACATCTCGCCTCAAATGAAAGAGAAAGCCCCGCTGCAGAACGAGAAAAGTGAACGCTTGAGCGAAAACGCGCGGCGCCCGGCGTCGCGAGAACTTCGCGTCTCGCTCCGCGACTGCAGAAACAGGGAATTCTCCTTACGCTACGCAGGAATGAATTTCCATCCCGCCGGAACCGCCGCCAGCGACAACGACAATGAGCTGCAGTTTTACATTAGGACAGTGACAAGTCTGGAATTTCAATTCTGTTCGCCAACCGTGCGTTTACCGGTTGTTGTTCGCTTTGTTCGGCATCATTTCTTTTTCTTTCCTCTTCGTTTTTTCTTGTCTCATGTCTGGCAGGCAAATGAAATTCTATATCCGTGCTCTCCTTCCGACGCAGCTACCACCTGAGGGCGGTTGATATGTTCGTGAAAAAAATGAGTAAAAGAAAACTCCAACGGCACTCCACGCCATCGGTTCAGTCCGCATCCGTTTCCAGTGTGTCGTACGTAGATACGGTGATTCTTGCTTCCAGACAGACGCCTTTTGATTGATAATAATGCGGGCTCCGTCCCTCCGTCTTTACTTTCCGTTCGAAGAGCGTATTGATGGATACATGAAGATATGGGCTGCGGGTGTTTGTGCTTCTTGCTATGCACTGTTTTTTCTATCTCTTAGAATAGGACGCCTTCCGGAAAGGTCCAAGAATTGAAAATAAGCACCTGTGTTGCATTTTTTCTTTTTGGTCAGTTGCTTTTACTTGTGAAATTGCATGCAGAAAAAGTGTGATCTCGCTCATTGCATCTATGATAAAAAAAAGTCTGATTGTTGTATCGCAGAGTTCCCGTGTCATAGTATTTATATATAGCTTATTGTTTGGTGCGTCTAAAAAAACATCACGTTTTGTTTGAAAATGAGTTGACCCAAATGCGAATGTTGAATTCCTGGCCGTCGCATACGTTGCCTATTACCTCCCGGCGGGTTAATAATTATCATGTTACAGAATTTATGTGTGTCAGTTCTTTCGGAGAAACAAAGATTATCAGGAGCCACGACCTTGTTACTCTTCAACGTGAAATATCTTCACCGGTACCGCTGTTGATCTCGCACGCCTCAGTGTGTTGTAGGTTCATTAGAGAGAACTGCTTTGTCCACTTTCTGAGAAGTTAGTCCGCGCGGTGAGGTCAAGGGGGTTCTAGAGGAAACAGAGAGGCATTACAACTATCGTGACCACCTCCTTTGATTTGAAAAAAGTAGGTCGAAGTTTTGCTTTAGATTTCTCTGAATGCATCAAAGATTCTAAAACAACATTAATGACGAAAAGGAAAATGTTGGTTATAAGAAATACTGTTTGCTGCGCTTAACAAAGTGCTACAAGCATGCAGAAATACCTTTTTTGTTTTGAGAGAATCACAAATTCACCCCCTTCTAATAATTACATCCATGTTAAGATCCGTGCATACTCGAGTTTCGGCGCATGAATAAGAGGGAAACAAATAATGTCAGCAGGGAGCAGAGGTCAACAGTAGTCGAAACACTATTCACTGATGTGAGCGCAGGTGTATCTAGTTTATGAATATGCACCAAAGAACTCAGCTTACCCGTTTTATTTTTTTCATTTTCCTACCAAACTTTTTCCGACAACCAAAGTCAACGTACATGCGAAAAGCCACTGTAAAACATCTAGTAAGTACCACTTCCAAATCCAGCCCACTCTCACACTGCTTTTGACCGGCAAGTAACAACCAGAGTGTTCTTCCTTTTTTGCAACCCGCTGCCCGCAGCACAGCTCTTATGAGCTTGTTCCTGATACCGTTTTTTGCCATTTTCAATCCGGAGGGTCCAATCTTGGGCGCCTAGACCTAGCTGTCGTGCGGCCTTACTACTTTTACCCTAATTAGTACTACCCTAATTTAACAACGTCGGCACAACAGTTTTGCAACAAACGAAGTGGCATGTTTTCGAAGCGTTTCACTCGCTGAAAAATTTTCGCACCTGATCGCGGAAGGGTTTGACACAAGACCTGCAACCGGTGGTTCTCGGGCAGTTCAAACCCAGCACCTCTGCTAAGCCTGTTCTTTAAACTGAAAATAATGGAACAATAAAGGAGAGCAGCTGTGCGTACACATTGAAATTGTGTTTAAAATCTAGGCTTTTTTTTTCTGGTTCTCCTGTTGACGGATAGTCGGAGAAATAGCGGCGGGCGTGCGCACAATAATGCGTTAACTGAAATTCGCTTTAATGTGACGACACTGAACTTTCCTCATGATCCTCTTCGCTACTCGAAGACGTAGTAAGCTGAGGAACAGCGAAGATAAGGCAAAGAGAAAAATCGAACGCAGGAAGTTGAATGAAATTGACCGCGAGCAGACTTGGCTTTTTTTAGCAGTTCTGTTCTTTTTCTTTTCATTCTTCTGTTTAAAAGAATTTTGAATAAAATTAGGCAACTCATCAAAAGGAGAAGCGAAGAGTAACGCTCTTCTCCTATCTTTGACGTAAATATGCTTTCATTTCTCCTGAAAGTGACGCCACAGTGGGACTCAACTAAGGGTATAACAGCAAAATGCCATCCGCGACTACTCTTCATGTTCTGTTCTGGCCCCGACCGCAAAACTAATTAACAAATACCGCCCAGAAACTCCAACTAAAAAAACATGGACGGCCGCACACTCAGGCCTCCCAGGAAACGAAAAGGTCAACAACATATCCCGAGAACTAACTATCCGGGCAGGACCAGACGCGTTCCCAAACCACGGGGTCAGTTCAGCGAGGGACCATCTACACACTTTCAGTGAAATTATGACTTTCTATCAAAGGAGCAGAATGGAATATCCCCATCTCAGCCCCACGCTCACGCAAGAGCAAGCAACCACTCTCAGGCAGCTCCAGAAGCACACATTCCCATTCCCCGAAATACTAGCCAAACTTCATCCAGATATATATACTCTGCAGAATTCAAAAGCTGTGGAGAGTATGCTAACCTTGACCACATCATGTGGGCCTGCAGTAAGAACCCTTTCAGCGGAATAACCACAGAGCAGCAGTGGGAGACCGCGCTGCGGAGCTCGGACCTGTGGCAACAAAAGTTGCTCACAGAGAGAGCTGACCAGGTCGCCGATATCCATGAGATCAAGGCCGCCTAGCGACAGTAGCCCACCTGCGTCAGAAGCGAGCCTTACTCTTCAAAGACTCTATAAAGTTTATTCTCTCTCTCTCTGGAAGCGTTACAGGAAAAATATTGCGCAATGGGAGGAGTCTCCCAGTGTTGTTTTTCAGCGTATCAGGGACCACTGCTGTCTCGACAGGAACTAAGGGCGCAGAGATTGTATCGTTGTTGACGATTCAGCAGGAAATTCCTCCCCGGCCTTTCCTCCTTCCAATTAGCAGGGTCCGCTGGAGCACCGTACAACAAAAACAAAAAGCAGTGCGACAGCAGCTTATGTGCTCACGTGGAACGGGCGCCAGTAGAATGACGCCTCTAAAATCCTGACAGAGCTGCCTCGCAAGTGAAATAAAATGATGGAACGAAAGGCTAGCAGCTTTAACCGAAAAGGATAAAAAGGAAAATCGGGAGGGATCAACAAATTGCAAAAAGGGGGTAGTGCCCCCGGGATACGGCTGCATTTTCTTTCAGCACGTGGCGGCACAGTACCAGTCTGTATACATACGGCACCGCTATGAGCAGCGGGGGTTAATCACCTATCTATCCCTACAGCTCTCTCTTTTTGGCGTTTCCAATTTAAAGCGCAGATGACGATGTTATCTCTCTTCACGTACTTTCAGAATGTTAGATATTCGCGGGAGTTGGAATTTCCCTTATCTATTCTCGTTTTCCTCGATTTTTGCTTCATGACTCACAGCGAGACACATGGGACTTGTTTTGTGCGCATAACGGAATGGTGTCCCCATGTGGGCTTAGATCCCCGCACGGAGAAAGGAACAAAGGAATCGAGACGTTCACACTGCCCCAATTTATTCTCGGATGGAAGAGAAAAAGGAATTGCGATATCATCGGCCCGCTTCGTTGGCGTGGCCTCAAGAAATCTGTAGGAAATTACCCTTTTTCTACTCCCATCAAGATTCTTTCATGCTTTCATTATTTCCATGATATTTTTATTTTCTAACGGCCGCCTGGTCCTCATTAAAAGAAGCGAAGAGGACCCGCGGGGTCGGGTCCTCGGCGGGAAGCCTTGTGCGCCGCCGCGCGTTGTTTCGCGGAATAATGATCCCACGCCCGAGCTACTTTGTTCCGGCAGGCGATATATCCCTAAAGCCGGATGCGTCAATGCCTCTCCCGTTGACGACTGTCTCGAGGATGAGCCTGGTTGGCCGTGCAGCCTCGGCCGCTTTCATGTCGCTGTGTGCGCGCATCTTTGTTCTTGTTCCCCGCTGCCTCCCTCCACAACCTCTCCCCTCATGTCTCCTGTATCGATTTTTTGAAAACTCTGCTAGCTAGTGCCTTCCGTGGTATGTACCAAATGCTTTGTCTTCCTTTTATCTATTCCCCGCCGTGGTGGCTCAGTGGTTACGGCGCTCGGCTGCTGACCTGAAAGACGCGGGTTCGATCCCGGCCGCGGTGGCTGAATTTCGATGAAGGCGAAATTCTAGAGGCCCGTGTACTGTGCGATGTCAGTGCACGTTAAAGAACCCCAGGTGGTCGAAATTTCCGGAGCCCTTCACTACGGCGTCCTTCATAGCCTGAGTTGCTTTAGGACGTTAAACCGCAATAAACCAACCCAACCCATCCATTTATGTTATTTTCGTCGCAACCACGATCGTTGAACCTGTTTGGATTCATCATCCTATCTCAAGCGGCACTACAGGCATGGTCACAGCGTCTCAGCGCTCTCGCTATCAAGTGAGGTTGCCCACTTTGCAGCTAAAAACAGTGGAATGCAGACACTGATGGGGAATGAGGCGCCTAAGCACCAGTACCGAGAAAGGCGGAGCATCAGGCGCGTAAGCATGAGTATGTAGCGTTACGACCATGAACCGTAAAAATGAAGTAAGACGGACAATGCGCTTGGTGTACTTAGGCTTCCGGTGACTTTATACAACCGTGCAATTCTCCGGAAGCGCTGCGTGACATCGCGTTTCCAGCAACTTTTCTTGGGCCCGTCTAAGGCGTGTATAGCCCCTGTTCTTGGTCTCAACACTGCGTTACATCGCCGGGAACTATTTCCCGAGAAGTTTACTGCCGGGCGTCCCCGCTATCCACCCTTTCATTCTGACCTTCATTTCCGACTAAGAGTGCTGCTGTTTCATATTTTTCCCTCAAGGAGTGTACTGTTTAAACAAGAAAGAGGCAAGTTTCAACAGTTGGACCTGTGATTTAGTTTGAAGGAGAGAAAAATGGGATGGAGTGAGAAACGGTGTATCCGCGTGCGCTTTATATGACGTGCAATAGTAATCAACTATTCCAAGCAGCTCAGGTAACCGTCCAATATTGGAAACGGATGATTTCACTCCGGTCCATTGTAGGACCAGCCTTTCTCAATGCATTTCCAGTATTGAGCCGATTAGCTGTGCTGCTGGAGATGCCTTCCTGTATTGGACTTCGCAGCGACCAACGACCTATCGTGAGCTGAAATTCGCATCATCATTGCCCCTGTTCCAGTAGCCCCGAAATATTTCCAGCAATTTTTGTTGCAATATTATATAGAGCGCCACTTTGAGGGAACAATCAAATGAGTCATATGTACAGGTAGCTTTATCGTTAACGGAGGAATCAGTTTCTACGATGTGATCCGTTATACGGTGCCCACCTTGAGCCGTCGCGTGAGTGAAGCTCGCGCAAGGTGTCGGATCGAAGCAGCCAGGAGAGGCGGATATAGGGGCGGTGATGGCAGAAAGAAGGGAAACAACTGTATATATGCCCGTTATGGCACCAGGCGGTGCAGGCAGGTCACTTTTCTTCTCCTTTATTTTTAAACCCCTTTCTAACATATGTATATAAGATGATGGATCAGAGCGAACATATCTCCTTGCTCGACGTCGCAAGACATATCAAGTGCTCAAAAGCAGTACTTAAAAGGTAATGCGGTTTTCGAAGCAGCCGTTTAAAAAGGCTAGCCCCAGGTGACCCGGTAGCTCTTTTTCTTTATGGAACGTCTCCTTTACTGACGATGCGTTGTCTCATTGTACAATTCCCCACACCCCCTGTTGGCAACTGGTTCGAGGGAACGCGGGAAGCAGTGTCAGTAGCGTCGCAATCGGGAAGGGCTGTACTCTTGAGTCCTTGCTGCATAACGACGTGAATCTCTCTAAAATCACAAGATACATTACGGTCACGGGAACACTTTCTTTCGACGCCTCCTAAAAGCGAACAAATATAAAGAGAACGGAGGCAGTCAACGGTAGGATGCCTTAAAAGCATGAATTCTCCAAAGCGATGAGAAAAGAGACTCCTATGGCGTGGATGCGATCCTGTCTGTTAGCTTCAATTTCTTTTTCGAACACACATTTCGGCAGCGGTTTATTTCACTCTCAGTGGCATTCTTCAAGTTCTCGTAACCAGCATTATGTATGCGTTGTCGAGAAGAGAAGCACTGAACGATGTTCTATTCTTAAGTAGAGTTTGATTTCTCTTGTATGCCATGTGATTGGCGTAACCACAGGACAGCGCTAAGCCTGTACGCGACTGACCATCGTGGGTGAAAACTTAACTTGAATTTAAAAGACGTGCTCCCTCAGCGGTAACGCTATACAAATGAGACGTAAAGCTCAGCTTATCGTTAAAACGAAACGACTGAACTCCGAAAATGTTAGAAGAATACAAATTCAAGAGGACATGCATCAAAGGCATGAGATTTTGATGTCAATTTTTGTCTTTTTTTTTCTATACTCATAGTAATACTGAAGAGCAGAGCGTAAAGAAACGCAAAAAAATTATTGCTTAAAAGAATAGAGGCGCGCTAACCTATTCTCTTTCCCCTGCCGCCTTGCCATGGAGATTCTCTTTATTCATCTGCACACTTTCTACCTGAGCGTAAGATTTTAAAAGACTCCCTCACATTTCATCCTCTTGAGGACAATTGGAGGACGGCAAACGCTGATCAGCATCAACTCTCCTCCCCACCTCACTCACCCCAACAAAGCAACAAAGCGCTCACTGTCATATATCGCAGGGTCAGAAGACAGTACAGAATATTTTTTTTTTGCAGTGCATTCTTTCTGTCTCCTTGGAAACACTCAGATTGGGCAAAACACCAACGCAGGTGTTTTCTGATGCGAGACTCGGCAGTGGCATGGCTTACCCTGAAGAAAATCCCGACTAGTACCATACAATTGCGCAAGTGCGGTCTCATATATAGCATACAGCGCATTTGTGTTCTCCTCAGTTGTGAAGTGCCAGGACCTTGTTGTTGTTATCCTCGTAAAATAACAACAGGCTCTTCCAGTATATAACTTAGACACGTACGCGTTCTCTTGTTCCTTTCTATAAGCCTTCTCAGACCCTCGTTCATTCGCTTTCATTTGCAGAAAACGGCGATTACCGGGTCGTAAAATAAGAGGAAAAGACCAGGCTGGCCCTTCTCCTTCAGCTACTTGAAAACTAGTCAGAACTTCAGGCAACAGCAGCAGAATCTCCAGAGCTTGTGTGCCATTTAAGAAACGCGGTGCTTGTCTAACAGCAAGCGTCCCTCCATCTTTTCACTGGATCTACACTTTTTTATTTGCCGCGCCTCTCTCCCTTTAGTGAGCAAAGAGCTGCGATTAAAGTGCACTCCTGGTTCTGAAGTGCTGCCCGAAGATTGCTGCTAGGTTTTTTCGTCTTTTCGTCTTTCCTCTTTCCTTGTTCTTTCATACCTCTTCTTTGCTGCATTGCGCGTGGGAACCCACTCCCGAGCGCCGATAACGGCGGCGGCATTAGAGCGAGGCGAAGCGCCGAGGTGTAGCTGTGGTAGCTGTGGCAGCCTTCAGGGAGCAGTAAAAAAGAAAGGCATTTGCGGCGGACCAGACGAGTTGGTGGGGATATTTTCTTGGGGCATGAGCTTGTGAAACCGGCAAAGAATCGAAATAGCTCTAGACGGAGACAAAAGTATCCCAGCGTCAGAACCTTAACTCGCAGCTGCAACACAGGGCGCCACTGCCATCTTCTATGCGCTTTCATGTAAACGCTGGCTCGTCGCAGCGCTCGCTAAGCAAGATGGCTACGACGCGCTGAAGTCCCAGCCACGTGAAGGCGCTACTAACACCATGAGGGTCAGTAGAATTGCATGGCGCACAGTACGCCAGGGAGGCCCACAGCCGGAGTGGGAAGCCCTTGGAGTCAATTGTCGGCTGCACACCGACAGAAAGGGTGCATATTTTGTCACATTGATGGTGGATTCGCAAGAGAGCAATGGAAGGGTAGGAAAGGGCACGCTGGTTGCCCTCTAGCACTCCGAGCTGCAGCAGCTGCAGCTCGGGGCCTTAAATTGCTCAGGCTTGAAATAGGTTTGGTTTGGTTATGGGGTTTAACGTCCCAAGGCGACTCAGGCTATGAGAGACGCCGTAGTGAAGGGCTCCGGAAATTCCCACCCCCTTGGGTTCTTTAACGTGCACTGACACAGGGCACAACGTAGTCGCTCCCAAGCAAAGTGCGACGGTTTATGGACACGTGTTTCTTTTCTGAGTTGACCGCCAGATCACCATCGATCGAATCACGGGGCAGACCGGTAGCACACAATTACACGAACGTGATTACATGTGGTGTGAGGAAACTGCAGGCGTCGAGGAACCTAGAAGAAAATGCGCACTCGCAAAGAGACGTGGCGAGTCATACCGAAAGGAAATCTGAACGTAATGAATAAAGAACAGAAAAAAAATCTAAGGACGATTATGATACTCCCTAATGACAATTTTGAGTGCGGTTTCAGGCTGTGTAGACTCATTGTTTTGATTTGCTGGACAGACGAAGTTAGTTCGATGGTAGTATTAGTTGATGAAGACGACGATGTGCGACGCACAGCGCGCGAGAATCGGTAAATTAGCCCGATAGCAGTATAAGTCGAAGAAAACGACGATGTGCAATGCACAGAGTGAGACTGTGTTGCAGTTTAACACCAGGCATCATCGGATCCGGCGATATATCCTAGCGCTCTCCTTCAGTGGCCAGCAAAGCTGATCTATTCGTGGCGCGCCAATGTTTACTTTTGTAATTTACGTATTTATTTGTGGTTATGCTCGGTTACACCGACGGTGACTACGCGGCTCAACGAACGAACGTTCGCTTAAGAGCAGCGCTCTAAAAAACGCAAGCAGTTGAAACAGACGAGGAAGAAGTTAAAGAAATATGAAAGAATAGACCAAGTGCACGGAGGCTATGAAATTCTCGCGAAAGTTAAGTTGAGGAGCTTCGCCGAGCAAGCGCGGGCACGCCGTCTGGGGACTTGGTAAAAACGGACGCGTCGTTCGGTCCGCAGCACCTGCATACTTCTCCCCGATTCCACACCGACTTCCCCCTTTTGCTTTCTTACCGGCAAGCGAAGCGCACGAGCGTTGCGAGTAGTATTCGCAAGCGTTCACCCTGTTTATGTTTGGTTAATAGAGCAGGCTTCGTATGCCCGGCCATATCTCTGTTCGACGTGATCCGCACGCGCCATGGCAGCAGCACCCTTGCCACCGAATGTTTTGTAAACGCGGCGAAAAATTATGCCTCGACTGCGAAATGCGGTCATAAAGAACAACAAGACGAGAGGTCCGAGCGCGCAGTAACAATGCTCAATATTCTGGTGTTCTTTCTTAACTATGTCGATTCTTCAGTTCCCCGCAGGAAATGCAGTCACGTCAGGCCTGCATTTTTTACTACTGAAATCCTCTCGAGGGCACTTCGTCCAAGTATTCTCAATGTTGTCTCTACGTGCGCTGTTTGCTTTTTAATATCTTTATTCGCGTTTTCTTGACACTTGAGGTTGGTGGGCTGGCGCAGCTGGTCCACGCATAACATTAGCATTTTGGCTCTCTTTTTGGCATGATTGAGAACGTGAGGCATAAACGTTTGTTTCGTAAACATTTATGTGAATGGGGTCACAAGTTGTGCCCTCTCCTCACGCACGATATGTTTAGTCCACAGAGCACTGACACGTGACCTGACAGAGAGTCCCCGTTTTCTCTACGAAAGCTTACGAACATGTGAAACGGCCCCGTTTTTTCTCGGCACCCGAAGAAGAGGTGCGGATACCTTGAGGTATTTTTCCTATATTGTCCTATATTCATCATCATCATCATTTATTAACCCTTAAAGGGCCCGTGCCCACCCCAGCGCAGCAGACACTCTCTACCTCTCTTTGAGCGAGCCTCCTCTCCTTCCAATCCCTCCTCGAAATTCTTCTCTCCCGCTCCTCGTCGAGTAGGCTCGGCAAGGCAAAATCACCCCTTCCTTCTCCGGTGTAAGCCGGAGGCGTGGTGTCTGTGGAGTGCGTCACAGGGCGACGTCATGGGGGCGTCATGGGACGTCAGGGGGGGGGGGCGAACCAACTCCCTCAGTTTTACTATTTTTTTACTTTTTATGGCTAGGGTTCAAGGCTGTCGCCGCACGCTCCCTCCGCAGTTTTTTTTTGTTCCTTCATGCGGGTTTGTAGGCATGAGCCAGAACAGAAGGCGCTGCGGAAAGCCTTGTGCAGAGGACGCGACGCCAAGGCTACGCCCAACCTTCTCCCGTCAGTCAGAACGATGCACCAATGGAGTGCCTTTAGCGAAAGTAGCCCCCCCTTGACGTCAGCGGGGTGCAGAGTAGTGGGCCGGGCCCGTTTTTGAAGGAAGGAAAGAACGATCGGGCTTTGATTTGAATTTTCGCAGCTTTTCGGGGCGCGTATGGCTCTCGTATTTTGCAGAGGTTATCTTCGATGCCTCATCTATGCAGTGGGCTTGTTTTTCAAAAATGTCCGGACCCTGGGCAGTGGCCCTTTAAGGGTCCCGTTAGGGACATTACATAAGGGGGGGGAGGTGGTACAGGGGTGTTCAACAGTCATACATGAATATATAAATATAGAAGGAATATGGAAATACAGAAAAATATAGAAAATATAAAATATAGAATAGAAAAAAAAAAGTAGAACAAGACGAAAAAAAGACGAAGTAAATTCAAATAATCGCGTCATGACAGAGTGTAGCAGAAATATAAACAGAAACAAATTACAACTTTGGAAGTAGAACAGGCTGGTCAGTTTGCAGGGCTTGGAAGCTGGCATAGGGTGCAGGAAAATTCGTCCTATATTCTTCCTTATATTCCTTATATTCTTCCTATATTCTTCCTATATTGAGGTATTATTCCTATATTGGTCCAAGTCCTGAAAATAAAACCCTCCACCTAGCAGCAAGATGGAAGCATTGCGGGAGACTTCTAAATGGCCACTATCGTTTTTGCGCCAACAAAAGCTGCCTGATAAATTATCCGCAGCTCCCCAATACGGCGCCCCACATAGCGCGAGTTACTTTGGGATGTTGGACTCCGTGAAACCAAAACCAACCTTATATCGATAAGCCCATGAAGCGAACAAATCACGAAATGAGGAGCCACAGTAGGAGAAACGGCCACGTGGCTAACATAACGAGGCCGAATAGGGAGTGTAAGGAAGAAAGGGAAGGAAGACGAGACGGCAGGGGAAATTATATATCATTAAAATGGAGAAACACAGGTTACAACATATCTTGAGATGATGGTAGTGAAAATACGGCGAGTCCCGCCGTCAAAAGCAAGGAAGTTGGAGCTGCGACATTCGGAAAGTGCAGAATGAATGGGACAGTACTGGGGAAAGAAAATTTAGTGGTGAGAAAGGTGAAGAGGTTGAAGGAAGTCAAGGAGCCGCGGAGATGTTGCAAAGCCACCGCCGCCGCCGATGTCAGGCTACTACTATAACGCTTCGCCAACTTGAGACTTCTTGGCAGACGACCCCTCTCCCCCCGCCCCCCCCCCTCCCGCTCCTCTCTCACCCTTCCCTCCTGCAAAAAAATGATGTCGGCGGGCCGGGGCAAAGAACGGGCTTCTTCGCTGCTCCGGATATTACAGTGAAGAGTGTACAAGCGTTATCTTAGCGAATCTCGCATTCACCGCTGCCATCTCCATGTACGCTCCTTCTTCGCCAGCTTTCCCCGGCCGAATCCATTGCCATTAGTGGCGGATCGGCGCCGGCTGCTCAAGGAGCGGGCCGCAACCGTACGTGCATTCGCACGCGCGTTTGTTTTGAAGGAAGCACCATGCACAAGGTGTTAGCAACCGGGGAGCAGCGGAATCGGAGTCTGGCTCTTCCCGGAAACGCATGCATTCCTAATGCGAACTGATCCAGGCATCTCGTGCCGAGCGCCAGCTACAAAAGCCCCGCCCCACCAATCCCTTAGCAATTACCACCAAATAATATGGCGCCGACTTCAGGCCCGACCCTTCCCTCCCCCTATTTGCTCTCCCACAGCCACAAGGAAGCATACATTCCCTCCTGTACCCAGTGCACGCACCTCCGCACTGCTCTTGCCCACATTCTTCTTGAATGCCCTGCGGACCCTCCCCCGCGGGGCCCGGAGCTACTGACCACTTGGGAGGTATGGGAGATACTGCGCTCGACGGACCCGGCCAGGCAGAAGATCGGCACTTACCGGGCCGCCTCCGTCATGAACCCATGAACGTATAGTGCAGTGCGGTCGTGCGGGGACCCAGGGACCTACGTATCTCAAATCCCTCAGCCATTAAAGTTATTTCTCTCTAACGCTACTTCGCGAAGGGTATCATACCATGGCCGCTTGCACTTGCGAGCGGCGAGTTATTAAAAGATAGCTAACCAAGATGAACGATCTTGCGGAAGGAACCCTAACATAAGGTGAAAAGAGCGGCCGCAAAGCACATGTTAGACCTCGGGGGCGAGTTATCATGTTTGGTCGCATAATTTACTCGACGCACTTCAAACGGGACGTGATTCCGGCGGCAGCCAGAACATGAGCTTGAGGTCCATAAGTTCAACGTCTTCTTCTCGTCATTTGAAAAAAAAAATTTTGGAGGCTTATCAAGGTTAAGCCCAGTGGATGCGAAGCATGCAAAGCAGCTGCCTCAGTGTGGATGGGGCGCTTCCTGCGGCGCTCTTCGGCAATCTCCTCGCTGGTTTGTCGTTGCTGTAGCTGACGCATGGCCGCCTCTTCGATGCGTCGCCTCTTCCGATTTTTCTTCTCCGTTTCTCGTCTGGGCCGCTCCTTTTGGAGGCGCTGCTCTCGTTCTTCGGGAGTTTCTAAAGCACGCTTCTGTCGGTTGGCAACATTTCTCCCTTCCTGTCTCAGTCGTTCCTTTTCGAGTCGCTGTTGTCGCTCTTCGATGGCTTCCATGGCACGTCTCTGTCGTTTAGTGGCATTCCAGCGCTCCGAACTGGTAGAAATGCTGACGGAGTCGCCGATTCCGCTTGTTGAATCACTGGTTGAGGCTTCACTTACACCCTCGGAGCGTTGTTGTCGAGCCGCATATCGAGCGCGCCGCTTGGCTAGGCGTTCTTCATCGGTTTCCGTAGCACGCTGGAGCCTTCGTTTTGCATTCTTATTATTAACGTCCTTAGCGTTTCGAGCCATCTTGACCGCATACACGCCCGGCGCAAAGACGCTGGCGCGGTTGCGGGCACAGAGACTGACGCGACGGCGGGCGCGCGCCGCCTCATCCCTGGCGTGACGTCACATATCACGTGATGCGGCTATGGTGGCGCCGCCGCCGCGTCGCGCGCGACGGCGCTAACCGAAGCGTGGAGGCCTCCGCCGGGCGACGTCCGACGGCGCGATATGAGGCCCCATCTGCAGCCGGTGTGACGTCATCACATGACGTCACATCATGTGATCTCACTTCAAGGTCAATGGTGGCCACCGCCGGGCGTCGCGCGAAGGCCCGAAACCTACGTTAATATGCTTCGCATAAAATAAATGCGCTGCAAGCGGGAGGGGGGCGACCGCAGAGTTTGCTCGGAAGATTTGAAATTTACATGGGTGTTTTATACGAACAGTTTACACTCTCGTTTCGCTACACCAAGGTATGTATAGCGAATTACGGCCCAGTCTTCCCCCAAGTTTGGGTATTTTAATGAGATGGCCTTCACTTCCCTCCCTCTTCTTCCCTCTCTTCCCAGCGTACCAAGGTCCTTACGCTTCTTACGCGTTCTTGTCGCCACCGCGGATGGTTGGATGGTTTCGGCGTTGTTCCCCTCGTTTGACCGCGCACGGCCCTCGCCTAATTAAACTGACCGCGCCGTTGAAAGGCGAGCACTTCGATGGAGAACAATTTACGGAGCGCTTTGGAGGAGGAGCGCTAGGCACTCCTCTGGGAGCTCGTTCTCGCGTCTTTCAGGTAGCGGGTGTTGGCTGGCTCTCTGTGGACATCGAACTAGGTTGATTTTCACGTAAACAAAGATTGTCATTAGAGTGTAAAGAGACTACAACCACACGCTTAGCGAAAGCAGCGCACATAGGAACACAAGGACGAAAGAGATGGACTGTTGTTCAAGTATTGTAATTGCATCCTCCTGTTCTTTACGCTTTGCCTATGTATGTGCAATACTAAGTTTACGAGTATGCTGTGCCAACTAGCTCGGCAGTACGTGTTAAACTAAAGCAGCTTCTGCTATATTCTGGTTTGAGCTATTTTATTCATGCTTTTGGACCTTGAAGAAGCAGCATAAAGGTGGTGGTGAAAACTTTTGGTGCGAAAGCACTACGGCAGACGTACCAACCCTGAGCAAGGATCTTGTCTTGTGCGGAGGATAGGCGTCGCGCCACCGAGGTCACGTAACCCTGTGGCGTCCCGCCAACAGGATTCTGAGAAAACTGGCCACCGCAGCAGGTGCCAGATAAAATAATGATTGGGAGCGAGAGTCTGCTCGCGAAGAGCAGCACGGGTCGCACAATTCGTACCCGTGGATGTGATAGAAATGGCCATTTTCCAGTAGGACAACAGTACCGCTGCGCCACAGCGCTGGCAGTGGTATGAGGACTCGCCGCGACGTATGAATGTTAAGTAGAGAATGTAGCACTGGATCAAAATATTTTGCGAGCAGAATGTATCGATAAAAGTGGGCCGAATGCGCCCACTGCGAGATGATTGCTTGAGCCGCCAATAACATAAAACTATTTTTTCCCATTTGTAAGCCTAAGCGTTTGCCATTGTGCAGTGCTTACCACTGCAGTTGCTGCCATAAGTCACAAAAAACAGAACTGCGTTCAATTGCTCTCGTCATTACGGGACCCTTGTAGCAAGGTAATAAAAAAGAAAGAGAGAAGAGAACAAAAGAGCGATAGAGAAAAACAAAAGATAGAGGTCTCCGTTGGCGGGGCCCCAACCGACGGCCACGAGGTCACTCCTGAATGCTGATTCCCAGCCGTCCGCTTTTTCGACCCTTGGGCTTTCAGAGCTTCGATTCCAAATCATGCTCCCCCGCTCATCCCCAAAGAGGCATTGCAGCTCTGTATTAGCTCCCCCTCCCCTTCTTTTTATGCTTCATGTCCGAGTTGTATGTCTCCAAATGCCGCGCTTTTTAGCGCTCATTTTTTGCTCCGATAAGATTTGCCCCGCAGAGAGCGGGTGCTGCGGATGCCCGGACGAAATGAAAGAACCTTTCGAAAGAGTAGACGGAATTGAGCGAAAAAAAAAAACAATATAAAAAAGGGATCCAGTGACGACGGCAAGACGGAAGAAAATTTATGCTCACAATGTCCTCCTTTTTTTTATTTCATTCAGTTCTCTGCTGCGAGTATTTTGAAACTCGCTGCTGGACGGAGGAAACGAAGTTAAGTCAATCGAGCACTTGATGCGACATTTCTGCGCTGACCGAACAAACCGGTTCTTCCAACGTCCATTTCAATACCCTATACAGTCGCTCACTTTGCTTTTTTGCTGAAGTATTATCTTGAAATTTACCCGCTCTCCAAAGGGCCCTCTACTTTTCTATCTTCTGTTCCCTCCTCTCTTAACCCATAGGAAGCCAGGAACACCATGAATATAGTAAAAGAACGACCGCGAAGAACTGAACTCCATCGCTGTACACGCAATGAAAATCTGGAGGATAATCAGCACCGCAGAGAAGACCTACACAACAAAGGAAGCGGAGAGAGAGTGGGGGGAGGGGGTGAATAGAGGAAGAGGAAGGGAAGACTCCAGTGGCAAATCGGCGCCCAAGGTTAGGGGTGAAACATCCCGAACGCTCCTCACGTCTTACAAGCTCTCTTGAATTGCCTCACGCCGTCATTGGAGCGTGTGCCCTTGTTTTGCTGTATATGCTGGATGACGGATGAAGAAAAAAACTTTCGAAAACGTGGCGGCCGCGTTTTCTATTCGATGTCTGTGTCTCTATTTCGCTCGCAAATAACTTCTGTATTGGACCGCTGCCCTTTGAATCGCATTATGGCCGGTCCGCCACTCTCGGTGATCTCCTACCGTAATTCTTTGCAGAACGCCTAAAACGAACACCGTCAGGGTCCTATGGGGAAGATGGAGACACACTCATATGTAGACAAACAAAAGAACGCACGGATGGGCTCATCAAAGCAGAAGAGGCAAAAGAAAAAGATATCTATGTACGCTGAGCGTCCGTAGAAACCAGAAGCCTTGATGTATGCAGCTTCAAATTTGTTTTCTCTTTGGTAAGAGGATGCGTGAATGCGTAGCGGTACAAGCGGGACTGCTAGAAAAGTCAGCGTGGAAAAAATAGAACCGGTTAGCTTTGACGGCGATTACACTGAGTTGCGCCAGGAAGTTGGCCGCCGTAATGATCTCGTCGCGGACTTTTGTGCGCCATGAAGAAAGAACAAGAAAGGAGAGCCTGCGACGTCCCCGAGTGGTAAGCACATTCTGGTCATAAAAAGAACATATATGAAAATTTGATCAGTATGTAATTTTTCATCACAGAAAGGCGCCAAAGGCTTGCGGTTTGTTGTGCCCAGAAGCAGAAAAAAAAAACAGAACACCAGAACAAGGTAAGAAATGTGGCTTATCATCATAGACATCTTAAGGAAAAAGGCTTTTTTGTAATTGTTAGAGAATTTTTCTCGAGTTTAAATTTGTCACACTGGTTTTATAATCGTTAACTTGGCTTCACCTGAACGCTTCGTGCCCATCTAGTGGAAGAGGAGAATACTTTTTTAAAGCGGAATTTTAGGCGGAACATTTTGGAGATAATAATTGTGACAACGCCACTATCGCCTGTCGAGCTTTAGCATGCCAGTTCACAATTTTATCCACGCCTTGCTGGCCTCAAGTGAAAAAAAAAAAAAGATAACACACGCAGCTTTTCAGAGATGCAGCAAGACAGAATTATTCCTAGGTTTTATTGCTTCTAAAATCTGAAGATAAACAACCCCAGTCAGACAACCAAATAAATACACGACAGTATCGCGCATGCAGTGAGGCTGCACAGCAGTTGCAAGTATCGACGACTAAGAAATTATGCACAGAAGACAAAAGCAAAATAGTATAAAGGCGGCCATGTCAATTCTGGGGGAGGTTCTGTGTAGCAGAACCAGTTATTTCCGTGGAAAAAATAGCAGAAAATACCAGGTCCAGCTGCTGAAGGGGCATTTTCAATAAAGAGAAATGGCAGTAGAACTGCTGGGACCTGTATGTCTCACCATTTTTTGATTATTTCAAGTGAGTGGCACTAGGCTGCATAAATTACAGCTTCTGCAAAGGTGAGTATTTGGTAGCCAAATTTGCTGGCAAAAATTCGTCAGTGCCAAGTGACTGGTTTGGCGTAGTGCAGCTAGAACCTCTTGGCATTTAACTTGGCTCCCAGTCCCATAGAATTCAGCTGGTAGAGCAACAGCAATAAATTTGTCTTCGTTCCGATTCTTCCGTTGTCTTGGAACGAATTTGTCTTCGTTCCAGGTCATTATGGGCAGGTGAGAGAGGAGAGAAAGCTGTGCTTTTAGCTATCGGGATCGACTTTACAGGGCGAGTTACTCGTATTATACTGACCGACATTACAGACAAAGCGATTGTCTATCTTTTTTCCGCCACGTGCCGCACAACCCTGGCGTTTCAGATAATGCGAAAGGCTTTGCTTAGAGAGGTAAACGTATTCATTTTACGCTTTCATGAAACGGCTAAACCTGAAACTGGAAGGCAAAAAATTCGTGTTTCACCATGGTACGGGTTTATGTTGACGTCTTTACCTTCCGTAAAGGTTTGGTTTCGTTTATGGGGTTTAACGTCCCAAAGCGACTGAGGCTATGAGAGACGCCGTAGTGGAGGGCTCCGGAAATTTCGACCACCTGGGGTTCTTTAACGTGCACTGACATCGCACAGTACACGGGCCTCTAGCATTTCTCCTCCAAAGAAATTCAACTGCCGCGGCCGGAATCGAACCCGCGTCTTTCGGACCAGCAGCCGAGCACCATAACCACTTAGCCACCGCGGCGGCTCCGGAAAGGGGTGAAAGGGTTAGTGTGTGGAACCCCCTCCTGGCTGCAGGTGCGTATAGTTGTCGGGACATTCATGTGTGTGCATTGCGCGGGCTCATGTTGTAGTTTTGAGTAATCCCGAGCATATTATTTGCTTGGGCAAAAAAAAGAGATAATTGATGGCCGAGCACCCAGCATGCTTTCATCTCGGTCCATACCTTGCCTCTCCGCTTGTCTACGTGCCTTGACTTTGCCTGCCGCCAAGCACGCCATATCACTCTCTGCCCTCCCCAACCCTCTGTCCCGCTTGGACTACCTCAGCCCCGTCTGAAGTCGAAAATAAATCTGCAGAAACGTCGCTCGGCGCAAAATTGGAAGTGAACGCCGATTTAGCGACGCGATGTCGGCCTCAACAAGCGTGCGCCGATTATGAAAACAGGGACCGCCGAGGGCCAGTATGCCGAGGTATAAATTAGCAAAGACTGAAAGCGAGAGTCAAAAAATGTTGGAAAGAAAATTTTTCGTCGCAAAAGAAAAAAAGAGATCCTTGCCACAACCTCCAATAAATCTGTACTTGCCCTTATTGTCATTTATGATTCTAATCAAGCTTAAATTTGTAAGTAGACTTTCACTAGAGCAGGCGATTATCCTACAGGCCCCAATTAGCTGGGTAAAATACAAAGAGAAGTTGAGAAAATGTACATTGGAAACACTGCACTTGTATACGGACAGGTGGGAACACGGAAGGGAAAACAAGAGCGACGAATAAATGAAAAAAAAAAACGAATGAAATTGGCTCTCTCTTCACTGTTTCTATTTGTTGAGTACTTACGTGTGTCGCGTGACGCGCGTAATGGTGTAGTACATCCGTAGCACCGCATTTTTATTCTGAAAAAAATAGTTTTATACTGTAGCGCCGCTTTCTTTTCAGTTTAATTACATTTATAACGGAGTGAACTTCGAACCCCCGGACCCTGCACAAAGATTGCATATACGCGAAAAGGCATCATGTGACGATTTTCATCGAGATTTGCGACAGCACCTGTGAGAGGTCGCCAGCTGAGAACTATTTAGATAGCAATATAGAACAACAGAGCCTGCGCCCGGTGCTCTAAACGTGTTCTTGAAAATTATGGTTAGTTTGTTGGTGCCGTGGGTGCAGGCCAATCGTGACAATCTTGTCAACTGGCTCCGGCCAATTTCTTGTGTGCCTTTCTTAGCATTGTTTTGGTTCCCACTGGCTCACTGTCGCTCACATTTTTAAGATATTCAATTGTATTGAGACTAAACTTTTTACGAACTGCAAACAATATTCTATGGAACTGACAATTTATTTTGACAAGAAATTATGCATTTGAAAAAAAAAAGCATTTTCTTAAGCTTTCAGCTGCAACTTATACCAATCCAGCCAGAGTAATCCTGTAATTTCCGTTGTCGGTCACGGGAAAATCCGCGTCGGTACGTTTCTAAAATAACTCCAAAGAGCTCCATTCCGCACAGTTCGCAGGGAAGGTGCGATAGGCGTATCGCAGGCATCGCATGCTCGTATGATGTCGCAGCGCTTTCGGGTTGGACTGAGTGCGCTAGCCACGGAAAGCTGGCAACCTAGCCCACGCGCAATCATCCATAGAGCCGTGCCTGCTCTTTTAACGCTGGATCCATACAGTGGCAAATAGGAGAACGAGATGGGTTATCCACAGCGAGAGAGAGAGGCAAAGAAAGCATGCGAACATAGTGCAACGACGAATAAAGACGTCAACGTGAATCAGCGCATTCTGTCGGCAGTTTTCTGCATTATAGTTTCATTTTTTGGTCTCCTTCCAGCCTTCCCAGTCAGTATAATCCACGCCTCATGACTGCGACGACAGGAGGCACGCGGGGTCGTTTAATTGCGCAGTCGCGCAGACGCGGAGAGGCGCCAGCGCTAACAGCTCTCCTGGCGACCGCGCCGCTGCGGTCGTTTCCTATTATCGCCGCCTGTCGCGCTTTAGCAGCGGCAGCCAACACCCGCCGAACAGCGCGTCGCGAAGCTCCACACCCGCTTCACCCTTGGACGGTATACCGGCGAAGCAGGTCGCGTGTAATGCGTGCGCGACCTCTTCGTTGTCGGGGTAGAATGCCGGGACTCTAGACACCTCTCACCATCACCGGCCTCCCTCTCTACTCCCACCTTGCCTGGCGCTCCTTCTCCTCTCCGTAACCGTTACCCGCCGCACAGCAGCACCTCTCCACGGATACCGGCAGCGCCATATTTCACGAGGGAAGGCAATTATGATCGGCACCAGGAAGGGGACGCGGTGATGGTGCCTCAAATTGTCGAGCGACAAGGCGGAAAAGAAAGATGGGAGGAACGCGAGAAAGGATGGGGAAATGAGGAAAAGCGAGCGCTTCAGCAAACCTGCGAAAGAGTTTGTTCACCCCTTTGTGTGGCCCCGGGGCTTTCTTTCGGCTGCTCGAGCACTGCCCTCGATATGGGAACAATAAAGAGGGCCATTGATATATGTTCGCCCATCGCCGAAGTGTCTCCAGCCATCCTCTTTCTATGAAGTTCCGGTGTGTATTAAAGCGCCCTTTGTGTGCGAGTGTGTGCATAGTGAAACGGGCAGGAGGGGTGCCGCGTTTAAATCTGTAATGTACTGGTCTCCGTGTAGCCGTTTTTTGTCGATTTATGGAGCAGTATGCTGAGGCTTTCCGAATAACCAAGCGCATCTCACTTTCTCGCTTACTTGAGTGGAAACGGCTTTTCAGAGACGTTCACGCATATCGGTGGTTGTCACAAAATTCGGCGCAATTTTGGAAACAAAGAAGAAAAAACAGCGCAGCGCGGACGCTTCACGCCGGCGCGGGCCGAACGGGAGAGGAGGAAACCCCCGCGGAGCGCCTAGCCTGTGTGCGTGTGCTCCCTCTCCCCTCCACCACCGCTCACCGACGCGGCGTGCGCCGAGGAAATGAGTCATCCACGCCGAAGATTGCTCTCGAACATGCGAGTTGTTTCTACTGTTAACCGGGTTAGAGGGGGAAGCCTTGCGTGCGCTAAGACATGTCCCCCTCCTCTGCACTCGGACATCGGCTACGCCGCCACGACGGCGCCACGCTAGAACACGCTGGAACCTTCGCGAAACGACTCCTGACTTTAACCAATGAGGACGCGCGGCCGGCGAGAGAAAGGAAGGGAACCTGCACGGGAGACGATGCGTGTATTTGCGCGCCTACTCCGGCGCGTAGAACAAACAGACGTGCAAGCGCGGCTATAAAAAGGGCGTTGGCCGCTACCAGTCAGTCGTTCTCTGGAGAGTATCTGTTCTCGCTTCGGCGAGCGCGGCTTCGGCCGCTTCTTTTTGAGCAGCGTCCGCTCCGGCGGACGCAGTTGTTGCTGCGACGCGCGTCTTTTCTTTCCTTTTTCTCTTTCCTCTGATCTTTTAACTCTCCTCTATCTGCACGTGGCAGCGGTGGTGGCTTGGCTCGAGCCAGTAGCAGGCCGTGCAACTTCCTCTTCATCCTTCTCTCAGTCACAACAACAACAGTCCGGACCGCCGTTTAAGCTTCATCGAAGCGCGCCCGTTCGACTCCCGGGAAAACACCACTCGGCCAGCATCGGACCAACGAGGCAACGGTCGCCAGTCTGTGGGACGGCATCGTCGTGGAACTCTGGTCGTCGGACTGCCGCAGTGCCCGGTGAACAAATTGCGTTTTGTTTGTTTACCTCTCTCTCGTGTTAGTGCACTTTAGGTGCAATATTGCTTTTTTCTCGTATTCTCTCTCGAGTTTAACTTTGCACGAGTTGCATTGTGTTGTTAATCACTTTGTATGCGTCTGTACTAGTGATTGTGAAACCCTCTGTATCGTCTCAATTGCTGTATAAACTTTGTTTTGTTTGTGAACCTTTGGCTCCGACCCATTTTCTGGCTTGCGACCGGCGAAAGCTGGGCACCAAGCGCCCAAAAGCCTCTTGTCACTTGGTAGCTGGTCTCCGCTGAGCTTGCCACGCTGAGTCGAGGGCATCTCCTTTGAGTCCGAGACCGCTACCCCCACACGCTCTAAGGGTGTCTGGGAGCTTCCCACGTAAAAGTGCGCGAAGTGTGGGTGACAGTGGTAGCGAATGCAATGGCGAAGGCGTCAGTTTTCGCTCAGCGTGGCGTCAAAGAAAAATGGACAAACAGGCAACGAGCGGAGTTCTTCGTAATGAATTCTGTATCAGTACAGTTAGTCATGCAGGTTGGCAACGATTCATAATGAAAAACAGCGCAGGGGAAGAACGACTACAAGAAAAGCACACCTGACAACCCTGTCCTGTATTGACTTTTTTTCCACTGCTTCACCCTCAGCGCTGTTTGGCATTATTAATCAGTTTCTGCTAAGAAAAAAAACTAAAAGAAAAAGAAAAGATTTTTGCCTGCCGTCAAACAATCAGAACAAGCCTCTGGACTTGTTTAGTGGGAGCGGGTGGCCGGTGATACCGCAGCCTGTTTATAACGTTACTGTTTGACCATCGAATACAATATGTTAAGCGAAGCGGCGTGGTATTGAAGGTGATGACAAACGGATGTGAAATGCTAGCCACCGAGCAACTTTTAGATAAAGATTACGTTTCTAAACACTTACGGTTTCCGTAATGACATTTGTTTCATAAGCCGTGTGTTCAGCGGAGGATTTCAGGGGGGAGGAGCTTTCCCCAAGCGAGAAATTTTGCAAAGCAAAACAGTCCTGAATGCCATTTTTTCGATGAAAGAAGTCGGAGAAGTACATGGTTGCAATCGGATCACACCCCCTACCTTCCTCTCCAACAGCTACCCATAAACCCGGCATTGCGTGTGTAAACGAGTTCCTTATGCTGAAACGTTATATTGTCGTATATTTGGGCCGTTATTTCCATTTCGCTTTCTTTAGACACGTGTCCTGAGAAGACAGATTCCGCTGACCACTTGGATACTATACGAGGTAGCTTTCCTGCTTGGAAACCGAAAGGGAAAGCAAGCCAACCGTGGCGAATGTGTGTCTTATCATCTCCTCCGCAACTGGCATGCGGAAGCAATCGACTTGGCTTTTTCTCGGCTAGAGGGAATGAGTTTTGCCGTAACTCGGTATTGCGCAACGTGTTGTGGGGGAATTTGACTTAGAAAAATACACTTTGACCGATCGCACTTTCGCGAGTCAATCAGCATCCAGCATGGTATCACAGCTTGAATACAGTATAGCAACTTTGCGCTATACGCAGGCGAGCTGAAAGGAAAGCTCTGCGCACAAAAAGCCTCGATGACCTACGTGCATGCCGATGGGCACAACGTCACATTCGACGCTACATGGATAAACTGAGTCGGCAAAAGTGGCGTGACTTTTGTTCTACGCTGGATGTGCGCCAACCAGTAACCAACATTTGGCGGATAGTTAGAGGTATGCGCACGCCATTTCAACAACTCCACCCCTTCGCTGCACTCTCCCTTCACGAACAAAAATCTATAAAAGAAGTCTCAGAAGAATACTGCAGGCTACTGTCGACAGGGTCAGGGCATTCGACACTCTCCGCAGATGGTCAAACAGGCATCCCAAAGGCGGCAGTGCCAGCGTTAGACCTGCCTTTCACAATGGAAGAACTATCCACAGCTATCGAGGAGACAAACAGACACACGTCTCCGGGTCATGATGAGGTGACCTATGACGCTATTGCTAAGCTACCCCACACCTCCCGTCTTCGACTCCTGGAGTGTTACAATTCTTCCTGGATGGCTGGTGAGGTCCCCACGGAATGGAAGCTGGCAAAAATTGTGCCCGTTTTGAAGCCCTGTAAGCAGCCAACAAGCTACGCATCATTCCGGCCCATTGCCCTACTGAGCTGCGTAGGTAAGCTCACGGAGCGCATGATCTCCAAGCGCATAATTTGGTTCCTAGAAAGCCGAAATGAGTTCCCCCAAGAAATGAACGGGTTCCGTCAAAACAGGTCGGCGACTGACAATATCATCGCCCTCGTCTCATCACTTGAGGAGTACCTTCATGCTGGGTACATCCCGACAGCCGTTTTCCTAGACATCAAGGCCGCCTTTGACTCTGTCTTTCACCATGCAATTCTCGCAGCCTTTGGCAGTCTTGGCCTTGGAGGAAGGCTATACAGGTGGATTGGGCATTATTTAAAAGAACGGCAAATTTTTATGACCACTCCAGACGGTCCAACACGCTTTCACGCAGTGGAGAGGGGCGTACCACAGGGAGCGGTGCTCAGCCCTCTCTTGTTCAATATTGTCCTTATTCACATAACAAGAAACCTTCCGCGAGGGATCCGCATAACAATTTATGCTGATGATATCTGCATCTGGACCGCATCACGTTCGCGCTATATTACCCAGCAACGTCTTCAGAGAGCGCTATTGCACGTTTCGATGTACCTGGCTTCCAGAGGTCTTCGTCTATCGCCAGAAAAGAGTGTTGCAATGGCGTTTACAAGAAAAATGATGACCCGATATCCGCTGCTCCTAGGCGGACGATCGCTGCGATATGTACGATCTCAGCGATTCCTGGGTGTTGTAATCGACTACAATCTGTCATGGTCACCTCAGATCAAAAAACTCCGCCAGAGGATTACTGCAGCATCGCAAGTGTTCAGGTTCATGGCGGGAACAAGGTGGGGTAGCAACTGCCGATCAATGCTTCTGCTTGAAAAAGCCTACGTTGAAGGAACCTTGCGCTACTGTCTACCAGTGCTTCAAAGATTATCTACATCAAGCAATAAGACTCTCAATGCCGCACGGAACAACTGCCTGCGAATATGTCTTGGCCTCCCAAAAGGTTCCTCTGCGTCAGGAACAGTAGCGGAGGCAGGATGTCTCCCACTAGAGGTGATTGCCGCCCAGGAAACTATGCGTACCCATCTCCGCCATGTCCTGCAAGGGAAGAAGCACTTCCTACACCGCGTCCATCTAACTCACAGCAACTCTAGCTTTGGCCAGGCAGTACAGCTCCTGCCCCTTCCTACTATTAATCAGCCACAGAAGCTACTACCTCTGGCCTTTCCTCCATGGACACTCTCTCCTCTAAAGGTGAAGAAGTCTGTTCCAGGTGTGAATGCAAAGAGCCGCATGCCACAGGCAGCGCTTCTGCAAACTACTCTCGCCTACTTAACGGAGGAATATACGCAGCACATCCATATCTTCACCGATGGTTCAACTACTAAAGAAACCTCTTCTTGTGGCCTTTATGTGCCCTCAACAGACCATGCCCTTTCTTACCGGCTGCAGCGGAGGACATCCTCTACGACAGCTGAGCTTCACGGCATTAAGGAAGCTGTTTCTTACATCCTGCGCCGAACCGCCGGCCGTTGGGTTATCTTCACCGATTCAAAAGCATCTCAGCAGATCCTGGCCAACCTGCTGAAGAAAACGAATCACCAGCCAGTTTCCCTCGACATCGGGTATATACATCATTTAGCTATTGCCGCAGGCCACTGCATAACATTTCAGTGGGTACCTGCTCACTGTGGCATTCTGGCTAATGAAAAAGCAGATGAAGCGGCCCGTAAGGGCCATCAACATCGGAGATACATTCGAACTTTTTTCACGAAATCGGATGCGTCCCAAATGGCTAAAAGTTTTGCTTACGAAGAAACGTATCGGCTTTGGAGTTTGCCGACACATCAGTACCAATTTCTTCACTCAATCGACCCACATCTCAGATCAAGACTCTCACCCAGAATTCCTCGACAACTGGAAACACTTTATCACCGACTTCGTCTGAATTCTGCATATACAAACCGCTTGCGATACCGTTTTGGACAAACGAACAGTCCGCATTGTGACAATTGTGCCTCGATAGAAACTGTGGAACATATCCTACTTGTGTGCCCTGCGTATGCTAACGAGCGTGCGTACTATGAACATTGCATGCAGAAGCTATGCCCAGTGCCCCTAACAATGGACAAAGTTTTAGGTCCCTTAGCCTGCTTCAGGCAACAGAGACTTGCAATGAACTTTCTTTTTACATATTTAAAAGACATTGGACATCTAGATAAGCTCTAAATTCACTTGCACGTTACCTTCATGCATTCTTCATGCAGTGAACTTCGTCAGCCCATTTGTCGGACTATGCGCTCCATCATTCCATAGGTTACATCAATACTCGCTATTGCATCCTTAGTACCCATTTCATGGCCGCATTTTATCTTCGTTTTTTTTTTCTTTTACCTCTTTCACGCGGCTCTCCTTCTGTCTTTTTTCTCCCAAATACCCCTTCCTACGCAGAGTAGCATGCCAGCGATTTTTAAACGCCGGATAAATTCTCTGCATTTCATTAAAGAGTCTCTCTCTCTCTCTCTCAACATTTAACTAATACCTCTCGAGCCACCGTGCTCAGAATGGGGCTAATGAGAAGACACGGAGAAACTGGAACTTTGACCGGGTGAAAATATCGTGCTGCCGACGAGCCGAGTTGGTAGCCCATTTCTAGCTCCTTGTATGACGTCACGCTATAATGTCACTAGCGCCTCTAGCTGGAGGAGCGCGGCGCACCGTGGCTACCGGCCGCCGCTGCACCACGAGCCGAGTTGGTAGCCCGCCTCTCACTCCTGGTATGAAGTAACGCTGTGACGTCACTAGGCATGGTATGATGTCTGACGTCATTCTAAATGTTACGCGTGGCTACCGGCCACCGCTGCACGACGACTCGTCTTGGTAGCCCATCTCTCACCATGGTATAACGTCACAGGTCATTCTAAAAGTCAAACGTGGCTGCCGGCCGCCGCTACGCGAAAGGCCGTTCATGAGCGTAGTATTGCTTTCGCAGTAATAAATATACTCAATAACATGCCGCTTTCTTCGTTGTATGCCTCATCTATGTTTCATTTGTGTTTAATCCCTGTGGTAAACGCTATGCTCTGCGTAGTGCAGTGTTGACAGAATGCAACAGAATGATTGTCAACATAGCCGGATTAGCATAGAATCAGTGCATACAGAACCAATTCTTCGACGTTAGTTATCTCATTAACTGTCACACTCAGGGCTCAGAGCGAAAAACAGTTCGACGTTACTCGTGCAATGGCACTAAAGCCGCGTTCATGAGTAAATAATACGCTTCAGAGTATCATATGAAAAAAAAAACAGTTACCAAACTTTCTAAACAAAAATGTCAACCGGCATTGCGGGCTGATTCCGAGCGCCCTGCGCATGCAAGTGGCCATACATATTTCATTCCACATGATTTACCGCCGCGTCAGCTGCGAGTTTCTCTTTGTACAGGACACACCGAAAGCAAAAAAAATCGGCACGATTCTGGCGACACTTCTTCCTGGCTCGACCGAATCGCCTAAAAGAAAGACGGTGTTAAAGAAGGCGGTGTTAAGCGGCGCACCATTTGCATTCTAAATATATATTCTGCCCCTAACCTCCCATGCCCCAGCTAAATTAATTAAAAGCGCACTTGTGAATTCTGAGCGCGCTCTCTCTGGCCAGCTCCTGTCCAGCTGCTCTGAAGGCGACCCCTCATTGAGCGGAGTAGAAGCAAAAACAAAGGGTGCTCGTAAAACTTGGTGATAAATTATCTTTAGTGCGGTACATGACTGGCCGCCTCTTTTCCCTCCCATTCTTATATCTGCGCTCTGGCTGTCCGTTCTCGGGCTGTCCGCTGTCCCCGCAAAAACAGGTCAAATAATAGCGGGCATGGCGAAACTGGAATTGAATAGACCCGCGGCGCAGCCATAATATGGCAGCTGATAGAGAATGATCGCGGTGACGGTGGCTGTACTTGGGAAATTTATCATGCGTTCCTCAAGCGTACTTCAGATTATAACTAGACACGCTGCTTTTTTGTCCGAAGTAATGGCTTACAAAACAGTGGCAATGAACTGCGTGTGATGCAACAATAAACGCGCCTGTGAGCAATCTCCTATTGCCACAGCTTATCTGTAGTATCCAGCATGCTGGACGGCTGCCACGTTTGCGACATTGAGTGTGCCATTTCGGGATGAAATTGGCTTATTGCTAAGCCTTAAGAACACATCATCAAATAGCCCTGGAGGGCCCTTGTCGATTTTGCTTTACTAATATAATTCTGGTTAATGGCTGCAGTTGTAGGTCAGTGAAATATGTTCTTGCCGCTCTTGATAGCTTCGAGCTCGCTATGGTGCGAGCAGAAGCACGGTTGGTTACAGACAGAATTGCTCTACATTGCGTGTTGCAAAAGAGGTAGAAGTGCAGGGTGTATTTCGCTAAAAAATTATGCGTTGTTTTTTTATGCCACTTATCTAGACGAAATGCGGTCACCCTGTCACGTAGGTAAGTAGCCTTGCGGATGAGCCAAGGACGAAGCTCGAAGAACTAGGCGCCGCAGCGTTAGGGAAGAACAGCCGAGGAACCACGAGCCGCTTACTTCTTTTTTCTCAGAAATCTTCGTTGCCCTCTTCAGCGCTGGCAGCAATATTTTCAAATCGAGAATGCCGGAAATAAGAGTGAAAACATGCGACCACATTCCTTCGCCAAACGACAAGGCAAACACAAAAGATAAAACGATCAACTATTGCATATTAAGCTTTTGTTAGTCTAATACTTATTGCTATGTTTTGCGAAGTGTTAAGAATGTGCTGAATTCTGGAAGACAGGTTCTTCCAGCTTACTCAGTCCGGAAATCTTACTCACGTCATCCAATAAATTCCCTGCACGAGCGAAATATTCTCAACGCCGTGCTTCTGACGAGCAAAGATGCTAATTTTGCTAAAAGCCTTTATGCGCCTAGTGGAGCGTTGACGCATTCGACAGGCATTCCTAGAAAACAGCCAGGACTACCTCGCACGAAAAAAGGCAAATGGAGCTATGGCCGCTGACCCCATACGTTCCCATTAGCCCAACCGCAAACATTCGCGCCATAGAAAGAACACGTAAATATTGGATTAAATTTTGCACTTAAAGTGAATGAAGACCCCACCATCCCTGCCTCCACTCTCCTTCTATTTCACTTTTTGAAGAGAACAACGTAGCACGCGATTTACGAAATTCACACGGACCGGCACTTTGAAAGGAACACAGGGAGTGCAATGCTGGCAGCGGTGGCGTTCGCAGTCATGTGTTATGCCAAGCTGACCGGAGCTTCATGAAATTCAAATGCAAGCGGTCTAGACGCCGATAGGGGCGAAACGCTCCAGGAGATTATACGCGCTCTCACATATGCACGTGGGCAAGCGGGGCGAAGTGCATAAAGGAGGCGCTTTGTAGGAATCTGTAAGTCGCCATGGCACGTGCGACCGAACCAATGTTTCTTCGATTTGTTACCTGAACGCTGCGGTCGTTGAGCAAACACTGTTACAGGCTCTGCGATAGCGGCCGCGAACAGCGACAATGCTTCCACGCTGGGCGGCGGAGCAACGTATAGCCTACGAGTGCTGTATGTACGCGCGGACTACCGACCATCGACTTTGGGAGAGTTTTTATGCGCACTATAACACGATTCCCCTTTTTTTCGCTCTCAAACAACAGAGAGTAGTTCGATGTTCGCGATCAATTTCGAATTAGAGAAAACTGGTTACTTTCATGCCTTGAAATTTGTCTTTTTTTTTCAATGTTGAAGCTTTCTCTCCTCATTGGTTGCGTTAAACTCGGGAAGGCAGTGAGTTTTACACATTTACGGACATACTCGGGAATTGTTTTGCGCATGCGTTCGCGCATTCGATTCTTTAGTGAGCGCGCGTGCGTTTTCCTGCCTGTCGGTGTGCGTGCGTGCAAGCTATTCGGGAGCCCTTCGATATTCCCCGAAACTAGACCTATCCCTAGAAGCTACCTGGCCCGTGCGTAGGCCGACGAGGCAAAAAGGCAGCGCTCTATATTTCAACTAATGCTTTCCGGGGCGTGGCTCCAGAAGCCGGCGTTTTCCAAGAGCAAGGCGGCGCAGTGCTAATGATGGCAATGGCGCAGCTATGTGGCTCCCTCCAGTAGATATTAAACATGAATGAGCGAAAAAGAAAAAAAATGATATGAAAAGGACAGTACGATGACAATGAGTGCAAGGGCGGAATGGATTCTTCGTTTTTTAAGCTGGGATCTAGGAGCTCTCGCTCCATGTCATGCCGGCATGTGTTGTCAAAGCCGACGTCGTCGCTTTTGCGACGCTGTTGTTGCGATGCTCATATCTTCTTTCAATTTTTTCTTTCATATCTCTTTCAGCTCTCCTCTCTCTGGACGTGGCAGCGACTGCCTCAGCTGGAGCCGGTGCACAGTCCCGCGCACTTTTCTTTTCATTCTGCAAAAAAGTTCATTGCAAAAAAGTTGTGCCCAAGAAGCACAAGTGGGTGCGCGAGATTCTGCGGAGGTGAACAGGAGCACACAGGGCTGTTCCTGGGGCCATGCTTCCGTAAATAATTGAGGGCGCTAGTTGATGAGAGGTGGTGATGAGACCCTAGTGGTGGTAGGGTCAAATGGTACCCAATGGAAAACTTCGGCGCTCAGAGCTGAGTGCGTTGCAACTAGTCCGATAAGGAGACGATGACAGTGCAGTGAAGGCAGCATGGCAGGCTCGGTGCTTTCGCCGATGGAACGCTGAGTGCCGTCGATCATGGGGAAGAGGAATGGCGCGGTGTGGCGTCACCACCGAAGCAATCGCAGCCGAGCTGGCAAGTAGCGGATGTTCGGCGGGGGACAAGACACACACGTGACAGAGGCACCCATGAACGTCGTTGAAGGCGGTGATGCTGACGCGGACACTACGTGCACAAGCGGTGCCAGCTGAAAGGCGGTCGGTATTGAATATAGTGGCCCTGAACGGGAGGCTGAAGGCGCACACGATGATGCAGAAAAGTGCGTCGAATGTGCGTGAGGGTCGTTGGAAGCGGTGGAGTTCGTGGAAGGGGACGTTTGTTCGAGGTTCAGGAAGCGGGTAAATGGCAGAAATACGGGCAGATGATCGGCAGGGATCACTGCCAGGTGAACGATATGCTGCTGTCAGCTAGGGGTGCAACATTGAACTGTAAGATAGTGGTGCGGCGCTTTTTTGCCCTTCGACCACATATGCGCCTCCTTTGCGTTAGGTGAGGCTTGTAGCGCGACAGAGCTACTGTCTTGTATCGACTGCGCGCGAGCTCTGCCTATACGCCCATATGGATGTGCAAGATTCACGGCGACACCTGGCCTAGCTGCGTACTCTATGACGTTGTGGGTAGTGTGAGCCATTTTGTATGATGAGGCTGGACGTCCCCTGGATGGCGTCTCTAGCAACGTGTACCCTGAGGGTTGCCGATCTGAGCGGCGATCAGTGTCACAATAACTCATGAAGTTTTTAGAGGGCACAGGCCTAAGGGAACAGCGGTAAACACGCAATAATTTAAATAAGTGACTCAGGCACAGCAATTGTCGGCATACCGCTGTAACGCTAATACAATCCGTAAATTCAACCCAGCACCATCACCGCCACCAGTCGTAAATACTGCATCTAATAAGGCAGTGCACTTGTAGTGCACTTCACAGCCTCTCATTTATGCGATTCATGGTATGTGAGGTAGCGCCAGACGGGACAAGGGACAGAAAAAGACGTACCTGTGTTAGCGCCTGTGCTGTGTGCGTCTTTCGCTGCCCCTTGTCCCGTTCTGCGCTACCTCACATACCATGAATCACAGTTACCGACTCGCCCAAGTTTCTACCCTTGTGAGCTCATTTATAACTTTTGCCACTTCTTGTCTCTGTGCCTGCGGAGAGGAATCAATTTTTATTCAAACCACACAAGCAAAGAAATGCAAAGCAATCACTCACGCAACTACCTTCTATGAGAGAACAATCTGTGGAGGCATACGCATTGCAATCGCGACGAAAGGCTGTTCATATATAAATAATACCACGTGTTCTTTTAAAAAGATTAAAAAAGGATTCGGGGGGGGGGGGGGGGGACGTCGCACATAAGCGAAAATTTGGTTTTGATTGCTTTCGCGGTTAGTTATGATAATCCCCGCTATTTCACGCAGCTGCTTTTTACTGCATTAGTAGAGGAGCTGAAGGATCAAGCAAGAATGGGGGCTGCAACAGAAATATTTAATCGTGCCGGGCATTGCAGTCGTACCATTACTCCAGGGGTCGTCGTCCCAGCTCGCAATCGATTCACACTAAAGAAAGGCAGGAAATGAAAAACATTTTAGAGAGGAGAGTGGGCATTTAATAGCCCGCCATGTTCTCTAGTGCTCAACTATTTTCGCCGCCCAGGGTCTCGAAGCCTTAAGGCTTCGTGTTTTTCCTCTTGTGTGCCATGGCTGCTAGTGCTCGTCAGCCACCACCTCTACAGCGCGAAAAAAAAAGGAAAGAAGACAGTAAGGCGGAAGTGCGGAAGCGAGGAAGGAAGACAAAATAATCCAAGAAAGGAAGCGGATGATAGCCGAGAATGAAAAAAGAAAATATCTGGTGTTTTCGGAAAAAAATATTTTGCCTTTTGCACTTCTTTTACTGCCGACACGGTGCAATAAATGGCCTGCACGAAAACAATTACATGCGTGGAGAGCTAAATTTAAAGGAAGGCGGTTCGTCTTAAGTCGAGCTGCGTAACTAACGTGAATACTGGCAGCTACCACAGGTTTAAATGCACACGCACCATTTTTTCGGCTGCGACGTGAACGTCTGACATCAAGCAGGGCAACATGTTTGAATTAAAGAAAACTTGTTAGTTTTAAGTTCGGAATTTTGTCTTTTTTTACAATGCCGAAGCTTTCTGTCCTCATTTCTGGCATAACTCGATCGCTGGTAGGTTATTGCACGTGAAGATACGGAGGCTATGTAACGCACATGCATTCATTCAGAAACATAACTCAACCTTCAAAAACTACGCTGTTAGTAACAATCTGCTCAGACTACGTGCCGCAGCAGCTCTGCGGCTATGGCGTTCACCTGTTTAACAGGAGGTCACGGGTTTGTTGACGGCCTCGGCTGTAGGATAGCAGTGGAAGCGAAATGAATATACGTTCGTGAGCCGACATTTCTGTGATTGGGATTGTAGGGAAATCTTCGAAAGGCGGTTATTTGGTGACCTGATGGTTTTCATAGCCGCTTTTGGTATCTAAATCATCATGCAAAAAGTAACAAAAGCGCAGCTGGGGCTCTCAGCTTCCAGGAAGAGCAACCCACAAACAGAGATATCGATTCTTCATAAGACCAGTACTTTGGCCACAGAACTTTTAACTTCAATAATACTCGGTAGATTCGAGCTTCTGATTAATGCATTAGGACGGCTCAGAACCACACTTTAAAAACACCTTACTGTGGCACAGGCGCGGTCGTTAAAGTTCGAGAGGAACGTAGCTAGCGTTTCCTAGACGTAGTTGCGTGCAACACGTGAGGAAAAAACGTCAGCGATGACACGCGATCGGCTCGTAAGAAGTAAGCATAGACGATATTGAGATGCGGTCTTTGTCTAAGATTACTCGCTGCACTTAGCTGGCGTTTCGCCAAGAGAAAAAAATAACGGCAAGCGGTGCAGCCGACGCAGCACGCACCAGTTTTGGTAATGCATGCGGATAGCATTGCAGGCGAGAACGAAGCGGACCAGCAAGCGAACAAGCCCGCAAGGTGTCACATTAAAGAAAACATTTTTCGTGAAGACGAAGGTGTGGCGGCCGTGAGACGAGCCGCGCGGAGTCATCGAGTTACTCGCGCACCCCGATCAACGAGATGTGAACGCGCTAACCGCAAACACGGTCGCTTTGACAAACGTTTTTTCACTCACGGCTACATATCGATCAAGGAGGCGGCAGTGTCCACTTTCATCATGCAGTCGCTTTCTTCACTGCGGCCCGTTCCCGCTCCTGATCTTTCGGCTCCGTCACGGCTGGCACCCACAGCTACAGCCTTCTCTAGGAATGGCTTTGCCTCGCTAAGCCTCAGTGTGCAGAGAAGCACGCTTTGGCGGGACAGCCCGAAGAGCAAGCAGAGGTGCGACAGTGGCGACGAGACGGGGAGGGGAGGGGGATATCATCGACTCGTTACGTTCCCCCAACACTTTGCGGGGAGCGGAATAAGTGGTGTCAGCTGTAACCATCTCTGGAGCCGATTGCGACAGCCGCCCAGCACTGTTCCACATGTGTCGTCGCTGCTGCCTCCTCCGTCGGTCGCGCGCTGCCGCCATCACTCCCGTGCAGAACTCATTATCGTCGGCATCGCATGCGCTCAGCTGGGCCCAAGAAAACTCCCTCCGTTGAAACATAGATGTCCTATCACCGCCCCCTCTTTCCACAGACACACGCACGTACATAGTTCGCAGCCGTATTCCTTCGTTACTTCGATGGATGTTGATGGAAGAGTGAGTATGTAATAAACCGACTGGGTGCGGTAAAACAGGGAGTGCCAAGTATGAAGCAATAATGCCGCTGTTAACATCAGTGAAGTTTTGCGATCAAAGGAAAGCCATACTGAAGCAAAGCTGCAGTACGCAGCCAAATAAAAGTAAGACGTATGCGACAAGTTGATGAGGCTTGAAACGTAAGTAGCATCAATGTATGACTGCCTTTCAGGCTAATCAAAATATTTTTATGATCAATTTTTCAATAAATAATTTATATCTGTTGCGACCACCTTTCAAGTGCAATAGTGCAGTCCCTACATTGTCAACCTGTATGAGCTCTCGTGTTAAGTCTTTCAGCTTAATTCCAACCACAAAACATTGAATGTTGCAGCACACAAAGAACTTAGAGCATTATGGGTTCTTCTCAAGAATGTGACCCGTTTGTTAAATAAAGTGGAAATTCCGCTTAATCATATTTTCGCTTTTGGCAGTAAAAAAAGAATAAAAAGAAACATCACACTCTTGTATATTATGTTTACCTTCGAAGTCACGGCTATTCACAATGAGATGACTTCCACTACAATGAGGAAATAGTAAAATGCCCCGCGCGACTCTTGGTCGTCATTTATTACCAAAGCGTCCTTGACTCCCTGAACTTTTAACCACACCTTCATCTAAATATGTTTTGATATTCAAAATTTCTGACGGATGTTTAGTTTATGAAAAATATTTATGTCAATTCGACTGTTATTGGGACCTACTAGTCAATCAACGCGCAATTTCATAAAGTTCAGGCATGAATAGGATCTATTATTGCACGCTAGGGATGAGGACATCCCAACGCGCACTAACGTCGAAGCTGTCATATGCCGCTTGTTTATAGCGAGACTAAATGAAAGAAGTCCCGAAGGACTCACACTGCTGTCTCGTCGAGGAGCGTTTTCGAATCAATATTCATCTATTATTAGCAAGTATGCGAGCTCAGAAGGTATCACCCCGTCATCAACAAAGAAAATGCGTATAAGAAGTTTTGCAGACGTACTAATATTTGACATATATGTGCATAATATATAGCCACATGCGTTGCTGAGGCTTTACCCTAGGAGCGGTCGGTCGTCGAGCCGCCGCGGTGGCTCAGTGGCTATGGTGCTCGGCTGCTGGCCCGAAAGACGCGGGTTCGATCCCGGCCGCGGCGGCTGAATTTCTTTGGAGGAGAAATTCGAGGCCCGTGTACTGTGCGATGTCAGTGCACGTTAAAGAACCCCAGGTGGTCGAAATTTCCGGAGCCCTCCACTACGGCGTCTCTCATAGCCTTAGTCGCTTTGGGACGTTAAACCCCATAAACCAACCAGCCAAGAAATCACCGTACAGCAGCCGCTAAGCTGGCCCATGTGGCTCACACACCGGGCGTCTAACAAACTGACTAGCAACCTGCAGTTGCTATGGCGAAAGGCCGAATCTCCGTGATGACAGAATCATCAACCTCAAAGAGCTTAGAGGAAAACATCGAAGTCTTTCGGAATCTTTCACTTCACTTAAGTAAAGAGGCTGCAGCCGTCGTTTCCCAAGCAGAAAAATAAGCCTTTCTGGCAGAAAACATCTAACGCGACATTATTAGAGTTATAACGCCCTGGTAAATCCTAGACAGCGTCACGTTGCAGTGACGGCAGTCCAGCGGTCAGGAAGACACAAAGAAGTCTTGTAAACGAAGCTCTTTATTTGGGCTGACTTGCGCCCGCAAAAGAACTCACCCCATAGGTGAGTATCATACCGGTACTCACCTATGGAGCAGAACCGTGGAGGCTAACAAAGAGGGTTCAGCTTAAGTTAAGAACAACGCAGCGAGCTATGGAAAGGAAAATGCTAGGTGTAACGCTAAGAGATCAGAAGAGGGCGGAGTGGGTGAGGGAACAAACGCGGGTTAATGACATCTTAGTTGAAATCAAGAGGAAGAAGTGGGTTTGGGCAGGGCATGTAATGCGAAGGCAAGATAACCGCTGGTCCTTAAGGGTAACGGAGTGGATTCCAACAGAAAGCAAACGTAGCAGGAGACGGCCGAAAGTTAGGTGGGCGGATGAGATTAAGAAGTTTGCGGGGATACAGTGGCGGTAACTGACAAAGGACAGGGTTAATTGGAGACACATGGGAGAGGCCTTTGCCCTGCAGTGGGTGTAGTCAGGCTGATGACGACGATGATAATGATGATGATGACTCGGCGGCGGCGTAAGCAACAAACGTGCTCGTCAGTCGTCGAACTATGAATGCCCGCTGCTCGCGGCATCGTTCAATTTAAAGCCGGCAAGGAAACTTCGAGATAACAGGTCGAGATCATCTAGAGTAATCTGAAAACACGTAGATGCAGCTGGGCATGGCTGTGATCAATCGAGATTAGTCCGGCCGCTTCTCGCGTCACGAACAAAAATGATAACACCCCTTTCCTGCGGCCTTGCGCGGAGGAACAGACACTACAATGATACGTGGCATTACCCCCCTCCCAAACAAGCATCGTCTCGATGCTTTAAAATGACAATAAACACGGAGAATTCGAACTTCGAGTCCTTTAGCGTTCATAATATGGCTTCAGGCGTACGACGTGTACGACTTCCGGGCGTGTGCGGCGTCGCTGAGATGCTGTCGTGCCGTCGGGGATGACTTCATAGTCGAGGTCACCGATGCGACGGAGAACCCTGTACGGGCCAAAGTAGCTTCGCAGCAACTTTTCACTCAATCCACGGCGGCGAACTGGCGTCCATATCCAAACACGATCACCTGGCTTGTAATGCGTGTCTCGTCGGCGCAGATTGTAGCGTAGGGCGTCGGTGTGCTGCTGGTCTTGAATGCGAAGCCGCGCAAGTCTTCGGGCTTCCTCAGCGCGATGAAGGTAGGCGGCGACGTCGAGGTTGTCTTCGTCAGAAACGTGCGGGAGCATTGCGTCGAGTGTTGTCGTGGGCTTCCTGCCGTATCACTCGGTGGCGGTGTAAGCAAGAAACGTGCTCGTCAGTCGTCGAACTATGAATGCCCGCTGCTCGCGGCATCTTTCAATTTAAAGCAGGCAAGGAAACTTCGAGGTAACAGGTCGAGATCATCTAGAGTAATCTGGAAACACTTAGATGCAGCTGGGCATGGCTGTGATGAATCGAGATTAGTGCGGTCGCTTCTCGCGTCACGAACAAAAATGATAACACCCCTTTGCTGCGGCCTTGCGCGAACGAACGTACACTACAATGATACGTGGCAATAGTAAACCCGTAAATGTCACCTTCGAGTCTGCGCCGGAGTTATTGTGAGCACAGAACATAAGCAACACGAACTGCCCAAAAAGGTGCCCGCGTATGTACTCATTCACCCTGCCACAGACACTTGAAAAAGGAGCTGGAAAGAAAGGGTCACTGTGGATGGCCACAGTGAATTCATTCTGCTTTCACCTCTTCTGAACGGGTCAGTATTGCCCATGATAAGGGGCCACTGTAATGCGCAAAAGATGTAAGGTTGATAAATTTGCTTTTTTTCTCCATCCGTCTCTCTCACTCGCACAAGTTTGTTCCCCCACACATTACCCGCTGCAAATTCGGAAGATAATAACTGATCCAGCGCTAATTTCTCGCCGTTACTCACTAACTCAGGATGAAAAGGTACGTACGGCAACTCTTGGAATAAACGCGCAATGAATGCTACCTTACTTTGGAGCCTCAAAAGAAGCTACATGAAAGCACGGTAGAATACGGCGAGCGTCATAAGAAACTCTCTTATAATCTCAAAAACAGGAACCACAACAGTATCACCTCTGCTTCTCGCAGAAAGCCCCATGTAATAAAGCAGCGTGTGTGCAACACGCTGCTTTTTTTTATTTCTAGACAAACATCCTTTACTTAGTATGCATTACCAGCAAAGTTCGGCGAGTACATCGCCCCCTCTCCTGTTTTTTCATTTCATGTCCCATCGCAAACAGCAGTGGCTGCCACAGATTTAAGAGCAGTGTGCGGCGTGCGTGGAAAGTGCTTATTAGGCGCGCAACTCCATATACCGCATGTATTCGCACAGCGTGTGAATTCCTTTCGAGCAACTCAGCACACCGCGCGCAAACTTCTGCGGGCGACCGTCCTAGCCTAACCCCTATCGCTGGCCGGTTATTCCAGCAAACTAACGAAGCTTTTTACTCCTTGCCAGCACGCGTACGGAGTGCTGCGCAGCAGCTAATTAGGAACACGTCAGCTTTCCGGCTTGCGATTTATTTATTTTGTAAGGCTAAAGAAGATGCGTCTGATGGTTTTGCAAAGACGAAGACGAAGTGACAGTGCTCTCGAGAGTCTTTGGCCAGCGCTACGCTTGTGTGCCTTTCGCCGACCTGATCCCGGACTGCTGCCGTTGCCATTCCCGTCGCCCCAGTACCTCGTACTAAACCCCCCGTTACAATTTATTTATTTATTTATTTCAAAATACTGCAGGCCAGCGTTGGCCCAAGCAGGAGGGGCATAAGATAACATAAATTACAACACCACGTGAAAACATTTCATGTGACGCACAGCAAAAATGGAACTTAAAAGATGAACATAGCAACGACAAAGAGAAATACATGCTTAAAATTGAATACGGAAGAGTCACTTCCTTTTTACTGAAGCAAAAATGTTTTTAGTGCCTGTTCTACGTCAGGAGAGTTAAAAATCGATTCAGGGAGTGCGTTCCAATCTGCTATTGTTTGAGGGAAGAAACTGTGCTTAAATGAGTTCGTTTTAGCAAAAAGAGGCTGTAAGGAGTGCTCCTTTGTATGGCGGGTCCTTCGAGCAGTTGAATGCTTGATGAATGGAGGGGGAGAAATGTTAAGCTTGCCTGAGATAATTTTATGAAGGAAAGAAATACGGTTAAGTTTTCTGCGAGTACGAAGCAATGGAATGCTATTGTCTTTCATGAGCTGTGTTGGGGAGTCAGACCTTCTATATTTATTAAAAATGAAACGTACTGCCTTCCTTTGGATGAGCTCTAGTTGATAAATATGTTTCTTGGTATGCGGGTCCCAAATTTCAGAAGAGTACTCAAGTTTGGACCTGACAAAAGTTTTGTAAGCCAGAAGCTTAATACCTCTAGGAGTGTGTTTTAATTTGCGTCTCAAGAAACACAGCTGAGAAAAAGCGGCTGAACAGATCTCAGAAATATGAGTACCCCAGGTTAATCGGTTGTTAAGAGTAATTCCTAGATACTTGTACTGTGAGACCTCTCGGATGTGACTGTCGTGAAGGCAATATTGGTAATTACTAACTTTTTTTTTTCTCGTAACTCGGAGAAGCGCACTCTTATCAATGTTTAAATCCATGTCCCATTCTTCACACCAGTGACATATTTTAAGCAAAGAATCTTGAAGCAATTGATGATCTGCAATTGAGGTTATTTCTTTGTATACAGCGCAGTCATCCGCGAACAACCTTATTGACACAGACGGAGGAATGGTGTCTATTAAATCATTTATATATATTAAAAACAACAAAGGTCCTAACACACTGCCCTGAGGAACACCGGAAGTAACAGGAAGCGATTCAGAAAGAGTACCATTCACATCAACACACTGAGTTCTACCGCTTAAGTAAGCTCTGACCCATTCAATAAGATAGAACGGAATACCAAGTAACTGCAGTTTATAAAGGAGCTTTGCATGTGGTACCTTATCAAAAGCTTTCGCCATATCCAAAAAAAGAACATCGATCTGTCCCGAGTTGTCCAGAACTCTAAGAAAATCATCAATAGTAGTAACTAGTTGAGTGATGGTCGACATTCCCTTCCTGAATCCGTGCTGAAAAGGTGACAGAATGTTTCTTTCATTTAAAAAGTCAATTATAAAGTGGGCCACGATGTGCTCTAGAAGCTTACAGGATGTAGAGATAATTGAGACCGGTCGGTAATTAGTCACGAGTAACTTGTCACCTTTTTTATGAATCGGCACAACACGAGCCTTCTTCCAATCTTCTGGCAACTCACTGGTTTGTAAAGATAAAGTGAATAGTTTAGCCAAATGCTCCGAGATCTGGAGCGCGTAACGCTTTAAAAACGCATTTGGAATGTCGTCTAGACCATGGCTCTTCCGAATATTTATTTTACGCAGCAAAGAGAGAACCCCTTCTGTAGAAATAACGGGAACTTCGTTAGGATCGAAGGATTGTTTGGGTGCATCAACAACTATATCTAAAGGTCTCCCGAAAACACTTTGAAAGTACCTGTTAAAGAGTTCAGCTATTTCCTTTATATCAGTGACGAGGTTCCCATCCTCAGTTCTAATTTCTTTGAAGGTTTCCTTTTGTTGACCAAGGTATCGCCAAAATTTGCGCGGCGATTTTGGCGCCGCGCAAAATGGCGCCGCGCTTCTTCCTTGCAGGAAGAAGCGGCAGCGACTGGTCTTGCAGGACACCACGCACTTTCGGACTTCGAGTCGTGTTCGTGGCTCTCGGACCCTTGGCGGCGGACTCACTCTTTTGGCCATCTCGGGAGCGACCCGAGCAGCTTGCAGTCAGCAAGACGCCATTTCCGGTCGGCCATAGCGCCATGCACAAAAGAAGCGCCAACCAAAAACAGCTGCTGCGAGACAGAGGGAGAAAGAGTGCGAGACGTTCGCCCGCGCGTTGCTAACTGGTTGAGTTTGGGTCCATCTCTTGTCCATGGAGAGCGCATGCGCCGATTAGGGTTTAATAGAAGCCACTGCAAACAGCCGCGCTTTCGGCCCGCTCAACCTGAACGAGAATGATTTGCTCGCAAAGAAAGCTAGGAATCAACCGCTAGCAGTCCTTTTAGGTAACGTATAAAAGTTTCCGTTTATGGGCGCTGCGTGTACTAGGTGCAGTTCAGACGTTTATCTAGAACTTATTTGCTTCAGGCATCATCATTACAATTCGAAGCCTGAAACTAATATTGCCAGCAAACCGTCTTTACATTAAAGCTATTTTCTTGAGGTGAGGTAGCGTTTTTGGCGCATTGGCTCTCTGGGATGTCATTGCACTTTAGCTTCACGTCCTGTAAATTATTTATCAACAGATGTCAGGCGAGCTTTCGTTTCCGTGGCATTAGCTCTCTGTGATTCCTTAAGCGGGAGTAAAATAGCAGTGCCTTACCTGCGTCGTTTAAAGGTGCCTACTACTGAATTTTTAGGACCAATTTTTTTCTGCATTTCCACTCTGCTGTAAAAATTCCGCTTTGTGGAATATAATTAGCGGCGAGAAAAATTCAGAGCCTAGATTTCTATACCTCTATCTCTTTGCGCTGATTCAGGGTATTATTATGATGAAGTTGAGGGCATAAGAAACTGAAACATAGAAGCTTTACCCTTCAACAATAAACTGCAACTTTTTACATCCTGTCGGTTGCAAAACTTCGGAATAAAATTGACGCAGACACGCATAAAACTGAACAGTCAGGGAAGGTACTGAGGCCTCCGTTAAGGATTGAAACATTGCACAACTCTTCTAAGTTCCTGGCTCCGCTTCTCTCTACGGTATAATTTTTGCCCCGTGTTACTCCATCATTCTCTCCTTTTCTTCCTTTACATATTATTCCTCTCCATTTCTCTTCGAAGCGCTTGGAAAAGCTTGAACGTAAGTTTTCACAAGCCTATATTTATTGTCTCGTCTTTCCGCAGCGTAGGGTATCATTTTGGTCAGGCGAATGAAAAAAAAAAGCGGAAGACCATTGACCTCGATAAAGCACATATCACTCTTTTGCTGGTTACTCACACCACTGACGCGGAGCCCATAATGCTTGCGAAGTAAGCTCCCATAAGCACTGCGTTCGGGACAAGGACCGATGTGGCTACAGCGCTAAACAATCTCCGGTTTAGGAACTTCACGACGATATACAGCGAAAGAAATCTTACTTTTGTCCCCATCGGCCGCAGCCGATGACGAGGTAGCTGAGCCGAACCTTTCAGCTGAAATTTTAGAGATTCACCGCAAACTTGCCATTCTAATCGAAATGAAAGTTAAAGTAGATGCCTTGGAGGAAATAAAGGACACAGTATTAAATGTCGAACAGTCAATGCACGAGATGTCCTCAAAATATGACGAGGTCATCATTCAGATGAAGCAGCAAAATGCGGACATCGCAAGCCTACGTAAACGTGTGGAGAAGCTGGAGGTCAAAGTAAATGATCAGGAAATTCATGAGCTGCGGCAGCAAGTAAATGACATCGATCAGTACAGCAGACGGCTCAATCTAGAAGTACATGGTCTTCCCTTACATGAAAGTGAAAATCTGCTAGAAAAGCTTAATCGTATCGCAGACGATCTGCAGCTTCCGCCTCTCTCTGGATCAGACATTGAATCCGCCCACCGCCTTCCCCTGAAGCCACGATCTGATGGAACTGATGTCGATGCTGAGAAAGCTAGTACCGACAGGAATGTGAAGTTTCCACCCGTTCTTGTCCGCTTTACTTCCCGTAGAACAAGAGACGCTTGGCTCGAAAAAAAAGCTGCACTGAAAGAATCAAGAAAAAACATTTATTTCAATGAAAACCTCACAGCACAAAACAAAAAGCTTTTCTGGCACATGAAGGCACGAGCAGATGAAAAAGACTATGAATTTGCGTGGCACAAGAATGGTAGACTGTTCGTACGCCGTGCCGGCCGCTCTCGGGTTATCAGAATTGTCACGATGGAAGATCTCGATAAAATAAGGTAGAGGCAGTCATCTGTGCCAGTTTCTTGGTTTATTTGTGCTCAAAATGACAATCCCTTCTCGCGAATGCAAGTACTATGACACGCAATCCTTTAAAGAAAGCAGATCATTTCGCCGTGGCAACCGGCTTTCTATGTTTCACTTGAATGCACAAAGCTTAAAAAGTAAACATGAATCTGTTTGCTTGCTCCTAGATGAATTAAACCACGAATTTGATATTATGGCTTTTTCTGAGACATGGTTTCGTGATGAGTCTGATGCGGTGCACTTCCCAGGATATAGATGTGTTTCACTGCCCAGGAAAAACAAAAGAGGGGGAGGTGTAGCTTTTTATGTCAAATCAAACTATTCCTTTGATGTCATTCGTGAGTTTACGGTTACGCTTGATGACTACGAATCACTGATGATTGAATGTGCTAGAACTATATTTGTCGTTATTTACAGGCCACCCACTGGAGTCAAATCTAAGCTGCTTGATTTTATTGAGCACATGTTTGATTACTGTTCACATCTTGGCAAACGTGTCGTTGTCACTGGGGATTTTAATATTAATCTACTTTATTTGGAGCATCACGCGCAGGCATTTTTAGATGTGTTCTTTTCTTTTGGCTACGGAAATGTTATCACTGTTCCTACAAGGGTGACGAATGAATCTGAAACCCTACTTGACTTGTGCTTCACGACGCAAACAGCTGGTCTAGAGTCGGGTGTCCTAATATCAGATGTAAGTGATCACATGCCGATATTTGTATTTTTTAACCCAGAAACAAAAATACACCGACAACGCGAACATGACGTGCGACCACCATACAGAGCAATAAACGAGAGCACGATGGCTATTTTTGAAAGATCAATCAGCAAACTAGACTGGTCTTGCATTTACAACATGACGGATCCTGTAGAGGCGTTCTGCCGTTTTGCTACAGTATTCAAACAGCTTTATGAGGAGGCATTTCCTTTAAGAGAGACTAAATGCAATAGGAAATGCAGAAAACCATGGATTGACAACGAGCTGTTAAAAAGAATAAAAGAGCGAGAACGACTTTTTGCTGCTTTTATAAAGACAAGGAATCCGGAGTACTTAATAAAATTTAAAAAGGTAAGAAACAGACTGACCCGGGATGTAAAATTAGCACGCGAAAATTATTATGAGAACAAATTCAGTACTATTCTTAATGACCCCAAAAAGGTCTGGAAAACTCTAAATGAACTGCTTCCTCATAAAAAAGAAAGCCCTGTTTCTGAGATAAGCGATGGCGGAACAATATACACCGGAGTTTCACTCGCGAATAAGTTTAACCAACATTTCTTGAAAAGTGGATCCTCAAGTGCTTCGGACACTTGCAACCCTACGTATAGATCGTATATCTCCGCTAGTATAAGCAGGTCTTTATTTTTCACACCTACAGATGAGACAGAAATATGCGATCTTCTTTCCAAGTTAAAGAACTCGGCAGCGTGTGGTATCGACGGTATAAAAGCACAGCCTGTCAAAACAGTTGCCGCATTCATTAGTAAACCCCTTTCATACATATGCAATCTGATATTATCAAATGGTATCTTTCCAGACGAATTAAAAATCGCGAAAGTATCCGTGATATTTAAAGGTGGTGACAGGAATGACATTAACAACTACAGGCCCATTTCTATCTTGCCAGTTTTTTCAAAAGTAGTCGAACAGGTGATTAATAAACGTTTATTAAGTTTCTGCAATATAAATAACATTCTGACCGATAAACAGTACGGGTTTCGAAAACAACAATGTACGGAAACAGCACTACTACGCATTAAAGAAAAAATAGTTAGCAACTTTGAGAATAAACTGTTCACAATAGGAATATTTCTTGACTTTAAAAAGGCGTTCGACTCTATCAAACACGATATCTTATTGCTAAAGTTAAGTGAGTATGGCATAAGGGGAATTGCACTTAACCTAGTGAAAAGCTATTTAAGTAATCGGCTACAGTGCACAGAAATACTTAAATCGAGATCCGCACTAGGAGATATCAAATATGGTGTCCCACAAGGTTCTATTCTCGGTCCGCTCCTTTTTCTTTTGTACATAAATGACATTATTAACGTGCCCCTAACAGCAGACATCATACTATATGCTGATGACACTAACGTATTTTTTTCTGGTGCAAACTTATCTAATGTTCAGCGCGAAGCTAACATTTGGCTAAAGAACATTTCTGAATGGCTAAGAATAAATAAATTAGAACTTAACATTAAGAAAACAAAGTACATTGTTTTTCGCCCTCGTGGTAAGCATATTGATGAAAACATAGCGCTAAAATATAACGGTGAGACCATCGAGCGCTCCATTTCTCATAAATTTCTGGGAGTTTTGTTTGAAGAAAACTTGAACTGGTCAAATCATATCGACAGCATAAAAACCAGTATTGTGAGATCTATTGGTATTATTAATAAGTTAAGAAACTTGCTACCCCAACAACTGAAAATTCAGCTTTATTATAGTCTAGTGCATTCACGCCTTCAATACTGTTTATCCGTTTGGGGAACTACAACAAAAACCAACTTAGATAGGTTATATACATTGCAGAAACGAATAGTACGCATTATAGAAAATGCACCTTACAGGACTCATTCTGCCCCACTTTTCAAGAAGAACACTGTGCTAACTATCGAAAACCTGTTAAACAGAAAAACTGCAATTGCCATATTCCGCGCAGTCAAGCTTAATGAAACTGAATTTTTCCGAAAATATCTGCTGAAAGAACATAGCTACAACACAAGGTGCACAGCTTACAACATATGTAAAATACGCACAAATTATGGCATGCAAAAGCAATCCTTTGTTATACCCGATTTGTTAAATCGTCACCCAGCCATCATGACAATTGTAAATCAATCACGGTCCATAGGGGTTTTCAAAAAGAAGTTGAATGCCTACTTAATGTCATAGTAGAAAGGACTTGACTTCGTACATTTCTTGCTTTTTGAGTGCTAGTTTCTTACCTTTGCATCACGTTTTGTATCGCTGCATGTTTTTTTCTTTTTTTTTCGATTTTTCACCTGTAATTCAGTGCCTGCAACCGTTTTCATGTCCACATTTTCCTTTCTTTTCCTTCACCGTATGCTGAGGTGCTGTGTGTATTGAGAGGCTGACACTCGTCAGGCACCTGTGCCTTTTTGTCAGCCTCTTAGACAGACCTGTACATTTGTATCACGTCTGCCTGAAATAAATAAACTTCAAACTTCAAACTAAGTGGATGCGCCAGTGATAACAAGGCAATCAAGGAGAGAAAAGAAAGGGCGGATATTCTGGGAGCCTTTTTTTTTCTAGCAATTGAATTGCTAGTTATCCGTACAAACAGGCCTACCGACGAATAAAGCGTATGGTGTGAAAGCGAACGGAAGTGCAATTGACTTCGGAGGAGCACCTGATATGTTTTCGATTTTTAAACTAAACTAAGTCAGACCATAAACGCAAAACAAGTACTCTGTTCTTATCATGTGTCTCTCATTGTCATCTTCCAAATGAAATCAATATTTCAATCGCGCTGAGTCAATATTATGTTCCGGATGTCATACTTAATATAACCAGGATAGCTAAGCGGGCGAGTTGGTGATACATTACGCAAAAAACAGCGCGAACAAATGGGGACAAAAGGAAGAATACACAGGAACAAACGCTGACTCTCAACTTAGTTAAGAGTCAGCGCTTGTTCCTGTGTATTCTTCCTTTCGTCCCCGTTTGTTCACGCTGTTTTTTGCATAATTAATATAACCCATCTTCCTAATATGACTAACTCTGCGCCCTTTCTTAAGCAAACCACTGTTTCCTCGGTCATCCTTCGACAGTTCCAAGAGTGTTGCAGTTTTTAGCGACACTTTCAGGTAAAAAAGACACAACGGTTTATTTTCTCCAAAAAATGCGTTCAAAGAATACAGTGATGCCACAGTCTGACATGCAACAACTACAACAACTGGCCTCGATAGTAACGGATGTGCTTCCTCGGGGAACAAACGCATCCGCAAATCACGAATTCCAAAAAAATGTGTCTGAATGGCTTGAAAATAACATGAAAACATGCGCAGGTCATGCACTTTCCATTTGAAGTCACGCCAACCTGGAGACTCAGAAATCATAAACAGGGTGTTCGCAGAAATGATGAAGCCGGACTTAAGCGGTTCCCGTAAAAAACAAAACAAAGAAAAATGACTGGGCAAAATATCGCATATGTGTCAGCGAGGTGTGCGTATTTAGCGATACCTAGAGGCTGTCTTTCAGACAAGAGAATTGTGAAAACGGCAAACGTGATACTGCTAGGAAAGTGAAAACACGCGGAGAAAAGCTTGCTGATAATATTGAAGACTAGCAGTCCTTACTGCGCAGTGAGTTCCTGATAAAAGATTCTGAAAGAAATTTTTATGTCCGCAATGTGAGAGCGTCCCAAAATACAGGAAAATTACGTGCAATGTCAGAAGTGCGTGTGATGTCTCGGTCTCTCAAGCTGTGATGAGGGACCAAATTCTGTTTCATTCCTTTCGGTCCGTTTTTTCGGCATAAGTCAGAGCCCCAATCGATGCTGAGGCCGGGAGAATAGAGACATTGGTGCTTCAAAATTGGACAGCCGATTAAAGCAGATGGTTCCAAGGAGACTGCTCGCAGAGAAAGCATAAATATGCAAACACAAAATACACTACCAAAATTAACCCATAAAACATACCAAGATATTGTACACTTCTGTTTTCTTTTCGTTTCATTTCCTGCACAGAACTGAAAACAATTCTTTGCTAATAAGACAGGCATCCTCGGGAAACCGCGCACACGTCTCGCCGTCAGCATGGGTTTTGTTGTTCAAAGCAGAGTGTCATGAAGAAATACCAACGCACGCGAGCGTGCGAGCGCAAATAGTGGGAAGTGGCTGCCGCAGTTCGACAGGAACCTAGTAAACGCAGATTCCGCTCAATGGCACCTCAGACGCAAAAGAGTTCCCGTCGGTCTCCGTTCTCCAATGAATAGTTTGGTCCCGTTTCATTACACAGATAGTGCGGTGCTACTTATCAGCTCACTTTCATAACGCCTCGTCAGTATCAGGAACACGAACTTGCCTTTCGAGTCTCTGATGATTTTTTTCTTTCTTCTTTTTTTTCCGAGAAATACACAATCAATTTAACGCCAACTGGCGACCATTCCGCTAAGAATCAGAGCTCGGAAATGGCCCTGAGGGCAAAGTCATGTTTCAATAAAATCGAGGGCGCAGTGAGCGACAAAGTCACAGATCGTTAAGAGATGAGCGCTCAAGGCGCCTTTCATCTGAAGATTAAGGGGCAGGGAATCGACATATCTTTGGGTACCATTGCGCGACACCGCAATCGCCTATACAGAGCGCTGACAGCTAGATCTGAAAGTCATTGCGAGATAAACTGCCACAGTGGGCCTCTTTTTTGTATTGAAGTTACTTGACTTCCTGTCAGCTTTGGGACTGTCTTTGGTACTGACATTCGGTTGGTCGCTTACCGTGCAAGTCGCTTTCCTGCGTGATAGTCCCTAAACTGTGTATTTAATCATGACCATTTGCATGATGACGAAAGTAGCGTTGATTATGAAGACAACCACGGCGATAACAGTCTATTCTGCTCTATCTACTGCGTACGTACCATGAGCTTCTGCGGCAGAAGAGAATTTTTGTACCTTTTACCAGTTTGCTTGCCAAAGTGCAAAAAAGTGTTTACAGTACACGGCCCGCCAACCTCACTTTCCACATTCTTACAGTTATTCGGTTAGTTCATTCCCCGTATCAGATAACGTATGCAGACCCTGTGGCAGTAAATAAATCGTAAAGTGAAGAGCGTCATGCGTCCACCAAAGGAGTCATAATTGTCGTTGGACACCGAGTTGCCGGTCCTCACTTACCACAGTCGTATTTCCATCCCTTTGTTGTCTTCCGCTTTTCTCGCAAACGCCAGCTACGGCACGTGGCTGCTCGCAAACCTCAAGGGGCGCAAACTCATTTCTAACTGGCGCCACTTCCATATTTCACGCTTCCGTCATCGCCTAAGGCCGACGACTAAACAAACATAGGTTTTCCTGGCGCCCAGTGCGAATGATAAATGCGGCCCAAAGTGCCAAGGGCAGTGACGTCAGTCCAGTGAGTGTACGCAGGTCATCTTCAGTGGCCTCCAGGAGATTAGGGCGAGTTTATGGAAGAATGGAAGCTGGCACGACGCGAGATCGAAACTCTGAGCAAAAGCGCTTCGCCCAAGGTAAAGCAACTGGATCCGCTACGACCTGCGTTACTGCGCTAATGAGACCAAAATAGCAAAGGTCCTCGTGCTCCCTTCGTTTCCGCACCGTCGGCGCCCGCACGCGCTCCGGTTAATTGCGCCGGATCTCTGGAGGTTGTCACGCCAGTCATCTTTCAGAGCTAATCCAATTCGCACCAATCGGATCGGACTTATACACGGCGCTGCGCGAACTGGGATGGTTTTCATGTATGCGCACTGATGCGCCCGTTAATGTCCATTATTAGCGGATACCAGGTCAAAGCGGTGAATCGAACTTGGTATCGTTCGTGTGCGGAAGCAGTTTGGCAGCGGATATCTTTTAGCTTTTAATTCTTTCCTTACTCTCCTTGTTGTTTTCATCGTTTTTTTTAACAGTTTTCTTCATCAGTATGTGACAAGGTTCTGGTCGTTGTTCGATGAAGAATACTTTGAGCTACCGACCGAATATTGAGTAATATTATTGGTGTGGTGAGGGAGATGGTAAAAGAAAGAGCGATCGAGTGAGGGAGTGTGAGTGAGAGATTGAGAAAGTAAACGAGATTGAGTGAGAAAGCATGCGAGCGAGGGACTGAGTTAAGGATGAGTGTGTGAGCGAGCGAGGCAGTGAGTGAGTGTGTAAGAGAGTGAGTGAGTTGTTGAGAGAGAGAGTGAGTGAGCGAGCAAGTCAGCGAATGAGCTAGCTAGATGGCCAGCTCTCAATTGTAAAAAATACCTATGAATATTGTCAACGGTGAGTGAACCTAAAGTGATTTTTCTTTAAATCTCATCACTGCGAATCTGTGCAATCTTTTTGCAGGGATTCCGCCAGATGCCGTTGCTGAATCGACCGCCGACAGTGCATTAGTCAGAATGGTACTTTGGCTGGAAGTAAGTCACTTTTATTCTGGCAAACCATTCAAAAGGAGACTACACGTGTTTGGAGAGTTTCACCAAAGCAGGGTATAAACTTTTTTGTCACTCTTCCTTAACCGTGTATCAAACAGCGAGTTTTTTTTTTTTAGGAGGAGCACAGTATATCAACACAAAATAAAAAGAAAAGCCTCCAACAACGTGCGGTTCACTGTGTCCCCCAGAAGAGAATAAATTATCCTAAGCGAGACTTTTGTTCATGTATGTGTATAAATAGGTATATTACGTACTTATTCCCCATAGAGTGTAAGGAAATTGTTGCGCGAAAGTAGAAGACATAATCTTAGTGCACCTCACGTTATAACATTCAAAAGGTGGCTCTTAAAAATTATTTAAGAGAACAAAAGTTTATTTGAATGCAGGAAGCAGCACGCGATACCAGCAAGAGGTATAGGATACTGCAAAGTCACAAAATAAACTGCCGGCTCGCCTCACAAGACTGAGTCTCAAAGTGAGGAAACGCCGATGAGAGCTAAATGTTGGCTGTTGGACATTTAGCTTAGGCAGCAGGGGTTGAACCTGTACAGGCGAGCATATTCCGTCAACTGAGGATGGAATGCTTGCAGACGGCCTCAAGAAGGACTTACGCAACGAAACAAACACATTCAGCGCAAGCATAAACTGACACCAGCCGTAATTTTGCAGTCATGTGACACTATATTGCTTGCTAAAGAATAGGCTGCATGACGTATAAGTTAAATTTGCTTTTTTTTTACCTCCTGAAGTACAGGGCGCCAGGAAGCACTTTCGTTTTCTCTACTCAAGAACAAAAGCTTTCACACCTTAAGGGCTGCATGGTGTTCCTGCCCTTTTTTTCTCTACTGGGTACGTTGAGAAGGGGTGTCATTTAACGCTTTTGTTGAAGAAGCGAGCTAAATGTGTCATTTCTTTCGACCCGGTGAAAAGTTAATGTTACAATGTTGAGCATGTTGAGCTCCATGTCGTCATCGTTTCGGAGTTTCCTTTTTTTCTCCTTATACTATGGCTTCTGCTCTTACGAGCACAGTTTTCAGTGCTGTCTAAGCCTGAAGGCCCATAGTAGGCTTCTGCTCTTTAGCGGAGAGATGCCCTTTGAACACGGTAAAGCCTGAGCTAATGGGTTCTTCAGAGGGGCTTAGAAACAGAGCTCCGCGAATGCCCGTCGTGAAAGTCGCATCTGTGACATCTTTTTACAACCCTCCGGAGGAGTTTTGGCTCTCGTGAGTAGGGTTCAACCACAAAACAGGTAGTGCCTCGCCTTTCCCAAAAAGAAACAATTAAAATAACAATAGCAATGAAAGCTTGTGTCAAGCATTCCAAAAATTTGCCAAAACGAGAGCAGTTTAATGGCCACTCCGCGGATTTTATATCGGCCATAAAGTGCCCCGAAGGGAAATAAACTTATGTTCGCGAAAGAATACAAAAGCAGTGACGAAACAAATACAAACTGGAGAAATATAAATTGAAGTCCTAAAGAGGTACATAGCAAAAAAACCAGCAAGATGAGCCTCGAGAGGAATGGTTCCTTCAAATCACGGTTATACGTTCATGTGCCTGCAAATATTCGCGGAATGATTGTTTCTGACGAGTGAAAGTGCACTGTTCGGTTGCACAGTGGCACAGGTAACAAGTGGCGTTCCTTAGAAGGAGTAAAAAAAATCTCAAAATGATGTCGTGTCAAAGTTCACCAAAATGTTACAGAAACACGAGCCGAAAGCAAGAACACGCCTTGCAGTTGTATTAGGAATGAGAGGCGGTAACCATAGTGCCGTTGCAACCACCCATCTCGGTGAATTTCGCACGTTATGCACGGGGCACAACATTTTTGCGATAATAAAATGTGGGCTCACAATCTTGTTTGGTTATTTAACCAGAAGAAATTAAATAATAAGAAGGGAGTAAAGATTCTTCGAAGGAAGGTTCGCAAACCCTTCCTCTAGTTAATTCGGCGTGAAGGAAGACCAGGAGGCGTTGTTTCTCGTAGATGATGACAAATATAAGAGAAGCATATATTTACAACATATACAAGGAGCAAAACTGGAAAACAGCAGACATGAATTTACAAAGGGAAAAACAAACTGCGCTACTTTACTCTTCGACCCCGCAGGTTAGAGCCTAGTAGCAGAATTTTACATGCTAAGCATGGAGCCCCAGCTCAGGCTGGTCTCCATCCGTTTACTTCGGTTTTTATAACCGTAACAAACAAAGAAATGGAGCGGTCATTTTAAGTGGCCCGCCCCAAGCATCAATTCTCCAATCATTGACCTACCCCGTGGGTTGAGCTCAGCCTCAAACCCAGGGGCTCGCTAAGAACATAAAGAACAAATACAACACTACTCTCCCGTTGGAGAGAGCATGCACGTCCTCTCCCGTTGGGGGTCTCCTTCTGACCTGTCCCAAGCAGACCGCCGCCCCCCCCCCCCCCCCACCCCTTCTCCACTCGCACTGCTCGTCAAGATCTTGGTACAGATGCGCACCCCCTGTCCTCAGTGCTTAAACAATAGATGAGAGAGAAGCCGGTACGGCACAGACGGTGGGGCGTTCGGACAAGCGTGATCGATGAGCGGGCGGATAAAAGTGAGGAACGCATGTCGTTCCCCACGTCGCCAAAAAATGCTCGAATCGTGCTTTCCTGGGCTCTCTCTGTCAGTTCGGCAGATCAGCTAGGAAATGGTTCCTGTTTTCTCCCACAAATCGACAGAGCCATCGTGAAGATAACAGTGCGTACCAACTCCTTACTGCACTGTGCTTGGAGGGGCTTTTGTTCATAATGGGACAGCCCCTTCCGCGGGGGCAGCGCCCTGCACCGTGGTAGCTGGAAAAGAGCGTTGACTCTTCAAGGCCGCTGTGGGCCATCAGGCGCCTTTCCGACGTTAGCGTATGCATAAGGGGGGATAGGGGTTGGGGGCGCCCTGAAGGTAGCGGCGGTGCTGTCGTTCACAATGGACAGCCACCGCCGCGAGGGCAGCGCCCTATACCGTAGTTGCAGCTGGAATTAGCAGCGGCCTTACACGCCCCCTCTAAGAGTATAATCTAGCTTGCTATCAGCTCGTTTATACTGACTAACAAAAAGGCCGCAGCACGTTTACCGCCCGCACTGTCGGTCCTCCCGGGACACAGTTTCTCCGGGTTACCTCGACGCTTCGAGAACCATTCAAAGCAAAAAAAAAAAAGAGTATAAAACACAACACCGGTGCATGCTGGCGTACAGATCTGGCAAATATACGGCCACATTACACTGCGGAGAGTCCACCTTCTCGCGCACAGACACACACCGCTTCACTGCATTGTTCACAGCGGTTCACAAGTCCGCGCACAACACTCATTAACACAGCTGAGGGTTCTCATATAGTACACTTTCACAAGTCTCGTCATCACCACACAGTTCCGTGCACCAACCACGTCGGCTGAGTGGGAACATTCACGCCTGTCTAGGCCGGCATGGTGGTACCGCTAGTTCCTGACTCCCATGTTAAATTGGGGAGCCTGGATAGCGCATCTGCGTTTCCATTCTTAGCGCCCTTTCTATGTTTCACCGTTATGTTATAACGCTGGAGCGCCAGCGCCCACCTAGCCAATTTTGCCCCATGTGGAGTGCACGTTGTCAAGTATGCCAGTGGGTTGTGATCAGAGACGACATTTACCACTGCGCCAAAGAGCCAATAATCGAACTTTTTCAGAGCCCACATAATAGCAAACGCTTCGCGCTCTATGGTCGACCACCTCGCCTGAGTCGCATCGAAGCGATGACTTGCAAACGCTATAGGCCTTTCATCGCCCTTTTCAGTCATTTGTGCCAAGCATGCCCCGGCCGCCGTCGCTGATGCATCAGTGAAAAGCCAATACGGCTGATGAGGTTGTGGAGTGCTCAACGCCACTGCTCTACAGAGCGAGTCTTTCAGGTTTTCTAATGCGCGCTGCGCATCTTCTGGCCACGGGATCAAGTTGGGTACGCCCCGCTTTGTCAAGGCCGTTAGGGGACCAGCTATTTCAGCGTACTTGGGTACATATTCCCTATAATATCCGCACAGTCCCAGTAAGCTTCGCAGCTCTTTCTTTGTATTCGGCTGCACTAGGCCTTCTATGGCGGATATCTTTTCAGGGTCGGGAGCATGCGTCCCTGAACCCACTATGTGTCCTAGATAGCGGATGTGAGGCTGTCCCACTTGACATTTCTCTGGGCTAGCCTTTAGTCCCGCCCTCCTAAGCAGCCAAAAGATGGTATCGATGTGTTCCACATGTTCCTGCCAAGTATGCGAGAAAATCGCTATATCATCCAGGTAGGCAGTGGCGTAGGCTTGGTGCTTAGATAAAAGCGTATTGACCATTCTTTGGAAGGTCGCTGCAGAGTTTTTTAGCCCAAAGGGAATCACTGTCCACGCATACTGCCCCTCATGGGTCACAAATGCGGTAAGCGCCTGGCTTTGCGGGTCCATCGGTACCTGCCAGTAGCCACGCCTTAAATCCACTAGCGTGATAAACTGCGCCTGACCAACCCTAAAAATTAGCTCCTGGGAGTTAGTCATTGGGAATGCGTCTGAACGAGTCCCTGCATTCAACGTTCGGTAGTCAATACACATTCGCACTGACCCATCTTTCTTACCCACGCACACAACTGGGTGTGCGAATTCACTCTCTACAGGATAGATTAAACCTAAACTAAGTAGCTCATCCACTTGGCGGCTCACTTCTTTCTTGAGCAGTTCGGGCACTCGATAAGGGAACGCTTTCTTTGCTTTGAACCCCTCTTCTAAATCAATTCGATGCCTTCCTACTTTCGCCCGTCCAGGCTTGCCATCGAAAAGTGCATGGTGTTTTCTGAACAACCCCCGAACTTCGTTCTGCTCCTGCTCACTCAGGTGGGCTAACTTTTCTAATGGTACTATGTCCTCGTCTGGTGGAGGTGGTGCAACTCGTGGTGCGCACTCTACTTCCCCAAACTCATGGTCTTCATCAAAAACCACGCCAATATGGCTGACCCTCGCGTAGTACGGTCTCATTCGGTTCGCGTGCACCACTGATCTTTTTCCTTCTTCCGTTTCTACCCAGTACGAATGCTGCCTTTCGCAACCAATGACTGTGGCAGGACCAAGCCACTTAGGAGCCATCTTAGTGGCGTGGTCTGTGTCGAAAATGAGCACCTGATCCCCCACATTAAAAACTTTATTCCGCGTTCTCCTATTGTAAGCTTCTGCGTAACTAGCCTGTCGCGCAGTGCTTGTGAGTCCAGCCACATTGGCCGCTATCTCAAACTTCTCTTGCAGCTGTTTTAAGTACTTAGCAGGTTCCTCCCTGAGCGTTGCTGGTACACTGACTTCTCCTGCCCACGTTTGGCGAAGAACCGTAAGCGGACCTGTCGGATTTCGACCATACAACAGCCGAAAGGGTGCTACGCCCGTGGTATCGTGGGGAACTTCGCGGTACGCCCACAACACAAAAGGGATCAGCTTGTCCCAATTTTTCGGGTCCTTTTCTATCACGTGAAATAGCATGTTCTTTAGTACCCGATTCCACCTTTCCACGGTCCCGTTGCTTTCAGGGTGTTCGGGGGTGGAAAATCTAGGGGAGCAACCTAATTTTTCTAGCATCAGCTGGGTGAGTTGAGCCTTGAAATTTGTTCCCTGATCCGAACAGACCGTCTGAGGAACCCCTGTTCGACTGAATATCTCCAACAGAGCGTCACATGCAGCCCTTGCAGTCAGGGAACGAAGGCACACGACTTCAGGCCATCTCGTGCATAAATCAACCACGCACAAAGCATACTTGTGACCCCTGCCAGATGGCGTATCAAGAGGCCCTATGACGTCTACATTGACAACCTGAAAGGGGTGTTCAGGTCTAGTCAATGGGGTAATGGGTATGTTGTCAGTGTGACGCCGGTCTGAGCGGATTTGGCACCCATGGCATGACTGGCAGTACGCCGAAATCTCCTTTTCCATACCAGGCCAATAGAAGTTATACTTTATGCGGGCCTTGGTCTTCCTTGGACCCAGGTGCCCACCCCACAGCGATTCATGCGCCAAGGACAGAACTTCCTTTCGTCTCTCTTGGGGAAGCACCAATTGTCGCACTTTAGTACCTGCTATTGAGTCGCAATGGTGCAGCAATCCCTCGGTAACAAACATACCCGCCTTTCCGTGCTGAGCATTTTCCCATGCTTTCCTCAAGGTCTCGTCAGCGAGCTGCGCCGCTCGAAACGTTTCTCGCTGGCTAGCCAGCGAAACTGGATCGTCCTTATCGCATGGCTCTCCTTCCTCTCGCGGAACCTCGTCATTTGGCGCCCTGCCAACCTCGCATGTCAGTGCCTCGCCATTCTGATTTGCCGCGCTTGCAGGTTCTTGGTTGGACACCAGGCTGACTGCAGTACTCCTACTTGTTGTGTGCACCTCATCACTGTGCTTTTTAAGTAGCTGCCAGTCTTCTAACGATAGTAAACAGTCCACCCCATCAGCCAGCTCATCAGTGAGGGCACACACTATGCCTATCTTTTGATCGTCTGCGACTGTTCCTGGTTGAGAAATTCTTACAGGGATCGTCGCCAATTTCGCCTGAATAGATCTGCCGAAAGCCGACACTAGCCTCACCGTCCCTGATGGTTCCGTCCGCGCCTGCGGTAATATGCTCTCCCTTATTACCGTGATTTCACTACCCGTGTCGAGTAATGCCTTTGTACCGACATTTTCGCATACAAGGAGGTCTACGAACTCGAGTCTCGATGAAGCCGCCCTCGAACCTTGCATTGGCACTTCCACTTTCGCAGTTAAAAGTGTGCTTTGGTTTACCGCCGCGTTCTTTACTTCTGTCTCATCCGCCAGCGTGACCCTCTGCACCCTCTGCTTGTGCACATATGCTTGTTTCTGGCGCTGTTCACTTCCTGTTGCTCGCGGGCAATTCCTAGCAAAATGGCCCAGCCCATGACACAGATGGCACTTTATTGCGGGCTTTTCATTACTGGACTGTTTTTGGCCCGCATGCTGTGCTGGTGTCGTAATCTGCTTTGTAGCGCGCCCTTTGCCTTTTGCCTGCTCAAAGGTTTGTAGAGCCTTCGATACTTCTTTAGGCTTCAGCCAACTTTCTCCTTCGCGGAGGCGCACATATTCAATTCCCTCCGGGCTGAGGCTTGCCTTAATGCGATCGGAAACCATGAGATCCATCAAAGCCTCTTTTGAATCTACCCCTCTAGACTGGATGTAGTACGCTAGGTAAGTTTTCACACGAGACGCAAACTGAGCCCACGTCTCCTCCTTTCTTTTTGCTGCTTTCTCAAATCTCTCAAGATACTCCGTCGGAGTGAGTTTTAATTCGCTTAGAACCGCTGTTTTTACCGCCTCATAGTCCGTGCATTCCGCTCCGTCAAGGTTACGAAGCAAGTACCTGACTCACTCTGTCAGTGCCGGCATTATTAAGTGCACTCGGCTACTGTCTGAAATATTGAAAGTAGTGAACAGCTTCTCCACCTCCTCAAACCACAGTGGCACATCAGCATCACATGGCATTCCATAGCCCTCCAGGACTTTCGCACATTGCGCTATTGGGTCTGGGCCTATACACCGCTCATCGCTTTGTCCCGACCCAAACGGTGACAGTCGACCATTAGACAGCCCAAGCTCCATCTGCTTGAGTGCCAATCGCTCCCTGGATTCAATTTCGCGCATTCGTAGCTCCATTTCCACTTTTAACTCCATACGGCGAATAGCCATCCTCTCTGTATCGGCTGATGTAGCGTCTAGTGACAATGTCTGTCTCTGGTCGCCGGTCTGTGACCCGCTCTCCCCACTAAACTCGTCCTCCAGAGTTGCTACCTCTTTCTCATCCATCCCCGTTTCTACACCGCCCTCTGGCGATTGCTGCTCCTGGCGAGGATTCGTCCTCATTTCGTCCTCAGGATTGGGTTCGCTATCTTTAGCAGCTAACTGTTTTCTCGTCTCAACCATGAGCCTCACCAACTAACCACCATGCCTGCTTCAACAAAACGCAAGAAATCCCACTCACCCGGCGCAGATCTTCTGTTGTCTGCCGCCCAGAGCCCGGATGATGCGTCCGTTCCACCAGCTGGAGTTGTCCCTTGACAGCTCCTCGCTGCTCCGTGTCAGATGGCGTGTGGCTGTTGCTGCGATGCCAGCTCCTGGAGATGAGACGTGCCGAATCCTGTCGACTGCGCCAGTAAAGATTCTTCGAAGGAAGGTTCGCAAACCCTTCCTCTAGTTAATTCGGCGTGAAGGAAGACCAGGAGGCGTTGTTTCTCGTAGATGATGACAAATATAAGAGAAGCATATATTTACAACATATACAAGGAGCAAAACTGGAAAACAGCAGACATGAATTTACAAAGGGAAAAACAAACTGCGCTACTTTACTCTTCGACCCCGCAGGTTAGAGCCTAGTAGCAGAATTTTACATGCTAAGCATGGAGCCCCAGCTCAGGCTGGTCTCCATCCGTTTACTTCGGTTTTTATAACCGTAACAAACAAAGAAATGGGGCGGTCATTTTAAGTGGCCCGCCCCAAGCATCAATTCTCCAATCATTGACCTACCCCGTGGGTTGAGCTCAGCCTCAAACCCAGGGGCTCGCTAAGAACATAAAGAACAAATACAACACTACTCTCCCGTTGGAGAGAGCATGCACGTCCTCTCCCGTTGGGGGTCTCCTTCTGACCTGTCCCAAGCAGACCGCCGCCCCCCCCCCCCCCCACCCCTTCTCCACTCGCACTGCTCGTCAAGATCTTGGTACAGAAGCGCACCCCCTGTCCTCAGTGCTTAAACAATAGATGAGAGAGAAGCCGGTACGGCACAGACGGTGGGGCGTTCGGACAAGCGTGATCGATGAGCGGGCGGATAAAAGTGAGGAACGCATGTCGTTCCCCACGTCGCCAAAAAATGCTCGAATCGTGCTTTCCTGGGCTCTCTCTGTCAGTTCGGCAGATCAGCTAGGAAATGGTTCCTGTTTTCTCCCACAAATCGACAGAGCCATCGTGAAGATAACAGTGCGTACCAACTCCTTACTGCACTGTGCTTGGAGGGGCTTTTGTTCATAATGGGACAGCCCCTTCCGCGGGGGCAGCGCCCTGCACCGTGGTAGCTGGAAAAAAAGCGTTGACCCTTCAAGGCCGCTGTGGGCCATCAGGCGCCTTTCCGACGTTAGCGTATGCATAAGGGGGGATAGGGGTGGGGGGCGCCCTGAAGGTAGCGGCGGTGCTGTCGTTCACAATGGACAGCCACCGCCGCGAGGGCAGCGCCCTATACCGTAGTTGCAGCTGGAATTAGCAGCGGCCTTACAAAGGGCTTAACACCTTCTTAGAATAAATGCTTGTTAACCAGAAGACTCAGGCGTGATTGCTACGCTAGGAATTAAGAGACATAAGAAGAAGGCCTCAATGTACCCGGACTTTCCGCCTATGCACAGAAACGACGATTTCAGTGCAATATCCACCACATATCGCTGCTGCTACCCTGGAAAAGCATTTCACTATAGATCTATATGTATGAGCAAGCTGCTTGACTGCGAAGCTCATCGGCATCTTCTTAGGTTGCAGTTGCCCTAACCTCTCTTCTCAGCGCCTAGAAACTACCGTTAAAACAAAGAGGCGGTCGAACGGCGGAGTTACCGTTGGCTGGTTAGGCTTCAGGTCCAAAGAGCGCCCACCTGCGTCCCCCGACTAACCGCCACAGGAACGCGGCGTGGCGCCCCATGTCGGTTAATGCGTGGCATTAGAGCAAATGACTCGGAGTAGACAGCGAGCGAACGAACGAGAGCGCGAGTGGGCTTGAACAGAAGGGCTCCGAGCTCCCTGCTGACATTTGCTGACGTAGGCTGCAAGAACGCTGCATAGCGGCCACCTATAGCAGCGCCTGCTAGCAACCCGGGCAGCAGCGAATCATTTTTGCAGAGAGCGCGTCGACCTCCGAGGCACGAGGCTGCTGGGGGAGTGAGTGAAAAAAAAAAAAAAAACGTTTAATGCGTAGAATAAATCGAGGTTAGTTCGGTGAGCCTTCAATCCAGGAACCCATTAGCTTTTGCCGCCACTCTAGCCCAGTTCACCAGCTAAAGCTGCGGCTGCGACAAATTGAGTTTCGGTGGGAGTAGCGGGATTACAGAGGACGAGAAGATAAGGGCGTTTGACTCTCCTAATAACAGGTGCACATAAAATAAGGACGCATCAGCTCCTGCTGCTGCTACTGCCGCAGCTACGAGCAGAGATGCCGTCTGCCCTCTCACTCATCCAAGTGCGGTATGTCACAGGAAGGACGAGCGCCCGCAGGTGACGTAACGAGATTAAGAGGCTGGAGGGTCGCCGCGGAGGTCTCCTCGTTCTCCTTCTCGTCCTCAACTTCAAGGCCGCAGTGTTGTGCAGTGGCGGCAGCTGCGGGTGCGACGAAGACAACGACGTCGAAGACGACAAAAAGATTTTGCGAGGATGGATGTAAGAGAAGTAAAGGTAACGAAAAGTGCAGAAGAACTTAAATCACGGTCACCGTCGTTCTCTATATAACAATGGTAACTTCTCGCCCCGGCCTCGGTCCAAAACGACTTGTCTCACGCTCCGGGCCAGAAAGTTGTCCTGCGCCCTCAAAACTAATATGCCATTGGCGAAAGCTGTATTCCTACTACACCCTGCCTCCCTCTCTGTCTCACGCTCTCCTTGCTTCTGACAGTCCCTGCCTGCATTCTTTGGTTAGCCCCCATGGCTGACAAGTTTCCAAGGCCAGCTCTGGCATGTGTTGTTTAGTCATGGTTGCTAAGAGGTAAAAGAGGTGCAGTGGAGCGACGCGCCTTCTTTACACGGTGTTACGCTTACGAAAAATGCGCTGTCGCCGTAGTTGTGTGATTTCAATGATACTGTGCGCAACGAATAAGATCATAACTCACTCGGCTGTATTCGTTAGCGTGAACAATTGCATTTCATGCATGTAATCCGCCCGCTATATAACATGATGCCTGAACACGCTTTTAACACTCATCACTTTCTTCTTCACTCAAACTTCTGTTTATTTTGGCGTAAGCTTCTTAGCAGTTATCGGTCTATCAACCGCCATATTTAGACTGCTAGCTGCAAAAGCAACAAACGGTGCCGGCATTTGGATTGTAAATTGTGCACTTTCAGCGTTTTGTATTGACCGCATGCTGTTGTGACTGCCGTGGCCCGCCCACAAGCGCTTGCGCTTCTGCGGGCACACGCTATGTACTGTGTATATATATATCTTGCAATAAAATTCTCGCTGTGCGCGGGCGCGTGTGCGTGTGCGTGTGTGCGTGTGTGTGTGCGTGCGTGCGTGTGTGTGTGTGTGCGCGTGCGTGCGTGCGTGCGTGTGCGTGCGTGTGTGTGTATGTATGTATGTATGTATGTATGTATGTATGTATGTATGTATGTATGTATGTATGTATGTATGTATGTATGTATGTATGTATGTATGTATGTATGTATGTATGTATGTATGTATGTATGTATGCATGTATGTATGTATCTATGTATCTATGTATGTATGTATGTATGTATGTATGTATGTATGTATGTATGTATGTATGTATCTATGTATCTATGTATGTATGTATGTATGTATGTATGTATTTAACGCTTTTTCTGATTTTGTACTTAGACTCTCTATCCAGGCTGCTGTCTAGAAGCTAGATTACTCACAACCCGGTGGGCAGGTTGTTATGACGTCACAAAGTCTTGTTTCCTCTCTCGCCGTATCAGCGAAATTTGTGAAACCGGCCATCGGCGAGGTTTAGTATAGCTATAGCTCTTATGCTATTGCATTAAAAACGCAGTCGGCACATCACTTCAGCCACTTAGTACTGTGCTTCGGTAGACACTGCAGCTCGGGCACGAAGCCCTCCGGCAGCAGCCATCCACGTATGGGGACATGATTGGTTCGGGCCCCTGCAAAACAACAGGTCATTATAAGGGACGCTGCTCTTGTTTCTAACGACACGTGATTAGAAGAGAATCGGCCCTGGAGAACGTATAATAATCTCAGCCTCGACTTGAGCGCGCACAATGAGCGAGCCAATTCTACGAAGGAGAGGAAAAAATATTTATCCTCGGTTATTACTTCGATGCTTTTACTCTGAGCCGAGGCTTCACGCACGGGGCATAAATTTTCTGAAGGTTGAATGTGGGTAGACGTGGGTGGTAGGTGGCGCTTCTGGAAGACGGAGGTGTGGTGGGGAAACGGGTCTAGGAGAGGAGGTAGGTGGCATCTTTCTGGCAGTGGGCTGGCATGGAGGGGTGCCTAGTAGAGGTTACTTCAGAAGGGCAGCTGTCTTTCCGTGCGTCTTTGAATTTGATTTCGCCGTCGCTTTCTTGTTCCGCTCCTACGTCGACTTCTAAAGGATGGAGGTCCACTGTAGCGCGAAGGTAGGTGAGCGTGGGCTGAGGAGCAACGAGGTGCGCAAGGGAAGTCACTGGTGGGTGGTGCTCCTGGGGATGCTAACTGGAGGGCTGCTGCAGGCTTCATGCTTAGGCTTCCCACAAAAACCGTAATTTTACTTCGATAGCATTAGACTTCACATCATGCGATTTCGCGTCCTGCATCTGTTGCAGACTTCACTGATCGGTCTAGGATGCCACGTGCCCTTGTCACAACACAACTTGCCCACCATGGCAGGTGACATTTTAATTAATTCAAGTAAATTAAATTTTATTGCCGCCTGCCTACTGCGGCGCGAAAAGTCAAAACTTAACAAGGTGGCAGCGTGCTACCGCGAATGGGTGAGACAAGCAGATTGGAACAGGTTCTCGGCGGACTCACTCAGGACATGGTTATGTGTGTGCAAATAAAGATACGATGACAGTGCCAACGTTGTGTATGGGGTGAAATAACTGACACAGACACATAAGCAAGCCGAAGAAACGTTGCTTATACCCCATTTCACTCTTAGGGTGACTTAAGCACCCCTTAATTTTTTCGGTAGCCACACTACTGCTGCTTTCGCAATAAACAAAAAGACAAGGAAAAGGCAGATTTAAGCTGTGTAGGCTTCGAAAAAAAAAAAGGAAGAAGAGATTGTGTAAGGAGAGAACCATCAACCCCGTCTCCGCCTCAAACGCACGAACGCACGCCCCTTTTCACTAATTCAAATGGGGGACACCATCACGTCACTATACACGGCGAGCAGCATTGCAATAAAACGCGGGCTTCTTTCACTGCATGTATATTTTGTGCGGCCATATGAAATTGCTGGCGGCTGCCGTAGTTAACGCGTCGTGCCCAACCAATGCACTGAACAGCGCTCCAACGACCACGAGCACCGCGTACGCCGCAATCGCTTGGCGCCTCGTAAATACTCCGTGCAGCCGCTGCTTCTCACAGGGTGTAACATCTTGTCTCTATAAAATAGCGAGAGAAATGGAAACAAAAAGTGGAAATGGGCACAAAGCATTAGAAGTAGTGCGTATAACTTGTCTCTCTTTGTATGGAAGAGCGGCAGCCGTGCTCTTTGGAAAAAGGGTCGCGGGTAGTTTCTAAAGAAGAACAACTGCCAAGAGAACCGCACTGCCTCCCAGCATCGCTGTATGTTACGTTCTTTTGCACATATACGAAGCGGGCGTGGTGCGCGATTCCTTCCCCGACGCCATACACCAGCTCCCTCCGTCTTGCCGCCGCATATTCAGCAGCAGATACTCGCTGGGGCCGCCTGGCTGCGTGGATGCAGGTGTGGCTGGTATATGGCCCCGCGATCCGGAGAAACGGACGCGGTTTACGACTGGCGCGTGTGGCCGAACATGCCCTGCATATCTTTGCTCTCTTCATTTCTCCTCCGTTTTGTGTTTCATTTGTCTCGACGGCTGCTCCAACAGTAGCTGCAGGAGCGGAAGCAGCGGGAACATGCAATCCTACGTCTCTCGCGTTTGCAGTCTCGCAGGAAGGAGGCTCACCACGAGTCTCGGGAACAGGCGTTGGAGTTGAGATGAGAAAGAGGAGGAACAGAGAGAGATGAGGTATGCGGGAAGAAGAGTAAACAGAGAACGAACGAGGTGCTTAGAGCCTCCTACGGAGGAAGAAGACGCTACGGCTGCTTCGCTGCTATGTTCTCTCGATGAAGACAACCCGCTGAACATTTTGCGAAGCGTAGGCTTTCTGTTTTGCTGGATAGCTACCCACCCCAGAGTCTAGCTGGCTGCTGCGCATAGAGAACAGCTAAACAGGCCAGGCGAGTGACCACGTAGCACCCTTTTTATGAGGTATTAAACCGATTTTAAAATGTAAACAGGGGAGGAACCAGTGAGTTGTGTGGGACATGCGCGATTAGGAGGGCCACAGAAAGAGCTGCCTGCATTTCCCTGCTCCCTTCTACCCCCAAACTTCTGTTCATTCCAGAGGAGGACCCGTGGCAACTGATGGAAACGAGACGAGACCGTAATCTCGAGGTGCGCTCCTTCTTAAGGGGCCTGCCCCACTCCGCCTCACCACCCTCAGGCAACCCAGCCGACGGTCAGGAATGGCAGATGTTTACGAGAGACGCGAGAAGAGAGGCTCACTGGAAATGAGATTCCAGCTTCTGCGTGAGCCCCGCCGCATGTTTGCTGCGCGTCTGAGGACCAGAGTGCTTAGCGCACGCGCGTCTGCGTTAGCAACCTGCGTCTGGTCCTGCTTGCTCAGCGGGAATATTGCGCTGTCACTCTTCCGCCCCCCCCCCCCTCCCCCCCCCCCCCATCAAAAGAATCTCGGGTGCCGAGCGTCTAACTTGGGGCTAGCCCTCTGGGGAGGTTTTCGGCCTGGCACAGCTAGCCTTCCGGGCAAATAAGCGACCCTGGGCTAGAGTACGAGAACTCCGGTAAGCAGCGAGAATAAGAAAACAGTGCACATTTTGCGTAGCCGAGACATGCATTATGTGTGCGCACTGAACACGTAAGGTGAAAATAAGCAGTCGAAAACTGCATTTCAGAAAAACTAATTCGATCACCTCTGAAAAAGCAAACGTAGTTTGAGAGCTGATGCCATGCTAACGTGGTTCCTTGTCGCACTCGGAAATAATTTCTTATTTCTTCTTTTTACACAAACCTCTTCTCCCTGGTCCCCTTGCTTTTTTTCCCCCTTATTTTCCCTCCGCTAGCTCTCTCAGAGCCTTATCTATAGTTGTTCATGTACTTTTTCGGCTCCTACGTTAGGAGTGTCATTATGAGCTACCTGCGCCTGCTTTGAGCAGGCATTGTGAATCGATTTCAGTTCGTTCGAAACTTTTTTTATTTTCTTCATCCTGCACAACACACATCTTTTGGTGCTATCAATCATTTTTGACCTTCCCCGCGTATAATAGCCGTCAGCCTAGTGTGACTAGCGTCGAGTTATCTCTACCACTTCTTACTATAAAGTCACATCCAAATTTCATACTTCTTCGCTTATTTTATAACATTCTCTACAGCCTCAAAGGAAGCACGCTGCCTTTGTCACAGCTACGCCGTACATCATCTCGCTTTCACAATCACATAATCCTTATGCTCATTTTTGGTCATACCTAAGCATTTTACATGTCTGCCCCGCCACGCACCATACACCATTAGAATAGTCTTCCAGGTAACTTCCTTAACACCTTAGACCCTTCCGCATGTAGAAATATAACAACCAACCGCATTTGTCTAATGATTTTACTTTCCTGAGTATTTCCACTGAAAATGACTTGTACAAATGTATAAAATGCATACGTCCCAAAGCGACTCAGGCTATGAGGGACGCCGTAGTGAAGAGCTCCGGAAATTTCGACCACCTGGGGTATTTTAACATTCGCTGACATCGAACAGTACACGGGTCTCTAGCATTTATCCTCCATCGAAATGCGACCGCCACGGCCGGGATCGAACCCTCGTCTTTCGGGTCAGCAGCCGAGCACCGTTAACGCTGAGCCACCGTGGCGGGCTGTATATAGTCCCGTTTGAAACATTTCATAATCGTTTCCTTTAATTTAATTTGAGTTTAGCATTCTAGTTAATTACTGATAGCAATTTTATGAGGCTCTACGTTAGCCTTTGATTTTGCTTCAGTACTTGGTAACCTCATGTGAAATCATTAGTTCAAATAAATAAATAGAAATCAGGCAGAGTTTTTGCTCAGCAGGTCGTACACCAGGTGCACAAAGGCCCCTAGAAGGCAGAAAAAAAGACCACAGTGACCCCTAATTGCACTAAAAGTTGGGAATTCAATACAATTAGAGGCTGTTAATGCCTTGACATCGAGTTTTGTGCCATTCTTGCAACGTGGTTCTTGGTTGTCCGCAGACAGACGTGTAGGGGTCAGACGTCTACACCCCTTCGAGTCATCTAGCAGGTGGTTGGAGGTTCCCCTGCAGCCGTCCAGAGGCGACACGGACGGACGCACAGTTGCCAGTTCCACTCTGGAGGAAACGCTTCCCTCCTCCCAGCGTAAATTATCCGGTCTGGGAATGCCACTTCCCTTCAGCCAATTAGTAGATTGTATTATCAACGGCACAGTTGTTTTCCCCAATGAGGCATCTTGTACTATCGCATAATTAAGTTGTGTGAATGGAGTCAGGTGTGTGGCTAGAAAGCAGTCGCGAAAGCGGTTGTAGCAGTTCAGGAGAAGAATCAAATTAAGGCGCTGCCACAAAAAAAGCTAGATAACACGGGAGGAGGAATGAACGAGCACTTCGTTGGCAAGTTCATTTCTTTTGTCTGTTTTGTTTCCGAGAAAAACATTTGTTTGCTCTCACCGCTTTCTCATTGTCGGTCATCTTTTTCTTTGTTAATTGAGGTAGAATGTTGCCTACGCACACATATAATTCAACTACTGAACTTTTCCTAAGGTTTACGTTCAATAGACGCGTCCTCTGTATCCGACTGTAAATATTTGTCTCGGGCATTTGCCAAAAGTGGAGTGAAACTCTTTAAGCGCAGAATGATTTTGCTGCTCAAAAACTGCAAGATCGGGGTCTTCCGGCTACCTCGGCGCTTTTTTTTTGTCTTTTTTTTTTCGCTGTTCATGCGTGCACACTTCGATTACTGATCTGCATTTGTTCGATATTCAAAGTTCTGCGCATAGTTCATATTTACAAAGAACGCAATCCGCTCCCTATCTTGCCGGCCTGAGAGAACCAGGTAGGCTGAGCGATATATCTGACTTTATTCGCGTCAGAGCTTTCCAGAAATCGAAAGGAACTAAATGGTGCCCCGTATTGACGTTCTGAGTGGATCGAAGCTAGCGTTACATAAGTGTATCCTGCGGCATCAGTCTCCCGGGCCTCAGTCAAGCTGCTTCAGCAGGTTTTAGCTTTCTGTGTTAAATTCAGTTGTTTTCGATCCGTCAGTAAAAGAAAGCGCGTTGAATAATCAGCCGAGATTATATACACATCCATTACGTATGTCCTTCTGGTGGGTATGTAAACACGTGGGTAGGGACTTGTCAAGCTGCTGTTCAGCAGCTGTTTTCTTTCACCTCTTCATCTTTTGAAGAACCATGAAATAAACTGTATGTTTACCTGTAAATTTGCCTCTGAGATACGATGACACTGGCATCGCTAGAGTGCCAGCTCTGCCATGCGAAAGAAACACTTGCAAAAAAACGTAGGCATAGTCAACTACAAATACGTCGTAAACGAAGCGTGCACGTGAAATTTAGCTCATTCTGCTCAATCTATGTTATATGCACCATTATCGCTCTTACTTGAGATATATTCGTCATATGGTCAAGTCTGCGCAAAAATGTATGCCCTGTGACGAGCGTCTGTGAACTGATGTGCGCGAAATTTTGCGGCTCTCTAAAACAAGCCCCAAAGGTTTAATTAGGACAGTCTCAGTTTCAGCTTCATGCGAACGACACTTCTAAAAGGCCTATACTGCTAAGCGTGGCAGCCATAATTAAGCGGGATCTACCGTAGTATCATAAAGGCGACATGCACAAAGTGCAGTACTGCGCCGGTGCAAGATACAACTTGGAAGAGAGATAATTGAGGCTAATGAGATAGGAAAATCGGGTAACTCGTGTGTCAGCAATCCTTCAATTTTGCCCTAAAAAAAAGAAATCAGTTATCTTGCTCAGAATTAGAGCTCGAAACATGCATTCACTCGTGCGATGATGGGATCTGTGCTGATCTGATATATATGTAAGCGAAGTCTCTGCTTTCCCTCTTCTTGTTTGATAAGAGCAGCTGCTGTATTTAAGCAAATGTTCCGTCATAAACACCTGAGTTGTTAGTAAGCGCTTGTCCTGTCTACCTCGTTTCTTTTGTGTCCTGTCTTTCGCGCAAAAAAACCAGAATGCTTAGGCACCAACTAGCCCGCAAAAACATACTCGCAAGTTATATTCTCTAGTTCTGCAGGCGTTCCTTTCCTCTATTCCTTGTATCCGTCGCAACTTGTTCCCATCATTGCCCATGTGGCTTGCAAGTCCAGAGAACTTGGGTTCTGTATCCGAAAAAAGGTGCTTCCTGGCGAAGTTATAGCGCTGTTTGGCGGCTGCACACCTTCGCCCGGGCACGGAAGATGAGATAGAGGAAGGTACGGATGTGGAGCAGCGTGAAACACTGGTTACACCTATGACCGTATGGTTACACCCATGTTACACCTATGACCGTGACTGGTTACACGTATGTCGGCAGCGACTCCTGGGTACTCTTACGTTTCAAAAGACGAGGATTCGCAGTTGCAAGGTCATGTGCGTCCCAGGAAGCGACCGCATGTAAACGACGTGACAGCAGCCGGTTGAAAGCTCAAAAAAGCCGCCTTTCTTGTTTTTATGCACATAGTGGTAAAATGATCGAATGGATTAGACACAACCAAAACCCCAACGCCATCTGAATCAGTGTCACTCTCCGGAAAATGAAAAACGATTTCTTGGTCTTTTGCTCTATTGAGACGACCATTCTGAAGAGAATAATAACTTTACCAATAGCAGAGCAACAAAGGCTTTCTGAAACACTTTTTTTTTATTTCCAAGCAGAACTCTGATAAGGAAGAAACGTACTCACTATTCATGCTTCTATTAAAAGTATGCACCTCCTATAACGAGACAAACTGTTAAAACTGCTTCGATGCAAGGTCTTAGGTCGACAACTTAAATATTCTTTTGGTGCCTCGGGCGTTGTTCTTAGTTACGCATTGATTCACCTTTTAACATGACACAGTTAAAGGCCTCGTTCTGCAGAAGGTCCGGTCTAGGCGTTGTTGCCGTCGGGGTTGCAAAAGAAAAATCCCGAAAGACGCAGGTTCGATCCCGACCGCGGCGGCTGGAATTTGTTTGGAGGAGAAATTCGAGGCCCATGTGCCGTGCGATGTCAGTGCACGTTAAAGAACCCCAGGTGGTCGAAATTTCCGGAGCCCTCCACTACGGCGTCTCTCATAGTCTTAGTCGCTTTGGGACGTTAAACCCCATAAACCAACCAACCAAAAGAAAAATCACGAGCACGGCTCTGGCAGGTTGACCTCTGAGAGCAACCTAGGAGGCTAGTGAGCCACCTAGGCATAGCCAAAAGAGCTAGCTCTGTCTAAACTTGCCCATTGTTTTGTTACATATGAGGAGACTTATGGAAGAGATCAATATATAGCAATTTTTCTGCGTGTGTATGCATACGCACGCATACACATCTTTGCACATGCTCTGAATATATTACGTTCATGCCTTCAATCTTTTGCAAGCGGATCGCTAACCCATGAAGATAAAGCAATAATAAACAGCAGGCTTCTTTTCTATTAGTTTTCGAATGCATGTATTCAAGCCGGATATCTGGTCTCCAGAACAAGCTCTTGTCTGATAGAATGTAAATTTTCTACGTGAATATGCAAACGAAAAAGAAGCAACTTTCAGTTGTACCCGGAACTCTCCCAAACTGTTGGCTCTAACATTTAGCTTTGCTTTAAAAGCTATCGCTTCAGGGCTCCTGAAGGATGGGAAAAGGAATACCGTTTCCGATCGTCTCGCATAGCCGACGTTCCACAGCTGCCGGATCGCGCCGTGGTGTTCTGGGAACATCGGTTTTGTTGAACGATCGCGGAGCAACTTTCGCTCAGATAAGTCTGTACTCCTTACTTTTTTTGCACAGCCAATTTAGTGTTTCTTCGCAGAGTTCGGATACGTGCTGTGTTCTAAATGACTGATATCGAAGGAGTGGTAAATTACGCGGATAATTTTTTAGTGATATCGCCTTTCTAAGACCAAGAAAACGCCGGAGCGAAACCATACAGTTCTGGCTCCCAGGCACTGGTATTGGTTAGCTTTTTCACCTACGCCGCAGCCGAGCACAGCCCATTAGCCCTAAAGCACCCACTTTTCGACGAAACTTTTCGAAACCTCTCACTAATTGATGCGAATCACGCATAAATACTCTTGTTTTTCTTAAGGCGTTGGAACGGGGAATAAATTTCGTGGAAGTTCATACATCCTTGCTTCCATCCTCTAGCTTCGTGCGAAGCTTCTGGCGCCGAGATTTCTTTGTTTCTACTCCCTACTGTTAGACTTCCTCCCTCTGTTTGCTCTCCGCCCACAACTTCACGAGCAAGACACAACACTTGAAGCACCGAAGCGGTATTCAGACGCTAATCCGCTTTATGTATTTGTTAATTTGTTGGCCTCTACATGCAAGTCTCCGATGAAGAATGGAAAAAAGAGAAAGTGTCTGCCATAACTGGAGAGCTGCCAATGAACTAGCTACTTCTTGCGCAATCCTTTCTAATCGCCCCCATTTAAAGTGCGTCTAATTTAATAAGGTAAAACTCGATGTTGCTATTACGGCGCTTTCAGGAAAAAGAGTTCGCGCCGATAGTGAATGGGGATAGGGGTAGGGGGGGGGGGAGATTTCATTGAATAGAGTCTCGCTTCAAGTATATTAAGGATACTAGGGAAAAAATGCTTCACAGAAGTTTAGAAGTTCCCGTGCAGCAGAACTGTAAATAAAAAAAAATGCTCTTACGTAAGTTCAAGAGGCATTTCCGCTGCTTGATCAGATTGTCCGCATCATCATACTAGTAAATCATTTTTAGCTTAGATAAATTTGGGTTAGTTTATCATATACCGTAGCGAAGAGCTATAAAAAGTAGATTAAAATACAGCTGACTTGCCATTAATACCGCAGAGGAAAAACGGAAAATAAAACATGAATGGTACGTAGGAAATTTAGATAACCAGATGGCGCCGTCCTGTTTAGCCTGCTGAGAGGAGTTGTTTTGTACACTTGAGAGAAAAATCGATTTAGTATTGAACCTCAAAGTTTCTTATGCACCCTGTCCCATATAATAGAGCCAGTGGCCCGGCAGGGAATCCAACTAAGCAATAAATGGCTAGGTAGTAGAAGAGGGGATAAAAGGGTGGGAGGGGGGGGGGGGGGGGGCGATTTATTCACTTCTTAACGACCCGCTTCTGCTGTTTTTTTCTCTCCTTAGGACCTATGGCCATCTTATTCTCCATCTGAAGGTGTGGAAGACGTTATTAAAGAAAGATGATATAAACCTGCTGAATACGTTCAGGGCTACCACGGCTTTTGAAGACGATGCTCATGGACAAGCTTGGTGCTCTGCTCAGCCCTCGCCTTTCTCCCATCGCTGATAGGGCTAGGGCAGAGCAATCACTAAATAGAGAAATTTTGTACTGCGTAGGTCCCCTTGAATTCGTGCTCAAATTCTCTAAACTTGGTCCCGGCACAAACTTTATACTCTTGTCTGTAGATGTGTAAATATGACAGCAGCGGCTTGGGAATAGAAACTGCATTCACCATGCTCTAGGCTCAGAATATTGCGACACTTTATTTATGTTCGAAATTCCTTCTATCGTGCGATCAATAGTAGCTTCTATAGTAGCTTTCTTTTGCCTTAAATTTTCTTCTCTTGGTACTCCATCGTTATCTTCGTTTTACCATTTTTTTCCCCCCTGTTCAGGTCTAAACATATTCTTGCAGGTAGCAAAGTCTCCACTTTGCTACCTGAAAACTGGGGAAACTGAGATAAATTAAAATTAAATGAAGTTTAATTCGGTTTCTTTATTAAGCCAGTTAATATTAACTCACTAAGTAATTCAGCTCTTACTGCTTACGCTGTGGATGCCATGGCAAAATGCACGGCTATATGACTAAGCAAAAGCTAATACTTTTTAGATGTAAAAAATGCCGCCACCATCTGGAAGACGTTGAAGTAACGAGCGTTAGCTGTTCGGTAGCGCCATCTATAGTCCACGTGAGGTATTGACACGTCATCAGGCTACTTTTGCATACCTTTCATTTCATTTCGCTTTATTTTTCGAGAATGTAAGTTACATCCTAGAGAGATGCAAGGGCTAAAAGCTGCTAAAAAGCAGCTTGACGGGGTCCAAGCACCTCAAATGGCAGTACACGACAGAACGCAAAAAAAAGGTTTACAAAGATATATAGGTTAGAACAGGCAAACACAACGAAGCAAGTGACATATTGATTCAATACAATGAAAAACAATGGCAGTTTACAGACGCATGGAAACAAAGAAAAGACCCCCCCCCCCACAAAAAAAAAAAAAAAAACTCATTGTGCATACATGGCACCTGCAGACAAACAGACGCACATAAAATGCAACCGGGCTATATATTAACAAAATACATTTTCAACTCACTTTGTTTAACACCAGCCAAAACTTTGTACTTATTAAGAGTGGTCGGTAAATTGTGTTCAAGCGTTTGAAGTTTATAATTATTTCGAAAATATGCAATATACCAGGGATCGGTGTTTCGGGTGTGGGTTTGATTCGAAGCGGTCCTTAAATGGGCAGTATGTATGAGGAAATCTCTATAAGCAGGAGAAGAATGGTAAAAAAATCTCAAAATGCGAAAAACAAACATATGTTCAAAACGAATTATTTTATAATTAATAAAGGCACTTCGTGATGGAGAGAGATAAGGAAGGTTTGCAATTAGCGAATCATTTTCTTCTGCAGAACCTGTATTTTTATCACATTTGTTTTTGTGGTAGTTGCCCAAACAGAGTTACAGTAATTCAAAACGGAACCGAAAAGAGCATGATAAATTTGAATTTTCACGTGAGTGGGAAGAAGCCATCGACATCGTGATAGAACACCTGCTACTGAAGAGAGCTTTTTACAAATATTTTCCACATGCTGATCCCAGCTGAGATGCGACGAGAAAGTAACTCCAAGGATTTTGTGGTTGTCAACAATTTTAATTTCTTGACCTGCGTATTTAGGAGCGCGTTGTAGTTCGAATGGCTTGTTCCTTGCACGGAAAATTATTATTTTAGTCTTTGTAGGGTTTATTTGGAGGCAATTAGAAGAGGACCAGTTTTATAGTTTCGTAAGGATTACATTGCACTCTTCTATTAACTTGTTTATGTCGTGACCAGATATAAGTATACTGCTATCATCGGCGTATATGATAAATTTCGCTTTATCATGAATGTGCACAATGTCATTTATATAGATGTTAAAAAGCAACGGGCCCAGAATGCTGCCTTGAGGCACACCATTTTGTACCGCCAGAAAAGAAGACTGATGCTTTTCGATATAGACGGACTGTTTTCGATTTTGTAGGTATGATTTGATCAGGTCTAAAGGTGTTCCACGGACTCCGTTTTGAGAAAGTTTATGTGTTAAAATTTCATGGTTTATGGAATCGAAAGCCTTACTAAAATCAATGAAGAGTCCGACAGTGAGAATACCCGCTTCAATGTTTTGCAGGACACATTCCTTCAGTGATAACAGTGCTAATTCTGTTGACTTGCCTTTTCGGAAGCCAAATTGAGCCTCAGACAGAATTTGTTTTACAGTAAAAAAGTTCACTAGACGGGAAAAGATTACTTTTTCCAAGCCCTTTGAAAAGACTGGAATCAGAGATATTGGTCTATAATTGGACACTATATCTTTATCTCCACCTTTAAACAGAACTGTCACTCTTGCTTTCTTCATTTCTTCCGGGTAAACTCCCGTTTCAATTACCAAATTAAAGATGTATGCAAGCACGGGTGCAATAAAGCATAGTACATATTTGACTGGTTTTATCTGAATATTGTCAACATCTAAGGCTTTGCTATTATTTAAATTCATAAAGGTTGTACATACTTCGGTCTCATTGGTGGGCTCAAGGAAAAGGCTTTCGAAAGGGCTACAAGATGAAGGAACTTCAGGTAGATGCGTCATAGGTAAATGGGTAGTTAAAAAATTGCTGTTAAAATGGTCAGCAAGAGCCTGACCGGATAATTCAGAGCCCTTATAGATTATTCGTTGAGGTGGCGCATTTTTCGTATTGCGATGTAACAAGTTATTGACAACTTTCCAGACAGCGTCAGAATTTTTCATTCTAACATCAGAGAACAGTTTTTGATGATACACAATCTTAGCACGCCTAATCTCAGCATTTAGTTTATTTCTAGTTTTTTTGAATAAGCTTAGAGATTCTACAGAGCGGTTATTTAAAAAGGCATGGTACAATTTGTTTTTGCGTTTTATCATTCCTTTGAGCTCTGGCGTGATCCATGGCTTTCTTATTCGTTTAGACTGCTTAATGTTCTTGAAGGGAAAGTGCTTAGAGTATATGTCTACAAAAACCTTGATAAACTCTGAATATGCCTTATTTGAATCTTTTATATCGAATATAAATGACCAGTCGTATAAACCAATGTCGCATTTGAAAGATTCAAGAGCCTCGTCTGATATGTACTGCACTGTGTAGGTTTGAGTTTCGTCATTTTTGTATTTTGTTTCTCCTTGATAAGAAATAAAGATGGGGCAGTGATCGCTAAGGTCATTTACAATTCTTCCAGCATCTGAAACATTGGATTCAATATTTTTAATCAGGAGATCAAGACATGATAACGTAGACACTGTGATCCGAGTAGGGGACGTTATTAAGTTAACAAAACCAGTTGACTGAAGTACGGCGGCAAAATTGCGTGCTGTGGCCGATTATCTAACATGTCTATGTTAAAATCTCCCCCGCATAACAGCTGTAGTTTGTTTATGCGAACACAATCGAAAAAGTTTTCAAAGAAGTTTAAAAATTGGGTAATATTCCCGTCGGGAGGTCGGTACACTACAGAGATGATTTCTGAATTAGCTTGTATTGTCAGTATTTCATAACTTTCATTTACCGTGGAAAATTCAGGAATCATATGACATTCCAGGCGTTTGTCAATGTAAATAGCAACACCGCCTCCTCGCCTATTAGTCCGATTTATAAAGAAATTGTTGTACCCAGGAAGATCTAGCCTTTCACTGTGACTGTTATACCATGTTTCAGTAAACATGAGAATGGTAAAGTCGAAATGGAATTGCTTAATAAAAGCATGAATTTCGTCATTTTTATTTTCTGGTTTAAGCCTGAGACGGTGGGGAAGAATGAGATCATGGTACCTCATTCTGAAGGACTAGTTAAATTTGGCTCCTGAAATTCGGCAGATGCACCTCCGCTTATCTTCAAAAGGTCCCGTTCTTCGGAAATGTATACGACCTCAGATTTTTCAGACCTTCTTGCAAGGATTTTTCCATTGTTAGTCCAAACCGACTTCCATTTGTATTCGTGCTTCCTTTTCACAGCCATTCCGAGAAGTTTCTTTTGAGCTCCGCAAAGATGCTCATTTACATAGATAGGGGTCATGTCATTCAGTCCTACGTCACTGTTGTTTAGTCTTACTTTCTTGGCTTTCTTCAGAGTTGAGTTTCTTTTTGCCCGTGATTTAAATTGTACAACAATACTCTTTTTGTCGGAATTCCGCGCAGGCACCCGGTGGCAGACCTCAATGTCGGATTCGCTGATGGGCTCATTGATTGCAGTTCCAATGTGAGACAAAATGTCAACAATGCTTTCATTTTCGGTTTCAACGACCCCCTGGATTTCAAGATTTGAATTCCGCAAGTATTGTTCTAAATGAACCAGTCTTTACGGCGACCGTGCGCATACCACCTTGAGGTCGGATATTTTCGACCAATTTGGACCGAAAAAGTTTTCGCCTCTTTGGAGGGCCATTTTGCTTTCCTAAAGGCGGTAGGTGCCCGGTCGCCATAAGGTATGAAAGCGAGTACTGACGGCATGGCCTCCATATTAAACCTAACTATACGTAAATATTAACCTAATTAGACAATATTGGTGCCTGACATGTCCTACTCATCAAGCCTGTTACCAATATCCATTAGCTGAGATCATGACATTTTCAGTTAGTTCAATATAAGCAGTTAAACATAAGCATGATCATAACTATTGACTTCATTAGTTAATTTTGGTCTCTAACCTGTTGTACTCATATAGTGGATTCCAAATAGTGGATTCGGGCGAGCAAACCATTGTGTATGTGCGCCCTCTGCGTTGAGGGCGCCTCATAAAAGTCAACAGAAATGAAAGACGAGTCGGGTTTGCTAGCTCTACGGCGAGTCTTGGGGCGATTGTGTAGTTTATTTCTAAGCGCCCTAATCATCTCACTGTGGCATTGCTTATAGCACAGTTGATGATGTTATCTCTTTATTTGAGTACGTCTTAAAATTCCCATATTTTTTTTTCATATGCTAAATACTAGACTTTAAGTAAGTAAGCGCTCTCCACTAGCACCGCGCGAATCTCACTCAGTCCTATCAACGTTCAACACGCCTGCAGCTTCCTTCCTTCCGACAGCAAAAGCGCCAACCGACACTGTCTCCGACAGCGACATATTCTAATACTGCCACGTTCGAAGAGAGTGGCACAGCGTTCCTGCAGTACCGGTTTTGGACCTTGTTTGAGCATGAACTCCAGATAACCCTTTATTTACTACCGATCAAAGCCGAAGTACTCGTACGTTGTACGAAGCGCTGCTGTCCAAAAAAGATGCATATTTCCCACATTTAGTATTAACGAGTTAGCGTTAGTGGCCCCGTTCCCCAGAATATCCGGCGTCGGCGTTGTCGGCGTTGTGAGCGAAAAATTGGTTGGCGCAGGGTGGCCCAGGTGGCCGCCTACTGGAGGAGCAACCCAGGTGGGCCACTTTGGTCACGTGACCTTGGGGCGTCACCACAACCTTCTCACTGAATTCTGAGCAAATGCACTACTCTGGCAGGTGGCCCTTAAATCAATGATTGATCGCGAGAGGTTGCTCAGCAAGAACAACCTGGGTCGCACAACGCCCACCGGTGGCAGCGCCTCTCATTCAGTAGCGCCGTTGCTACGGAATCAGAAGAAATTAAAATGGCAAAATACACAATCTCAGACTTGGAACAGTTCGAAAGCCTTTTCAAGCATTGGTTTCTTATCACGTGACTCTAACTGTGCCATAAGATTGCAGTGCTGCCGCATGCTGTCTTTATCATTACTGTTGGTATTGTTCCGGTACGGGTGCGGACACACGTGGTGAGGCATAAGAACAAATTCTTCATGCGGCGCTAGGCTAGCCAGGCCGAGAAAGACTCCGAGCGCTTGAGTGGTGGCCAGCGGAGCATGTGAGATGTGGTCTGTCCACGCTTGGCGCGTGGTCTCAAATAGTAATATGCAAATTTACGAATTAGCGCTTGATCGAGGCTAAAATGACCGCGACCACTCGTAAGACAAATAGTCCGAGACAACACAACCTGCCCAGCAGTAGTGACGCCTCAATTTGTCTTGTGCATCGATGAATTACGTTGGCAGAACCCTCATCCCCGTTACACTCCTCTCTTTCTATTATTTTCATTAGTGGCTTATTTAGAAAGCTAAAACGGAAATAAAAACATTTTGCTAGCCGCGACATCTGTCGTCGAAAACTGTCTCAGGCCGTTTTATTGAATGTTTTCTTTTATTCTGGCATGGAGCTGTGCTTTCTGTTTCAAAAGAAAGAAATAAACTACGAAAGAAACGAGGATAGAAAGAAAGAATAAACAAAAAAAGAAAACGGGAAAGAAGAGAAGAAAAAAGAAGACAATAAAAAAGGAAAAGATAAAAGAAGAAAAGACAGAAAGAAAGAAAGAAAGAAAGAAAGAAAGAAAGAAAGAAAGAAAGAAAGAAAGGAAGAAAGACAGGAAGGAAGAAAGGAAGAAAGAAAGAAAGAGAGAGAGAGAGAAAGGAAGAAAAAGAAAGAGAGAAAGAAGGAAGGAAGGAGAGAAAGAAAGAAAGAAAGAAAGAAAGAAAGAAAGAAGGAAAGAAAGAAATAAAGAAAGAAAGAAAGAAAGAAAGAAAGAAGGAAAGAAAGAAAGAAAGAAAGAAAGCAAACAACGTTACAGACCATTCCTGCCTATGGCAGTGCGCCATAAATCAGCGCCACAGAAAACTATAAAGAAAGAGACGGGAAGTAAGCATCGAGAAATCTACAGAGATGAATAATGGATCGAGCGAATAGGTGGCGACCCTGTGTATAACATTCGGGTGCGTGCTGCCACTAATATACAGCGTGGCGGGCGTGACGGGCCAAGCCCAAAATTGACCCGACAGCGGCTCATATGCATATACGGGCACGTATATGCAAAAGGCGGCCCAATGCGCTGCCGATTGCGTTGTAGTTCTCCGGCGCGTATTAGAGCTGCCACCCGTTGTATGTCTCTGTCACTCAATCCTAGCCCATTGTTATTCATGGCGAATGAAGAAGCACGTTAGTGTGACCCAGTAAACGAGCTTCGTCCTTTCTTTTTCTTTTTTCTACCTTCTATAGATGCTTCAGCATGTTTTTATACCCTTTGTTTCTTTGTGCTTCCCTGTCTGATTAGGCGTGGACTTTATGGGCGCAACCGTTGTGAGGTGGCTTGACGAGGATTGCACAAATTGCTGGGAGCCAAATGGTCGCGTTGTCTCAAGAGGCAATGTACAGAAAACCCTCTCGTTATATTAATGATCGTTACAGGCCTCAGATCTGTCTCTCTCGAGCACGGGTGTGGCGGTCTCTGCCGGCCGACCGACAACAACGGGAGGGCGTTGCAATTTGGGTTCCAAAACGCCCCACCTGCAATGCCGCTCTTGCTCTTTGGTTGGTTTATGGTTTATGGGGTTTAACGTCCCAAAGCGACTAAGGCTATGAGAGACGCCGTAGTGGAGGGCTCCGGAAATTTCGACCACCTGGGGTTCTTTAACGTGCACTGACATCGCACAGTACACGGGTCTCTAGAATTTCTCCTCCAAAGAAATTCTAGCCGCCGCGGCCGGGATCGAACCCGCGTCTTTCGGGTCAGCAGCCGAGCACCATAACCGCTGAGCCACCGCGGCGGCGCTCTTGCTCTTTCCGTCTCTTCAGTTCGCAGGAGGCCGCTTCTTGGTTCAAGGTGAAGCGCGATTTCGATAGCCACCGCGATACCTTTCTAGCGCGCACACAAACGCACACAAAGAAAACCGAAGGCCGAATCTCCTAGCAAAAGGGACAGCGAGACATGGCCTCGCCCGACAAGTGGGATACCCACACTCTGTATAAAAGACAGCGCTTTATTGCGAAGCAAACGAGAGCTTCCAAAGGGCCCAACTTGGTACGCAACAGCGGGGCAGATCATGCGGCCATAGCTCTCGAGAGCGCAATACTGTGGCTACCTCAAAACACTTGCTTGGATCAGCGCGCCAAAACAAAAATACACCATGGCGCGATTAGGACGATTCGACACAAATAAGGCCTAGAAGCGTTGGAAGAAACCAGGCTGCCGACGTAGCAGCCGCTCGCGCGAAGCACCAATTTCAGCTTGACAGATATTGCTTCCATCATATGCATCTTCAGCCTGGTACGGTGTGGCTCGTGGCACGTGTATACATCGCTACGGCTAGTGCTGGCCGCCAACAGCACAGCACGCCTCAGCAGCACTCCCGCCAGAAACCTCACCTGCGTCACTTTCGCGCCCTTATCAGGTCTGATAGCTGCAGCAGTCACACGTTACACTACGCGAGCAACGTTTTGCTCATGTGCAGCAGAGGTGCACCCGCACTCGAAATAGGGAAAGAAAAATGCCTTCTGCTGACCAAACACTCAAGGAGGTGTCACAAAGGGTGCATCTGCCTCCAAGGGGGCAGATTAGAAACTTTTCGAAACGATATTAAAGAAACATGACGATTGTTTTTCTAACCTGCGTTACTGCCGACTGATCTATCACCCAGACCATCGCGGGCAGCCAGCCAGTGCTGAATACAACCCAGCGAGAACGATGTTGACAAATTACCTATACGCGTCACCGAGTGAAGCAAAGCACGGAGTTAATCAAGTTCGACGTAGCTTGTTTTCTTGCCGCTTTCGTGGTGTTCACATAGTGCAAATTTATCTGAAGCATTCGTTGTGTGCATAATAGCGAAAGAACACAGAAAGAAAGGAGAAGTAATGAATAAATTTCTGAGCAGCGTTCCCCGACGGTGGGTCATGTGTTAGCTAGCTTGCAAGCATAATACCCAACATGAAAGTACTTTACCTCATGCGCAATTTCAGCCGTAGCTCAATGAAACACGCAAACCACAGCGCCGAAAGCGTACTAGGTGCTCGTACATGCGCTGGTGTATTGACTGCAGGGCGCCGATTTCGCACGGGGACGAAAAACAAAAACCTAAATAGAAAATTAATGTTCGCGCTCCTGCATGCTGCATAAATCGGACAATGCAAGCAATCAACGTTTCAAGTCAATGTTCATGCTATACTCACAAACACTGATTTGGCGGCAGGTCACATAAGCAGAGCAAATCGAAAGGATACTCTTTATTCACTCTTGTCAAAGCACAAGTACTAGCCAAGCGTTCGCCTCTGTCTAACTAGTATTGAGGCTGCGTGGTTGTGAAAAACTTGCAATTGATTTGCTGTAATTATAAATGCAAACCAGTCCAATGTGTGATGTGGGGCTCCTTCGTTGTTTTATGCCTCATAGCTCGGGTCCTCTTAGCACTTACTAATGACGAAAGTACATAGACTTCGTACCGACATATGTTAAGTCATATGTTAAGACATATGCTAAGTCAAAGCATATTAACACAATATCCAATAATGCAATGCCGAGGCTCGGGTATCTAAAACGTACACTTTGTGTTGCCCCCCAAGAAACTAAATTGGTAACATACAAAGCTTTAATTCGTCCACCTTTGGAGTGGGTCAATAATCTGGAATCCTCATAAACAGTCCGATATCAGTAAGCTGGAATCCGTCCAAAACAAAGCAGTACGGTTTATTTTCCGACGGTATGACAGAAATTTTTCACCTTCATCCACTCTTCCTGCCATAGGCCTTTCCCTCCTTCGTACTCGCCGCGACAATGAGTGTTTAAAATATTTTCATAGTGTCGTTAATTCATACCGCTTTGCTTCATTGTCTGAGTATTTGCATTCTTCAGCATCTTCATCTACAAGGAGCTACCACCCATTGGATGTAGCACCCATTCACGCGCGCAATGATATGTTCAAATTTAGTTTTTTTCCTCGTGTTATCGAACGATGGAGTTCTTTACCTGGTGATACACGCTCCCTGGAACCATACCTATTTTTCAACGTTGTTGCCAATCTGTGATTAGTCTGTTAAATTACTGTTCTGTATTTTAATGGTGCTCACTTCTGAATATGTTGTTCCTCTCTGCCTTTCATTTTTTTATTTTTTTCTTCTTCCTGCCACTCCTGCAGTAGCCCCATCGGGGCTGCAGTATAAGTAAATAAATAAATTCCATACGTAAATGTCATTCCGTGTCAGACATAAGTGTCATGCCGACCACAACAATAAGCCACAATTAATCAATTATCTGCAAGGCTACATAGACCTTCAAGCTCCTGTAGTTTGGTGGTGAAAGACCGTTGCAACGCATCGAGAAAACCGTTTTTATCGAAGCGTACTTATGCTCAGCTCCGGTTTGCAGCTCATAGAAGCTATTGATCGAACAACTTTCTACGGACACGTAGAAGTGCACAACATGAACAGTGACGTGGTGCTGAGTGAGCAGACAATGTAAGGATGCCTTTTGCGTGTTGAATTTTTGTCTATAATTAATGGAATCTGCACCACTCACTCCATTATTTCTCAATTTTCCTTGTTTTTTTTCACAGCGATTGATGACGTTATATTGTTCGCGAAAATGAGACTTCAGTGAAAAAAAACAGTCAGTTGAATTCAGCAAAACTAAACTGACTAACTATTTACTAGGTCTATTGTGGTGTCTTAGAATTAATAATTTCACCAGGGTGTGGAAAAAAGCACGTAATTAGAAGCCAGACAGAGGATTTAAAAGAAAAAAATTATTATGGCAGGAAACTCTCCCCCTAAGGCTCTGCTAACGAAAGATCTCACGTTATCGCACGCTGGATATATTACTTTCATTTTGCCAGGCTTCTCACTACGCGAAGCAGTAATAAAAAGCACAGATAATGGTTTTGCTTTCTCTTAATAAAGACTATGCATTTGTAATCGTGTATTTCTCAACTTACGGTGTTGCATGTAGGTCGCAGGTTGCCTCGACAAAAGTTCCTCTGTGAAGGGGCCAGGTTCGTCCGCCTGTGCGATGCTGTCGCAGTTACCGCCTGGACGAGCTGGTGTCGGACTGAGGCACTGGAGCCAAAGCATGCTAAAGCTTGAACAGTGACGCAGAATGATCAGTGCGCGGCTGCGTCCTGAAGAGTATTCCTCCCAGCAGTCTTGTTACAGCCGTAAAGCACAATAAAAGTTGAACACTAGTTTCCTGACATTTTTCTACACCTACTAACGGGGACAGAAGTGGTCAAGACGAGCCGGCACTGGCTTAAACACATCGCCGCATCACCAGAGTCACCTAGTGATTCGAGAATGGCGCGTCCATTTCACGCCCCAAGAGGTGCTCGTCTGGAAGCGTCTACTCTTAGGCTTGTCGCGACAAGCAGCATAAACGATGACTCAACAAGCAGGCACGTTTACCGGCGTTTGTCGCTCCGGAGCGTTGCTTCACGCATCAAGCTGAAAGATTCGAGCACATTCCCGGGGACATTCTCAAAAGACCCCCCCCTTCAAGTTGGAATGGGCACGACGATGAAAAGATATGCCACCGCTAGCGATATGTTTTTTCGCGAGCGTCCGCGCGTCCGCTATGGAATATTTCGTACAGAGCGTAGCAATGGGGAGTGATTGATTTGATTTAATAGGGTTTAACGTCACGAAGCGACTCAGGCTATGAGGGACGCCGTAGTGAAGGGCTCCGCAAATTTCGATCACCTGGGGTTCTTTAACGTGCACTGACGTGGCACAGTACACGGGCCTCTAGAATTTCGCCTCCTTAGAAATTCAGCAGCCGCGGCCGGGCTCAAACCCGCATCTTTCGGGCCAGCAGCCGAGCGCCGTAACCACTGAGCCACTGCGGCGGGTAGCAATGGGGAGTATAATGTCAAACGAGTATTCGCTTAATATGTCGCTCTTTAATAAAGTGCTTCTCTTTCTCAGTTTCCGAGGCTTCGTAGATTACAATATGAAGCGTTAGCGTTAAAGGCCTCGGTGTCCAGAAAATCTCGTCCGTCGCTGTCGAAGTTATCAACGGCGCCGTTGGCTTTGGCGACTTCGGTGTCTGTGTCGGTGTTGTCGACGTAGGCGCTGTGAGCGAAAAAAATTCGCTGTGGCTTAGCTTGGTTAAGCCCGGTAATTGCGAAAGCAATATCCGTACCTACGCCATGGTTCAGCTGGTAGTGTAGCTGGTGGTGGTGCTTGTGGTTAGACTTGTGGCGATGCATCTGTTATACAATTCAATCCAATCCAATGTAATCTAATCTAATCTAATTCAATCCAATTTAATCTAATCTAATCTAATCTAATCTATTCTAATCAAATCAAATCCAGTTCAGTACAATCCAGTCCAGTCAGGCCGCCGTTCATGTGCACCGCCGTCGCGCACGGACGGTGCGAGATCGCGAAGCATTGTTAAGCCGCTGGTGGTTGGCACAGCTACTGCTTTCTAGCGACGTGAGTCGAGCTCTTCAGCGTAACGCCACAATCGCGCTCCTAGCGGAGAGCGCAGGGGTTAGACGCCGGTGGTGGCACCGCTGCGGCTTGCGACGGCGCGAGTCGGTCGCCCTTCTCTTCGGCGTGACGTCACAAAGCACCTCTTGCGCTCCTAGCGGAGAGCGCAGGAGTTAGGCGCCGGGGGTGGCACCGCCGCGGCTTGCGACGGCGCGAGTCGGTCGCCCTTCGCTTCGGCGGGATGTCACACATGACGTCACACAGAGGTCAAATAAAGGTCAATGGTGGCACCACCGCGCCACGGCAAAGGCTGAAAGTGCAAGTAGTAAAGCTTTCGCTTTAAAATCATGAGCATGACTCTGGCAGGCGGTTTCCAGACAGCAACTTGGGAAGGCAGGTGGGCCACCCAGGTCTCGTGACCTGGCGTCATCACAACCTACCCTCCGGATACTGAGCAAACTGCCCATCAATGCAAGTGGCAGTTAATTTAAGGATTGCTCACTCGGGATGAGCGACCTGGGTCGCATAAGGCTCACCGCGGGGAAAAGCTGCCATCGCAGGGAATCGGAGCATCACTTAACCGCCACATCGCTGTGCCAGGAAGGGTATTAGGACTGGCAGGTATCTATGAATGTAAAGTAGAGAATGACCTTCGTCATATACGGGAATTAATTGTGCTATCGCGTCATACTCTTAAGGCGGAGCTTAAGCGTCCCCCGAATTTTTTTTCGAAGCTGCAGGTTATTATATACGCAGAGAAAAGGATGATATCAGTAGTGGCAACAAGTGGAATTATAACGTCACAGATTGGCACCGCTGCCGCAGAGAAATTAACACCGAAAACACATGCAGCGCCGATTTCTCCACCACCCTTGTTCCAAATGCTATCGCGGACACGGGGCGCATAGCAGAGAGGGCTGGGCAGCAATCACAGCTCAGAAGCTGTCCGAGCTCCGGCCTTGCCATCTTCACCAGCTTCAGCAGGGATCAGCTGGCAGACAGCTCCGCCGAACGGTTTGAACTGGTGCGTCCCGCGAACGCTACTACTACTCTACGTGCACCGTTACTAAAAAATTTAGTCACTAAAAATAAAAAAAGCTTAACGATGGAAGCACGTAATGCATTGATTCGACAATTTGGAGAACTTTTCCTTTTTCAAGACTGAGGTTACATGGTTCTTCATTCTCATAATGTGACACTGGCGTCTGAGCAGATGTGCAACACAAACAGAACAAGCAAACAGAGAGTCAGGCTCAGTCGTAAGAAAAAGTTCAGAGAATTCACTAAGTAACTACTAACCAGTTACTTGTCACACAGATCGCTACCTTCTTAGTAAATGGAGGTAGCAAAAGTAGAAGTAGTGAAAGTGACTACATCAAGAAGGTAGTGAAGACCACTACAGTCGCGAACAAAAAGCTAGTAGTATTTGCTATGAAAAAGGGTAGAAACTTTTCGCATATGTTGCTCGGCTCTTCGTTCTGTCGGCTGGCGTACCTTGGTAAATTTATACACAGTGAAAAAAAAAATTGGTTTTTCGGGCAAAAAAATGGCGCAGTATCTGTCGCATACATCTCGGTGGACCTCTGAACCGCGCCATAAGGGAAGAGATAAAGGAGGGACTGACAGAAGAAAATTGTCAGTGGCTTAGCTCAGCTATGCCAGGATATACGTAGCGAAAGGTATAGTATATCCCTGGTTACGCCTAGTTGTTTTGCTTATCGTCATGACTACGTGTTAGACGTTAAAGACCAGACACGTGGTGAAGGCTGCACGTCTTAAACTTTTTATTTCGAAAGCAATACTACTCGCACTTTCAAGCCTTCGCGTGACCCGGCCGCAGTTACGTTTGACCTTTAGCGGAGTGAATATGGCGACCAACTCGCTCCTTCAGATAGCCCTGCTGCAGCTACGCCGCGCCGCGCACCTGTGTCGCTACTGCCGCTGTGACGTCATATCAGCTGCAGATTATGGGCGACCAACTCGCTCCTTCAGAGAGCCCGGCTGAAGTTACGGTGTGTGTTTGCCGCGCTGCGCACCTGTGGCGCTACTGCCGCTGTGACGTCATACCAGCTGTAGATTATGTTTTAAGGCGGAAGCCTTTAATGCCTCATCGTTGTAAGCAGAAGTTGTCGACAGAAATGTCACGCTTTTCAACTGGTCGAAATGGTCGTGACGTCACAGTGCGCGAATTTCAAACGGGGCCAATTCTACTTTGGCTAGTAACCATGCAACCAATTAAAGGCATCGTATAGTGATCCTCCAACTAAGTGGGACTGAGTTTAGTTCATTGCTTAATTAACCAATTAGCCTAATTAAGCTTTCTAGCCTGACCAGATAAATAAATAAAAACAAGAAGAAATTTGGTGGAGTTGGGGAATCGAACCAGGGTCTCGGGAGTGCGAGACGAGCATGGTAACCACTCCGCCATGCCAGCTCGATGGTTTGGAATGAACTTGAGGCGCGTCTAGTGAATACGGTGTCTTCGTTCACTCCCATCTTCCTCCCTTCCCTTAAGACGAGGTTCAGGTGTACACCGAGATATGCGGGACCGATACATTTCCTTCCCTCAAAAACTAATTTACCGACAAGCAAGACGTAGAGCCGAACGGGCGATGGCGTTCTATGGACTCCCTGGCAGCGTTGCAAGACGCTATCGCGTTGAGGCGAAGCTTAACATCGTAACAACACATCAGTGACACAAGCAGCAACACAGTGCTCAAGGCTTTCACCTCTCCGCGCTTTAGGTCAACAAAGCGCCCCCCTGAATTTTTTTTTGTTTCTCTCAGTCGCAACAACTTCAAAAACAAAATATAAAAATTTTGCAGAGGCTTATCTTGGTTAAGCCCAGTAAGTTGCGAAAGCAATAGCCCTGGCTGCGCCTGGTTTGCCTGGTGGTGTGTCTTGGTAGTGCTCTTAGTAAAGCTTATTTATGAAAGTGTTGCCCATTTGTTTTACATGGCATTATACTCACCACACGAGGGCCCCCACGTGCTGGGAGATTTATGCGTGCCTCGGTAGCCAAAACGAGCGGCTGACGCTAACGGATGATCGTCTAGAAGCTTCCCTCTTCTTTCACTCCCACTTCCTCCCTTCCTGTACGGTGGGGTTCGGGGGTCCACCGAGATGACAGGGAATTACTGCGCCATTTCCTTTCTTCAAAAAGCGTTGCGTTCAAAGGGCAAGGCATCGCGCCGAACGGGTGGTGGCGTTCCTCCGTTCCTGTGATTCGGGTGTCCACCGAGATGACAGAGAATTACTGCGCCATGCCTTGCCCTTTGAACGCACCGCTTTTTGAGGAAATAAAATGGCGAAGTAATTCTCTGTCATCTCGGTGGACACCCGAACCGACCGCTAAGCGCGCCGCGCGCGGCAGGAGCGGTAGTTAAGCCGCGCTTGGTAGCTGGGGCCACGCTACGCGACGGCGCAAGTTGAAGCCCCGCTCTTGCAGCTGTGACGTCAGACCGCTAAGCGCGCCGCGCGTGGCAGGAGCAGGAGTTAGGCCGTGCTTGGTAGCTACCGGCCTCGCTACGCGACGGGCTGAAAGTGCAAGCAATATTGCTTTCGCAATAGTAAAGGACTACATGTTCAATTTGACTAAATCCCGACACCTGTCGGAGCTACTAACCGCGCTGGCCTTAAATCACACACTGCGGCTTAGACATATTGCAGATTACATGCGCAGTTATGCACGGGTAAACAGAAAGGACTAGAATGCAGGAAAAAAACACACAAATCTTTCTGTCTTGTATACTCCGTAAATCTGACACTCATTTACGGGCTAGTGGTTGTTACCGCTAGAGCTAAGATACCAGCCTAAATTATAAATCAGCGATTGTAGAAACAGGTTAGTTAACCTAACCGCACGCCCCTACAGAAATGTTTAAATACAAAACTAATCCATTCATATAGCAGTCTGTGTCAGTTATATTCTTTGGCACGTTAAAGAACCCCAGGTGGTCGAAATTTCCGGAGCCCTCCACAACGGCGTCTCTCATAGCCTTAGTTTCTTTGGGACGTTAAACCCCATAAACCAACCTAAACCAAACCAGTGATAATTATGACGACGATTATGATGACGATTCTGTGTTCGCCGTCGCGCTCAAAACGTTTAGTCATGTGAGCTTGCACGAGCAAGAACTGCAGATTAATTAAACAGTTATTATTAGCGGCACTGTGTACTTCGCGCAATAATCATCGAGGAGCCTGTCGATGGCGCACCCTAATGTTTAGCGCATGCATGCTTCGTACATAGTAGTTGAATCATACAGATGCAGATTTCAGCGCAACTAACCAGATGAGCAAATACAGGGCTGTATTTGCATGGTGACTGAATATATATTTGAACGAAGTTTATCTCATAAGTGCTCACAGACATTCTTATTCCTGAAAGAAAACCATTTCTAAGTTCATGCAATGTGCACTCACTTACCATTTCATTAAAACGATCGAGAGCCGTCGCGGTGGCTAAGTGGTTATGGCGCTCGGCTGCTGACCAGAAAGACGCGGGTTCAAACCCGACCGCGGCGGTCAAATTTCGATAGAGGCGAAATTTTAGAAGCTCGTGTACTGTGCGATGCCAGTGCACTTCAAACAGCCGCAGGCGGTCGAAATTTCCTGAGCCCTTCACAACGGCGTCCCTCATAGCCTGAGTCGCTTTGGAACGCTAAACCCCCCTAAACCAAACTAAACCAAAATTATCGAGAGTATTGTAACGTGGTAGTAACTTACGCTTGAAGAAATTCAGAGTCACTTTTCATCTGGAACAATCCGTTCAGTATTAAGCCTGGACCACAGGAAAAGTTTTCCCGCACGCGAAAGCGTGCCGCCGTGCCGTCGAAGTTGCACTATCATCAGGGTACATCAGGGCTTGTGCCCACGATGGTGTAAGTTTGCCGACGCTGCCGATTGATTATTAGACGCGGCGCGGTATGACGTGCGGAAACCCTCCATGCGGGCCATGCTTTACTCATGGTCTAGAGCTCATTGCTGGACCGAGCAGTATCGGTGAAGCACTGGACAACATAGACGATGGAGTAATGACGCCATATTGTTCCTGAAGCGATTCGTGTATGTGTCTGTTATTTGGTCTTCTTTGGGTTGCGAGTCAGACACGCTGCCTCTACGGCACGCAGTCAGGTTCGCACGGCTTGGTTAAAGCGAAGCTTCATTTGTATGTCGTGTGGTATTTCACATACTGATTGTCACTTTGAAAGAGGAAACAGTGTCCTTGTCTGCGAGAGCAGGAGGAACCGTGTCGTACCCTTGACGGGGCTGAAGTGTCCTTCAATTTCTATTGCTTTCGGGGATGCCAAGACTGCTTTGCTTCTTTGCGAAGATCGACGCACATGACTGTAGGTCGTAGCAGTCTCTTCAAGTGTAATGTACAGAAAGGTGGATGTTAAGTAGAGGGTCGATCACACTTAGCGGGAACAAGGCTCCGCGTCGCTGCGCGCATGCGGAGCACCATTGCGGTCAAGGCGGTAGCAGACTCGTCCGTAGGGGCAGATGACACGAAGCACAACGTTGAGGTCTCTCTTCTCGTGCCCCACTCTGCAGTGATTCACGACCGTGTTTGTTGCAATGGAACGCCACATGTGAGCGGCCGCGCACAGCCGTCTTCCCGCTAAGTGTGATTGACCCTGTTCGTAGTATAGCTGAATGATTCGATGATTAGTAACTAATTACCTTTTTATTTTCGATTTTAAGGGGCAAGACTATATTGGGAAATTGAAGGCTGTCAATATCGAATGCCTGCTCAATGTTTAAATTTTCGTTATCGGCAATGTGGTTCTAAATATCAGACGTGAAAATTACTCATTTCTAAGCGTTGGGTTGGCTTTACCCGCGTTACATAATTGCAAAATGGTGACGCTGCGCGTAGTATCGTCGACAAAATCACTTTAACTCATTGTACCCCATAAAATACAGCAATGGCGTGTGTATCTGCTGCGTTTTGAATGCGAGCGACGCTTTTTTATAATTTTTAAATGTGCAAAGCAGCAAATACATCTCAACTAGCTTCGAAATGAGTAATTTTTACACTCAGTATTTGAAACCGTGTTGTCAACAGCGTAAGTATAATAACTGTGCTCGCAGAATGAAAACTACGATGTTCACTGGATAATTTATTTGAAAAATAGTTTAATTATTGGAGGTCAAGCACGTATATTATGTCCGCCTAGTAGTAAACCCGCCTCTACAGACCACTTCAAAGGATCTCGCAGTTTCTAAAATAGAAATCTCTAAACTTTAAAAAAAAGTCACTCGGTATGTATTGCATAGCAGCTTTTTTGCTCCGTTTGGAACAAGTCCCGCATTTGATGAGCTTATGAAGCGAAATGCATGAGCTTGCAGCACTGTCTTTACCGACCACTTACTGAAAGGCCGTGCCGATTGGTTGCTTCTATCGTGTTTTCTGCGTCAGCATATCCAAGTACGTACAACACAAACGCTCCCCCTCGCATCGTTTTAACAACCTGCGAGAGCAACTGCAACATGCTGGCGCAAATGATCAAGAAAATAGTGGGTGATGTAAAAATTGCTATAAAGGCAATGCGCACTGCACAGATTCAGCAATAAAATAATGCCGCCAAGGTTTGTAATGTTTCTTTCTTCGTGCTCGAAGCCACCGGCAAGTAGCCTTATTGCTTTGCTTGCAACGCGACAGGCGACCAATTTTTTCTTGGAAGGCTCTGGCCTCGTGAAAAAGTTCTACAACGTTTGAGATTTATGTAGGTGTTTTCCGGCTGTTAGCTCAAAAGACCTTTTCTACCTTCACACTGAGTGCCGCTGAAAGAGACGGTGATTGTGATCTTCGGCGGCTGCCTGGCGCACTTGTCACTCTCTCCACCACGGAGGAGTTCAATTTTCGCCGGTGCACGTCTGCCTAATAAACGGTTTCAGTGCTATACCAGCTGGCCTTTCTGTTGTCAATGACACTGTCCGGGGCTAAGGTCACACCAACTGTGACATTTCCTGGGGTTGCTGAGTAGGTATACCCATTGTGCTCCCCAAAGTCGACTCTGCCCCCATTCTCAACATTGATCACCCAGCAGCCCAGGGACTGGCCATGATTGCAAGGCCTACCACACGAAGGCGCCCAAGAGCGGTTGGACCTGTTTGACCGGGGTGGTCTTACTAAACTTCTGGGACAGTGCTACAAACCCAAGAAACGTCTTCTCAGTGGAAGGCACGGCACTTGCTTGGTAGGAGAGCCACGAGAGTTACATGACGTCATGGGCTGCGTTCAAGAAAGAACACCCACAAGCGCCCACAAGCATTTTTCGCAAGCAAAGAGCTGTGCTTTCGCTACTGTACCGCATCCAGCAGTCTAACGAGAGAGTAAGAGCTTACGTAGAATATACTTGTATAAGGCGCAGCGACAGCTGCTAACGGTGACCCATAACTACAGCGCAAACGACAGGTTATGGATCGACAGGTTATGGTGTTTTCGAGTTATGGATCATCGAAAACACCAACTCGCCCAACAAATGCTTTTGTCGAGCTGCTAACGGCCCGTTCTCTGGGTTTCGCGTCCTTGTTGTAGTAGAAGTAGTAGTAATTTGTAACCGGAGTGTGGTTGCCAATGGAACCACTCGGAAGGTGGTTACCGAGGAAGGAGGAAGGTTACGCGAGAGCGGAGGAATACGCAGCACGAGGTGCTCGCCACGATAAACACACGCAGAGTGGCTCGCATGACAACCTACTTTTTTTTGTTTATTGGCGAAAGCGGAAAACGGAACATTGACGCCAATGAAGAGAATGACTAGAAAGGGCACGCGTTCTGCTTTGTGCCAAGGCTGGTTTGAAACTCTCCGAATCTCTTTTCACCCTGCAATCCCACCTTGTATTCGTTCATTTCGCTCTATATCATTTTCCCCTTCTTTTTTATTTTGAATACTGCGTCCATCTTCTTCTTGCTCTTCCATGTTTCAGGTTTTAACGAGGATCTCTAGCTGGTTGGAAAAAGGAGGAGGATTGCTGCTCGTGTGGTCGTCGTCATCATAACGACGTTCGCCGAGTGGCTTTCCTAATGAGGTGCCTGGACGAGATTACCCCAAGCAGACAAACACGGGTCCTACAGTGACGACCACGACGAGAGCAAAGTACCGCGTTTATACTGCTTGCACGCTCGGAATGGGCTCACAAGCTTGCTCGTGCGGCGTTTGCTCGCGCATTACAGAAGAAGGCGCTAAAAATGCAGGTTTTTTTTTTTTTTTTTTTTTTGCTAGGCAGTCATGCACACGAGCGGAAAGAGCAGTAGAAGCAGCAGCGACAACAGCCGCTACTGCAGCGGTGTGAAGAGCAGCAGCCACAGGCACTCTTATGGCTCGTTTGGCCTGATGAAACCAAAAATTAGGGGACACTTCCATTGTCTCACCCTCTTTGGCTGACCTCACGGTCTCCGCTGTCCTGGCTCGTATAGAGGCAAAAACGACGATCTGCAAACTCCTTGCTTGCAGCCTCGTTCACTTGAAAAAGTTAAAAAAGGAAAACCAAGAACAGAGACAGGAGCAGGGGGTTTGGTTAAAAGGTGGACTGAATTTGTAAAGCCTCTTAGATATGTATATGTTCAACCTTCGGGTGTCGCTCTATGTGCGTGCGCGGGCAAAATTACAACAGAAGGCGTGACGCCGTTAGTGCGCACGTGAAACAGGGACTCCGATCGTAAATTCCTAATTAAAGAAGACCACGACGCTCTACATAGCTGAAGCAGTTGCCTATATATCTCTAGTTATAAGCATCCTGGCTAAAGGCACGTGAGCCTTCGCGGGGGTGGCAGAGACTGTTTTTGTTGTGAATCATAGTCGCGCGCTCTCCAATACTGGAGCGTTTTGCACCTAATCAAGCCTGGGCGAGGGCTCGACAAACGTGTGGCCCTCCGTTCTTAACATGCCTTATTAAGACTATCATCTTTCTGGAGATCATTTGCTGCTCCGAAGAAGCTGCGCTTAGAACAACGCGTATCATTACATGCTCATTCTCTCTTACTTCCGCGAGCGAGCGAATGAGCGCACGTAATGGGCTTGCGTCGTCTGTGAAATAAACTGCGTTCCCCGAGGAGCTCGTATACATAATGAACGCGAAGGCAGACAGGCGCCAGCGGAAATGCAGAGGAGAGCACGTTTTGGTGAGAAGATGGTGCGATGAACGTGGAACAAGTTATGAGTTAACTTCGTAATCAGCTGGTGAGGAACGCTGGTACGTGTTTTCTCAGCGTATGAGCCTGAGTATGAACACATCTCTCAAGTTCACGGGGTCACGCAAAAGATATCTCATGTATGTACGTGTTGTAAAATGAAAGGCTTCCTAAATTTATTTTTTACTATTTTATTACAACGCAAATATATGCGGGGCGCCTTAGGAAGTTTTTATTAATGGTAGACTTCACAGCGAGAGCTCTGTGCCGTAGTTAGGCATAAACAAAAACTTTATTAAACAGGATGGCAGCGCTTATAGCAAACCAATAATTAAAATATCACGTTGGGATGCTTAATATTCTTGAGGCGCTACATTGGTGAGCGGAAAGAAAAAAAAAAACTCCTACGACTAGTTCGAGGCTTTTAGAAGCCAGACTTTGAATATATGTTTTATTAGATGCATTAAAATGAGAAGGAGGTGTAACAAAAATTTTGCGCTTGTAGGCGAACAACAGAAAACGGAATCCGTTTCTAAAAGCAGATAGAAATGGAAACACTATAGCGCGGCAAAATGCGAGAAGTTGAGCTGAATGCATAAGAAACGCACTGAACGCACATGGAACAAAGTAAAACAAATAAATATATTTTGAATCATTGTTGTTTTGGAAAGTTATAAGCTGCTGTTCTAAAAAACTTCTTCAATCTCCCGACCTCAATTTGAACTCTACCCCACACCTGCGCACGCGAGACCCTTTTTCTTTCCTCCGGAATAAGAGCGGCTTGTTTTGCGGACCAGTGACAAAGGCACAGCAATCACTCTGGATGCTCAGCTCGGCGATTGTTTCTTACCAAACCCCGTGTAAAAAAAGCGACAAAACCGGCTCGCCATCTAGTAGATCAATCACACACTGCGACAGTAAAAGGGTGCTGCCTTCGGGATGTTGTGGTTGGTGTCCGATAAGCACGGACGGAATGCATTAATTATACCTCATGTTAAGGGCCTTACAGTATAGAATGAGAGTTGTGAGTCAGGTAATAGCCGCTACGCGCGCCAACAATACGCGCGACTTGAAAATTAAACGCATTACTTACACGGCCCAGGTATTCTACTGGTGAGCCAACTCCTCAATTTTTGGTAAGGCGATCCACAGAGAAATCTACTTGTAGAAACGCCATTGTGGTCATGGCAGAACTCCGCATATTTGCGATGTCTTTTAACACACATAACAAGTCACGTTTATGTACTCACTGCATCAAAAAGGCTTAGGGGTTCCAGTTGTATAGATCCATCAATGGTGCCACAAGTTGCAGACAACGACGAGAACTGCTTAGAGAGGAGACTGTCCCAACTTTTCGCCAGGATAAAGAAGAAAAAAAAGGAAGACAGTGTCAAGTATAAGGTTACGCACAGAATAGCTGTTGTAGTTGCAGCTTCTTTGCGAGCCCTGAGGATGAAATAAGCTCCTAAGCAAGCGCACGAAACTCCTTGTTGCGCCGAGATCGGCCGGCAGAACATGGCCTGCAAAGGTAAAAGCGATAATGACCTGCTGTGAGCCGTGTATATATTCTGCACAGCTCGCAGTCGCCATAGAAGTATAGCAGGAGAAACACGCCCACTAGAATATTCAGTCGGTTCTGTTCAGGAGCACGGCGCACAGCGCTAGAAGGTTATCAGGCTTCGTTTTCTTACCAAGCATTGCCGAGGTTCGGTTACCAGTAAGTAGCCCTGCATCTTGTTGCCTCCGAGCTTGGGTTGCTAACCAGACGCGCAAATGCAGCGCACCGGTAACGTTAACCCGGAGAGTTGGCTTCATTTGTTCTCGGCTCGATCCCACGAGAGGATCTCGGGTAACGAGAAAGCGAATCGCCTGCCAGCGCAGCTCTTCCGCGTTGTGCTTTTTGCTCGCTCACAGACGAGACGCACACTCCATCCAACCGGGCAAAGCTTGGCAAGGCTTTGATCTGCCCGCTGCGTCTGCTGGCTTAGCTGCCTGCTTGCCTGACCCACTGTTGGCCTTGCTGATTCATCGAGACACTGTCGACGAAATTTCGCCCGTTGTCTGTAATGATCCCAGCACGATGCAACTTCTCTGCTTTCTACTCGACCTCCCGAGGTTTTTTTTCGAAGTTCAGTGAATTTGAAGCCTCTTTTTTTTTCATTGACGTGGTGTATTAGCTTTTACTCAAAGGTCAAAAGACCTCTCCCCTCCTCTTTCTGGTTTTTTTTTTTTAATTTTTACTCCTCTTTTTACATGGTTCCTTTTGCTGAAGATTTGGAGCCTGTCGTCATTGTCTGCGCCCAGCACCAATATGTCTTCTGCAGACGGCTGCTTTAAGTGCACATGCTGACACCCTGTCAGCGTGTACACGCCATTTATATACATTGTTTTCAAGTTTTAGTGGCACTTGCCCCTTGTTTCGAGTGCACTGATAGCAGTTCAAATGACGACGGAGAAGCTCAGTGTAGCAGTTAGCGAGGGAAGTCATTCGCGCTATCGCCGATAAAACTGTGCGCTTCCTGCGATTTCTTTTTTTGTTTTAACGCAGTAGCGTTATGGCCCCGTTCGCAAGAAAATTCCGTGTCGCCGTTGTCGCCGACACGGGCGGGCGGGATTTGGCATGTGGTTCCCAGAGAGCAAACTAGAAGCCAGGTGGGCCAACTTGGTCACGTGACCTTGCTGCGTCTTCACAACCTGCCCGCCGGATAGTGAGCCAACTACCCACCTTGGCAGATGGTTCTTAAATTAATGATTTTTAACTCGGGAACGATAACATGGGTCTTACAAGGCCCACCGCTAGGAGCACCTGCCATCGCAGGGCAGTGGCGCATCGGTTAATCGCTGCGTCATTGCTCCTAGAGTGGTATAAGGACTCCCAGGGATTTATGAACGTAACGTAGAAAATGACTTTTTGCATACATGGGAATGATCACATTAAACTATCGCGTCGTATACCTTAAGGCTAGCTGAAGTTTCTCCACCAATTTGGTTTCATTTCTCTTTTTTTTAATGCGATGTTGATTGCCTCACGGCATGAAACGGTAGGCATCTTCGTCTATCATTTCTCTTTTGGTTCGTGTTCTTCTGCAAGAGCCTTCGGTAGCCGCCGCAAACGGAGTGTAGCGTTTCTTTAACCCTCCTACACATTTCGTTTTCCTTCTGCGATTGGAAAAGTACCGAGTTGATTTCCCCCTCTGAGAAACCTAATGCAAATTGGAAGGCCGCAGTTTACGGTCGTATTTATACTCGCAATAGTTCCGTCTTAAAGGAAGATGTGCAAATGCAATGAAATGAAGGACTCCAACTCAGCTGTTTCGACATGCCGCGAACGCGGGAAATGCGCTGAGCATAGTTTTAGAACCACAGCACTACACAGCTACGAGAAACTTTTGCTTTGCGGCGAAGGTGCAATCGTAGAGTTCAAACTGTCGCGTTAATTATGCTGCATCTGGGTATAGACCCTGTGAGCTTGAACTAGAAATGCGCTCTTCTTTGAACACAGTCACTGGTAAAGCCGTTTAGTGGCTGTCTCATGGGATGTCTGTCGGGAATACAATCTTGTTCACTTCTGTTTTGCGATGGTCTCATGAATATCCTTCTTTCATGGCTATTACAAGTCTGCCTTTGTCTTCGCGCACTGCTAGCTTTCAGTTGTGCCTTGCGGTAGCGAGAACGTAGGCAGGAAACCTCATTTGGTGACCAGTCACCTATAATCGACGGGACCCTAGACCAATGTTGCCCCCTTTGTTGCAGTTTTGTTCAGTAACGTCCCTTACAACTGCGGTCTCCTGAAAGACAACAGCTCACAGCGGCTTGCTTTCTTTGTGGGTGCGGTCTATCTTGACTTGTAAAGAAACTGACATTGGATGATTTTAGTTCCCAACGCTGACGCAAATACTCTGTGTGTCCTTTGATTTAACAAGCTGATGAAACAAAACACTTCAAGTGGCAACTTGCGATCAGAAAGATTTGGTGAAAAAAAATAAAACGTCCTCGTATCCATGTCGAACAAACAGCCATGCTAGTTTACTTTATTCAGGGCACAATAATTGTAAACCTAATTATAATATCTTGGTAACTTAATTAATCTTCTCAAATGTGCTTCAGTGACGTAAAAAGTAGTGTTCTGAACGCACTATGGCAGTTTACAGATGCATTATGTAATATAGCAGGTGTTAAAGCATTTCAGATTTCACAGTACTGCTTTCAATAAAGGTAAAAAAAAAACCCTGTAGTTCGAAAGTGGCAATAAAATCTATGTGCGCAAAGAAAACAGATTAAAAGAACTGCAGCGCTTAAAACGGTGTCATAGCTTTGTAGAATGACTATGGTACTGAGGGGATCTGGCAATATTCAGTTCCAATTAAGTATTTGTAGACAGAATACCTTGCATAATTTTAGTGTCAAAAGGCTGATAATAATTTCACCTGCATCGTTCTCAAACACAAGAAAAATCTTTCCTGACGAACCATTTCCAACCTTCGTTGCCTTGGCAGTACTCGTCATTTCAAAATCGAATAAAAGAGACAGAGCAGAGGACCATTCTAGAAGCAAGCGTAAGATTTGGACATTACGTGCTCTAACCGGTTCATATTGGCCGTTGCCATGGTGTACTAAGATGTTTCCAGTATAGGCCACTATCGACGACCGAAAGTGTCCGGGATCTCGGGCATCACAGGGGTATTGGAAATGTCAATAAAAAAAAAAAAATCTGTGGACATACAGTTCATTTTTACGACATCAATATGCATATGTTTCTTTTTTGTCTCTTTTCAGAGCCGGCCTGCTCTGAAATTGAGGACATCCACTCCTCTCTTGGCTTTAGGTCTGGCAATCTTCGTAAGTAAGTTCTAGAGCGGACAAAACCGCAACCCGTAGAGGTTTCGCTTGATTTTTTTTATTTTGTAAGTGTATTTTCTGTGTACTATCTCCGTTTCGTCCATTTCAAAAATTGAGCGGGTACTTCGAGGCCACATCGTTCTCATTCAACCTCTTCTCTCACTCATTCGTTCGCTCTCCTAAGTTTCTTTGACACGAGGAGCAAACTTTTCTTTTTAACTCTGTTCTATAAGGGGGTTCACTCACTGGACAAGCGATTCCGACAGAAGCACGTGCACGTAGAAGCCAAAAATGTTCTTTAACTCCCCTCGAACCTCCACCTGTCGGAAAGTCTTCAGCGCGTGGACAGCGGCCCTGCTCTCATTATCCGTTAGCAATTAAGACATGTCTCGACCTGCCCTTAAGTACCGCGTGTCCGGGGTGACGGGAGGAAGCTTGCAAGGTTTTTTATTTTAATTAGAAATACTAGCCGGACACGTGCGGGTGTCTGCGAGGGCAGTTGCGCGTACATTCGCGGCAAATTTGTTTGCGCTGGCCCTAAGTTTTCTAGTTAATCTGCTCGTAAAATTTCTAGCAGCACTTTCTCCACAAAGTCATCAACGTCACCGAGAATATAATGACAGTTTCAAAGGTTCTTTTATAGGACAGCAAACAAAAATGGTAGGGGTTTAACTACGTTAAACTCCTACCATTTTGTAGGAGTTTAACGTAGTTAAACCGCCGCCGCGGTGGCTCAGCGGCTATGGTGCTCGGCTGCTGACCCAAAAGACGCGGGTTCGATCCCGGCCGCGGCGGCTAGAATTTCTTTGGAGGAGAAATTCTAGAGGCCCGTGTACTGTGCGATGTCAGTGCACGTTAAAGAACCCCAGGTGGTCGAAATTTCCGGTGCCCTCTACTACGGCGTCTCTCATAGCCTTAGTCGCTTTGGGACGTTAAACCCCATAAACCAAACCTAACGTAGTTAAACCGACCAGACACGGGAAAAAGCAGGCGTTCGTTTTTTCAATTACAGGGGTCACTTAAGCTCCGCCTTAAAGGTATGACGCAATGTCTTTAGTGGGTTAATGCCCATATATGCATAATCGGTCAATCGGTCAGGTTGCGATCTGCCACGGTAGGAGGATATGATGGCGTCAAAAGGCGACGTGACTTGTCTCGACCAGTCGTTCTTCTCAGATATAGGCGTTTTAGTGTGACAATTCCAATGCTGTCGCACTAAAGATGTTGTAAGGCTTCTGGCCATGCAGAGGCTTTCACGAGCTTATGTTATGGACACGGTAGATGATGCGCAAATATCGAAGCGCTAGAAAAAAGAAGCGAAAACCACGGTGTGATGAACAGAGTGATGCAGCACTAATACGAGTTCAACCCGGTGCAAGTAACGAGACAGAAAACGCCGCAGTCACTCACGCAATACCACTGCCATCTTCGGCTATCTGCGGGTTTACCGCCGTTCCACAAATCAAAAATAAGCCGCTCTGTCGTCCGTGAAGACATCGGCGGCTGGTATGAGCGAACGACATCGTGATTGCGCCCCATCAGAGCTGCCGTCGTAATTCTAAGGTCACATGGACACTGGAATCACCTCCATGGGCAGTCTTTCGCGGCCCTTATCTGGTCCATCATCGCCGCCGCGGTCTGGGCACACCAGCGGCAGCCTTTTCGACTAAAAAATTAGGACATGCGCAGTTGTGTTGCGCTCTCTCACGCCTGAATGGCGGCCAGGGAATCTGCGCAAGTAGCAAGCGTAACAAGCGACTAGTAACAAGCGTAGCAGGCTATACTAAATAAAACTGTCCTACGTTGCAACCTCTCCTGGTGTGGATAAGTGAAATTGATGCTGTCTTCAGGCCTTCCAAATATTGTTCCTACATTTAGTCCGTCATGGAGAGACCCGCACAGGACAGATCCTGCTCCGTCAAATAGGGGCTAGGACGCAAACTCACTTCAATCCTGTCCTCCGCACAATAGATTGGTCTTACGCTGGGGATATGTGTCATAAGGATCCTTCATAGACTTACGATCACGTTGATTGCCGTCTACACATCCCGTGCCTATGCTAAGAACAACTCATTAAAGAGAAGCGTATTAGGATATAGAGCTGCAAAAGCTAACGATCTTTACATGCCAAACCCTGTACTTTGGGCTATGAGGCAAGCCATAGCAGATAGCGTTCAATTTTAACCACCGCAGGCTTTTAAAAATATCGAGCACCGAAAATAAGTGCGCCCGCGTTCTGCGTTTCGCCATCTTACAGCGCTGCCTCTGGGAAGCATTCGAACTCAATGCATTGCACTCAGCTGCTGAATTTCCCAGCCGGTGAACTAACGCTGTCATTCAGCACAGGAAATGAACGTTTTAATCAGTGCAATCTGCACATACGGAAATTTGGCGAGAACTTATTCGCTTGGTTCGAGCCTCCTGCACTGTATCTCTCAGCTTAAAGTGCTTGAGGGAGATGATTTCGGTCGCCTACAGGTGGCGCATATGTTTCGCAAGAAGGGGCTTTTGGCCTTTTTCGTGCCTTTCCATTATTGCGCCAATTTAGCTGGTCGGCTGTCAATCCTTGTGCGAAAGGCAATGTTGCCTTCTCTTCTTCTGGCGAATGGCAGTGTTGCCTTTCGTTCTTTCCTCTGGGCTTTTTTTTTTCGCTAATAACCTACCCCTCATTGCGCAAGTGACAGGCAGGCAGTCACCCAGTACGTCTTTCATAACGTGAGCCAAATGTTTGAAGATATAGCCGCACTTGTTATGCAACTAACAACAAAACATCATTGTTAACAGTCGAAAATATTAAGCAAGAGCATAAGTATGGGCTGATATTGAAGTAAATATGTTTTGTTAAAATAAATCGATTCACTTTTAAAATGTTAGACAGCTTGTTAGTTGTAATTTATTCACAAAGCCCCAGAGTGCCAAACTAAACCGCGATTGCGTAATAATCCTTTAGCAAAACGGTGCGTCCCGAAACCGATTTTCGCACTGCTGGTGATAAAGCGGCCGACATCTGAAAGGGGCTCATTTTAAAAATGAGTGTTGAAATGATTCGCGCAAGTATGGGAAGCCTCAGTAAATACTGCCAATACGAAAAGCCGTAGTAATGTTTTCGTGCTTTTTTCCGTTTTTTTTTTTTTTCGTCTTACAAATTTTGGGGAAAAAAAATATATTCATAAAAATTGCGCCAACTCTAGTTTCATGGAGTCACTAGGCAACTTTCTAAACCAAAATGATCCCAAGCACAAATGGCTTCATTAAGAAAGAGAACAGCCAGTTTGCACACAAGAACAAATTTAGTTGTTAGTTTAGTATAAAAGTTGCAAATTGCTCATTCACATCATCCATTAAGAAGAAAACTACATTGAAAGAGGAAAAAGAGTGCTTTCCATTAGTGCTTAGGGGGTAAGCATTGGATGTATGCGGATACTATGTTCCCTTTCGTACTGGAGCTGTGTCTAACAGAGGGCTTAATGACTAACTAAATAATGTAGTTATTTCGACTTTATGACATTATCTATACTGCGGCTACTCTCCAGATTGTCAGCGATGGCCAGATTCTCACGAGGAAGTTAACACTATGTTTTCAACTCTTTGCTCGCATTTTTGTGCCACCCTGTATGTACATGCATTTTGACAATACTTTCTCGATAAACTATTTTTCTCTTCACCCTCTTCTTTTCTAGTGTTTCGTTCGTAACATTTTTCCGGTGGCCAAAAGTTTGGTATTTTAGATCATTTCAATAATTTATTTGTTTCGAGATACTCTTATCTCGGTGGTACTGCATAAAGGATAAGTACAAAAGAGCGGCACAAAATGGGGCTCGATTTAAACGCAGAAATACAGCAGGAGACACAAAAGTGCCTCAATCAATGGCTCAAAGTATCGCAAACACAATCCATAGGTGACTACATGAATTTATAAAATATAATTGCACAGAGTACTAAACAGCATACTAATATTTTATACAACAGAAAAAAAAAACCATAAAACCAAACCAAACATTTGTGCCGTGCTTAATTTTTTTTTAAATGCCCCATAACCCAACAGAGCTGACAGATAGATTATCGTTGAATTTTACGAGCCGTGTCTGTATTACCTTCATCAACCTTTCTTTTTTCCCGAGTGACCGCCACTTATTCGTAAGGCTCCCGCTACGATATAGATGCACTTATTCAAGGACGCTAGTTGTAGCACTTTAAAGAAAAAAAAATTCCGGTCTGCATTGGTCCTTCTTGACTCGTCGCTCTTGAGCGGCCGCCTCAGCACTCAAGTTTACTTACTCGTCCCCAAACTTAACTTACTTTTACAGCAGCATCGGCCAGCAAAACTGAGCAGCGCTGTATTTACAGTGCTGAATCCTCATCCTCAGATATCCGGCTAAAAGCAACAAGAGGAGAGAATCCAAGCAAAACAAGAAAAAGAAAAAGATGATCTAAGTGCATGCTCGTTACTTGCGAATCAAACTATCTTGCTCTTTTGCTGCGAGCTTTCTTAGAGAAACGGCCAGTGGTGTGAATCGCTCAAGGAGAGACGTCATTTGTCTTCTCAGGAAAGAAAGACGTTCTGCGCACCGAGCAACATTTCACTTCGTTCTCTACTTCGGCCACCAGTTCGTGAGTGCTGCGGTCGGGCCTCGTAGCACGTGCACGGATGTCAAATGGACCGTTTATGAACGTAGTCCGTTTTCTTTACACCTAAAATGCGTGCCAAGGAATGAATGGAGGCGTGGCGCGATTGTGTAGCTCCTATATGGTGTTGTATAGGAGCCGAGCACTTTCTTCTCAGGGTACACAGTGACAGACGAGTTCGGACTGCACATGTAGTTCCCTTTCTCTTCGTGGTGCCAAGCTGAACGGATGAATTTTCTCCTTTAACGGTTTAATGGTTTAATGGGGTTTACCGTCCCGAAGCAACTCAAGCTATGAGGGACGCCGTAGTGAAGGGCTCCGGAAATTTCGACCACCTGGGGTTGATTAATGTGCACTGACATCGCACAGCACACGGGCCTCTAGATGGTTTGGTTTGGTTTGGCTTATGGGGTTTAACGTCCCAAAGCGACTAAGGCTATGAGAGACGCCGTAGTGGAGGGCTCCGGAAATTTCGACCACCTGGGATTCTTTAACGTGCACTGACATCGCACAGTACACGGGCCTCGAATTTCTCCTCCAAAGAAATTCAATTTCGCCTTCATCGAAATTCAGCCGCCGCGGCTGGGGTCGAACTTGCGTCTTTCGGGTCAGCAGTCGAGCGCCGTAACCACTGAGCAACCGCGGCGGGGCCTTTCTCCTTTCGTTTGTAGCCGTTTCATTCAGGAACAATGAGTATACTATTACTGGCGTGAGCAGACTCTTTTTCAGCGGTGGTTCGGACATCATTGGTTTAGACACTAGAACGGTGGTTTAGACAGCGGTTGTTTAGACAATAGACATCAGTGTTGCGTTTGCCAGCAACAATGAGGTCTAATGTGGTCCTATTTCTGTCGTTCTGTACCTTTAAACCATCGCTATAAAATAGTCTGTTCACGCCAGCAAAAGACTATATTCTCTGGTAGACTGGCACATGTCCACTGCGCAGCAGGGGCCAGTCTTTGGCATACTCCTGTCCCATGAAATAAATGATACGAAACTTTATTTCGAAATATTCATCTAATAAAGGGCGAACCATTTCGCTGCAATTCTTAAGATAGGGGTACACCTGGAGAACGAAGCGCAGTGAAGCGTTTGGGGTTTTAATGAGTGAAATTCGGGAAAGAAAGTGGTCATTAATCAAGAAGCCGACCTTCCATCAAAGGTATGTAATGAAAAAGAAAAATTGAATAACGTGGAAGGAAACTCGAAAGCTATACCAGTATGTGTTGAAGCCGATTATTATTGTTATGCGGCGTAAAATATCGCATACGTTTTGATAATATACGTGTTGAATATTTTATGCGTTAAAAGATTAAGTTCAGTTTTTCATTTGAAATTTGATTTATTTTTATACTAACATTCTATAACATGCTGCTACAACTTATTATATTCAGGCTTCGTGTTGTACGATTACGTTTGTTTCAAGCGCTAACTCCTCTTCATCACGCGCGAAAAATATAAGTGTTTCAACTCTTCCCATCCTGCCCGTCACCATGCAGAGCAGTGCGGGGCTCTGTGCCGAATAAGCGATCGTTCCCTATTGAAAAACAATAGCACATTTTCTCTCGTCACTACCAATGTTTTGTAGTATTTTGGATCATGACCTCATGTCACAATGCGCTCTAGTGGTGGGCGCTCCCAGACACTGCTTAGGTCGTGTGGGGGTAGCTGTATACCGGTCTCTCAGGGGATGGCCTCGACTCAGCGTGACAAGCTCAGCAAGAAACTAGCAAGTAAATACAAAGAGGGTTGTCATTTGCTGCCCAGTTTGCCGGTTATAAACCAGGGAAGGGGTCGGAGTAAAAGGTTCACGAGCAAAAACAAGATTTGTATAGCAAAGAGGTGATACAGAGAAATTTTAATTGATACAAAAGTTAAAAAGTTAACTAGTTTGCCACCTGATGCCTTCAGGAACGAGGCCACTGCACGTTCTCCGGTCTGTCGAGCTTAAAAGATGAGTGCGCGCGTTTACGCGGCCCCGCATGTCTTGAAGTGTGCACTGGAGTCATTGTTTGGCTGCAGCATTGCACTGCGCGCTAGGAAGCAGCTTGCGGCAAGAAGAGTGCGCTCGAAAGTAACTGTTTTCTCGTGCCGCATAGCCGGCCCTGCGTTGCGGCTGTTCATCAACTCCCAGCGCTGGCGGTGGTGGTGGTGAAAAACTTTAATATGCAAAGAGAGTTTAAGGGTCAGAAAACCCTGCAACATGGTCGGTATCCTTAGTCCGGGACACCGCACGACGAGGCCCCGTCTCGCGCCCCTGTTTACTAGAGCCCTTTACTAGAGACTCCTGTGTGGAGCAGTTGAGGAGTGCAGTCTCCCATGCCTCTCGGGTGGGGGTGGGGGAAGGGGGAAGGTGAGGATTCTGAGTACATGCCCACACCATGTGAAAGATATCGCAGATCTCTCCACAGTGCGGGCCGCGCCCATCTGTGTTCGGATCAAAGTGTTTTGCTATGGCAGGACAGAGAAGAGTTCCTGTCTGCAGGCGCCGCAGCGTTCGCTCCTCCGCCTTACTCAGCCCCTTGGCAGGTACTGGGTAGAGACGGTGGCTGTCGCAATAATGAATTAGGATTTCGCGGAGCCGCAGAAGCGGTTTGTGAGCTTCTGAGCCAGGAGAGCTAGGATGAGGAGCCCGGTGTGTGAGCGCTCGGGCGGCCGCATCAGCGGCCTCATTGCCTCGTAGACCCTGGTGGCCAGGAGCCCAGATCACTTTTGTGCGAGTTGGATCGGCCGGAGCGTGTCTTAGAATTTGGGAGGCAAGAGGGGATATTTTGCCTGCAAGATAATGTTCACAGGCCCGGCGCTGGCGGCTGCTATCCTTGAAGCAGCGCATAGTCAGAAATAAACATCCCGCGCGTACCTCCCGGGAGATATGAGAAACGCGCGCAAAGATGAGTAGCGCCTCTTCCGAAGAGAAGGAAAGGAACTGAGCAAGGGGCGTCATTAATCCCGCTCTTGTCCTCACGGTCGAGAAATGCGCACTGATGGAGAAGAATCTCGGAAGGCGCCGTGAAAAATGAGTTCACAGCCTTCTCTTGCTTTCTTCCTGCGTCTGTGTGCGTTCGCGTGCGCGGTAAAGAACGCGGCTGCAGGATGCGCGAAAAAACTGAGTGCACGAGAAGCAGGCATGCACACTGTACTCATGCTGCGGAGGAAGTCTCTAGAGCGGCGCGTGCGTAAGGAAAGAAAATGCGCGCCATCGCCTCTTCCTTCGTCCTCCTCCTTTGTGCTTATGATGCCATTGTGCCAACGCCGCGTTGCTACTATGCCGCTGCTGACGACGACGTGTCAACAAAACGGAAGTGCCGGCAAGACGAGAAACATTTTCATTCTGCCTTCCGGCAGCCGTGAAAGAGCGACGTCCTTGGTCCGGGGCTCTCTCTCTCACCGTACCCCAGTCTCCGCGGTATCCCTCGCCTCCCTGAAGCCCATCCGTCGACGACGCCTCCATTCCCTCATTCTCTAGCACCTATACCACACTGCGGGAAACTTCATCCCATTCTGACCCCTCTGTTCGCTCTCCGTATATTTTTCTTCGTCCTCAGGCTGTGAACAAGAGGTGCCAGAAGAGTTTCCGTGTTTCTGTTTGTGTTCCCCGCTGCCTGCAATGGACTGGCATTCCAGTTATGCGGTCTTTTGTGATCGGCTCCTCGCTTTCGGAGGAAGTCTTTGTTTTAGCCTCACTCAGTAAACAAAGACCACAAACTGGAGGGGAACTTAGTACCGCTTTAAATGTATGAAGCTATAGAGTTAATGGCTTGATACCTATATATGTGAAAGTGGTCATTCTCTAGTTTACATAACTAGATTCCTGAGAGTCCTCATAGCCCTACTGGCGCAGTGGTGCGGCGGTTAAGCCATGCGCCTATGCCCTGTGATGGCGGGTTATTCCTGCGGTGGAGCTTGGGAGACACAGGTTGCTTTTCCTGAGCAACCTCTCACCACCAATCGTTGATTTAACTGTGGTTTGCACAGAATCCATTGGGAGGTTTGTAATGACGTCACAAAGTCACGTGGCCTATATGACGCACCTGCATCCACGGTTCCTTCTCTGAGGATTTTTGCTAGATTTCTCGCTCACGGACAATGACACCGACGACGACCCCGAGTTTTTTGCGACACGGGACCCTTACTGGAATGTAATCGGCTGCCTTGCTACCATTTTTTCATCATTATTTTTTATTTTATCGTTATTGTTATTTTCTTAATCATCGGCTACAAATCCCACAGTGTCCATCTCTTGCGTGCGTTATGCACTTCCTGTTTTATTTCGGTGTTTCCTCCTTTTGTTTACTTTTTTCTTCTCCGCCAATAATTTTATTTTCGTCCATGAAAAAATTCATCACAAAAACTCTCTGTGCACCGCAATTCTTGACCGCACCCCCTGTGTGGGCATGTGCCATTGTACGGGGAGAACCACAACCCTTAACGCTGTCGTGTTGAAATAACAACGGTGGCTAGAGCGCCGCTGGCAACGCTTGTGTTTGTTGCGGTGGCTGCTTGAGCACAAGAGGCGGGAGGAACGGACTCGTCGAGTGAGCACGGGGCATGCGAAAAAAAAGAAAGATAAAAAAAATTCAGAAGACTTCTGATTTTGTTTGGTTTGGTTTATAGGGGTTTAAGGTCCCAAAGCAGCTCAGGCTATGAGAGACGCCGTTGTGAAGGGCTCCGAAAATTTCAACGACCTGGGGTTCTTTAATGTGCACTGACATCGCACAACACACGGGCCTCTAGAATTTTTCCTCCATCGAAATTTGGTCGCCGCGGCCGGGATCGAACCCGCGTCTTTCGGGCCAGCTGCCGAGCACCGTAACTACTTAGCCGCCTCGCGTACTCCTTGGGTGACTACCTGATACACGTGAATGTCTTTATGCTTCATCTGCCATAGGTTTCGTTGCACTTGCTTGTTTCCTCTTCAGTAAGGTTTGTTTCCTTCTTACTGATCGTCTGGCGCACCGTCAAAGGCTCTCCCTTGGTCCCTGCTTGCATGCATCACCTTCGAAGTCCCCGCGGACCCAAGTCCCAGGGGTGGTGCCAAGACTGGCACTATGGCTGTAGCTACGGCTGCTGCAGATTTTGTGACCACGGACTCTATCACCAATAGTTGGGCAGTTTCTTTCGAGCTCTGGCGGCTCAGTTGGATATGCCCTGCCTTTTTGTAGGGTTAATGTGAACTGCGAAGCAAACGACGACTCGACTGTTCCAACGAGATGTTTCCTTCGCAACGCTACGAGTACAGGATCAGGGAAAAAAAATCGAAAGCTCAAATGCCTCAGTGATTACATGTTTCATGCTCTAAAGTGCCAATGTTCCTAACTGACGCGCCTTTTGATTTGTCGTATTCCATTAATGCACGTAACGAAAGCTCCATCACATGCTTGGGGCACTTTGACAAGCGCGTTCAGCACCTTTAAGCGATTTTGGGCGAAGATATGGGCTAATAGATTGTGAGGTGGGAATAGTATTGGCAAAAAAAGATGCCATGACATCTCAATAATCCGGTACACCATATTTCGTTAAGCTAGCAGTGAACATACACCACCATTCTTTTTTAAGTTGCTGATAGTTTGCCTAATTTCCCCATTACTACACAGACCACCACGCAGCCGCGGCCCTCAACCACAGGGTTTTTATCGAGAGTACTTTTTGTTCATTCTACCTTACTATGGTTCACTCACTCTGCTAGTAGTTTTGTGCGGGAACTGAATCGCTTGCGTTATCGAGGCACGACTGATTACAAATGAACACTAAGGGCTCGAAGTGCTGCTTCAAGGGTATGTGGCATCCTCAGTTGCTCCCAAAATCAAATGAAAAGTTGAGTCCAGGAAACCATTGCACAATTCAACGTGCAGAAGCCCCCTGGTAAACGCTGGTAAGCACTGGTAAACACTCGCACGCACTCGAAGTCAAGTACGTGTTCAGCCACTGCAGACGTGTGTACACATGGTATTAGTGGGAAAGAAAAGGCGTGGTCTTCCATGCAGCCTTACGATCCGTGAAACAGTAAACAGCAAATTAGTGTGCACATGGCTTCTGCACTTCGCCCCTGTAGACAGAGGCAAATCATTATTGATGCTAAAGCAAGCTAATTGTTCCAGTAATCAACTTCAAACGCAGCGCGCACTACGGCTCCCGAGAGTCTGGAAACGTTTGGTTTATGGTTTATTGGGGTTTAACGTGAAACGTGCTTGGTTAGAGTTGTCGCTTACGCGTACGTTATAAACGTAATTGCTTAACCAAACGTATGCTTGGTTTTGTTTTGTCGACCGGAACATAAATAACATGAGGAGCCTTTTACAATTTTGTAAGAGAAATAAAATACCGCATCAGAAAAAAAAAGAACAATTAAATGACGACCCATTAACATGATGGGAAGAAACAAAAGTGAATTCATATTAGGAGCGGCATTTTCTCTTTTGGTGAATGAAGAAGCAGACAAGCAAATGATAATACTGAAAACAAATAAACGTGAATATAAAGGCCCATGTCCTCCTTTGTACACCGGCGGCGGCGTTGAAAAGCGGGTGCAGCGTTCTATGAAGCTGTCATAATTCACCGGCCTCGTTTTAAAAAAGATAGAGAACTAAACTCGAGACCTTTCGGCGTGTCGTAAGCGCCGACATGACTAACGAGCGGTCCCTGAATTTTATTCAAAAGCGCATTGCGGTGTACATATAGTTCCGCTTTTGTGTCTTTGTTGTGCGCAATGCTGATTTGCTGTCTGGGCCTTAGAAGAAAATGAAACCTAAGGCAACATGAAAAAACTGTTAGGGGCTGAATAGGTGCCAGTGGCATTGCTAACAAGTGTTTTGACACTTAGAGAAATATATCGCCGCACCACATTTCTCGTGTTAGAAAATCAAAGAAACGAAAAAAGTAAGACAAGGAGGGGCCTTAAGATAAGATAAGATAAGATAAGATAAACTTTATTTTCCATCAAAAAAAGATGGAGGGAGACGGGGCTAAAAGCTGCAACCGCAGCTTGACTGGTCCCCGCCCCCCTATATGGAAACGACAGGTGGCACTTGACAAACATTTAACAACAAAAAGCATGTCAGAAGAACAGTCGTTTTGACACGACTAAATGAAGAAATGCCTATTGTAACAATAATGGCAACAAAACATGATACTGAAAAAAAAAATCTCAGGAAGGTACATTGAACATGGTTAATTGAACATGGAATTTGAACATGGTTACCGAAAAAGTGATACATCAGATTTCAGGACTAACATCAGAACATCTCTATGAATTATACAATATTAATAGCGGTTACATACAGTTTGCGTTTTATTGAAGAAAAATATTCTTAAGCTGCGTAGAATTCAGCGCTAAAATGTCTACATCTTCAGACAAATAGGAGTTTAAGACCGAAGGAATGCGGTGTTTTAGGGTTTGTGCAGCGTAATTTGTTCTGCAGGAGCCAACTTTCCAGTATTCTGGTTTTCTTGTGAAGTGACCTGACGAACTTTTAACGGCTAGTTGTGCTAATTTTGTTAGGATTTTTCTATTTTGCCTCCTTTCTCGAATTAATGCGAGACATAGGTTGTACTTGTACATCTCTTTAATGTGTAATAGGCCCAGCTTGTGGAATAATGGCTGTACATTAGAATCATGTGCAGAGTGTGTAATGATTCTAACTGCCTTACTCTGTAGTCTGCTAAGTTTCTGGATACCGGTCATTGTGGTCGTTCCCCACACGAGTATGCAGTAATTTAAGTAAGACAGAAAAAGAGAGTTGTATAGAAGCATCATGACATTTTTCGGTAGAAAATATTTGTTTCTGTGGAGAATCCCAACTACACTCGCGATTTTTGAGGCTATATATTCTGTGTGCCTGTTCCAGGACATCGTTTCTGTAAAAATAACCCCTAGTGTTTTAAATTCGTCGACAACATCTATCTCCGAACCATTTAACTTAAGTCTTAACTCAGACGGAACTAGTCTTGATTTCGCGCGGAAAACGATCGCTTTTGATTTCGAGCTATTAATTATTAGTCCATTGTGTTTTGCCCAATCACTTACTTTAGCTAACACGGAATTTGCAGTGCTAAACAATTCTGTACATTTATCGGAAGCACAAAAAATGCTAGTGTCATCGGCATAGATGACGAACTTAGTCTGCGTATCCACGTTCACAATGTCATTTAAGTATATATTAAATAAAAATGGTCCCAAGATACTTCCTTGCGGGACTCCTGATTTAGTACAAGTCACGCTTGAAGAATAACCATTTAGCTCAACATATTGTACGCGATTTGAGAGGTATGATTTAATTAGCTCAAATGGTAGCCCGCGAACACCGTAATTTTTTAATTTTTCGAGGAGGAGATTTCGGTTGAGGTAGTCAAATGCCTTGGTAAAATCCAGAAATATGCCTACTACATATCTTTTACTATCTATATTGGTTAAAATGTATTCTTTCTGGTCAAGCAAGGCAAGTTGGGTAGATCGAAATTTCCGAAAACCGTACTGGGAATCAGTTATGCTATTCATTTTTTCAAAAAATGTTTCAAAGCGTATTAGAATAAGTTTTTCTAACCCTTTAGAAAACACGGGAAGAATAGAAACTGGGCGATAGTTATTAAGATTGTTATGATCACCTTTCTTGTGTATAGCTCGTACTTTTGCTATTTGCATGTCATTAGGAAAGACTCCAGAGCTTATGCACAAATTAAAAATGTATGACAGGATAGGTGATATTACATCGAGGACATACTTTACGGGCTTGATTTTCACGTCATGGACATCACAACTGGTTGAATTTTTTAGTTGCATCATTGTTAAGTACACTTCATTGGGGGTAACAGGATTCAGGAAAATACTACTAGGATATTCTTTATTGAGGGACTTTGCATGATCATGATTAGGTAATGCTGGTACAGGTAAATTGGCAAAGTGGTCGTTGAATGCATCCGCTAAGGCATGGCCAGATACCGTCGCGCCATTTATCTTTAGCTCGCTAACCGAGTCCGAAATTGATGAACGGCCAAGAACATCATTGAGTTTTCGCCAAGTAGACTTGCAGTCATGCTTGACTGCATTAAAATAGTTTTCAAAATAGGCACTTTTAGCTTTCTTGATTTCTTTATTAAGACAATTTCTATATTGTTTAAATTCTTTCAGCTTAGCCATATCTCGGGTCTGTATAAACCTATAGAACAAGTCATTCTTAACTCTAATTTTACACCATAGGTGATCGTTTATCCAAGGTTTCCTGATCTTCCTAGACACACTAATAGTTCGGAAAGGAAAATGTTTTCTGTAAAGCTCATTGAACCTATCTGTGAATAAGCAGAAGGAAACATTAGGATCATCTGATTCTAGAACGTGTGACCAGTCCTCCTTATTTAATTCATCCCGAAATTGGTCTAATTGCGCTGGTAAGATTTGCTGGTAGGTAACTACGCGATTTACTTTTTTTCCCTTTTCTAGAGGCTTCACACATATAAAAATAGGAAGATGATCACTGAGATTGCATACAAGGACACCTGATTTAGTTTTATTGGCTGTGTAATTAGTTAAGAATAAGTCAAGCAGTGTTGATGTGCTGGATGTAATTCGTGTTGCAAGGTAAATGGTGTTTCTTATATTTTGTGCTTCAAGCAACAGCTTAAATTCTTTGATACGACCTGAAGTTGTTTCAAGCATGTTTAGGTTGAAATCTCCCCCGCAAACAAGGCCAAGTTCGCAGTCATTAACGTAAGAAAAAAGGGACTCAAGAAAATCGAAGAAAACTGGCAAGTTTCCTTCGGGGGGTCTATATACCACAACAAGAACCATCTTGTTGCAACATAAAGACAATACCTCAAAATCTGTTGTTGATTCCGTGAAAGCTGTCAGCAATTCGTATTTTATGTCCTTCCTTATCAGCATGGAAACACCGCCTCCTCTGCCGTAACTTCGGTTGAGATTACATGCCTGATATTCCGCCATACAAAGTGCCTCATCTTCGTGCCGATACCATGTTTCTGTCAACATGAGTATATTAAACTGGGTCTTAATTTGACTGAGCAGAACCTCTAGTGGCGTGCTTTTATTTCGAGCAGATTGCATGTTAGCATGAAATATTTTAAAGGACGAGTGAAAGTCTTTGCCTACAGATGTGTCAAAGTTATTCAGAGAAACATATTGTGTATCCATGGCAGAATCTGAGGGAAACAAAATAAAAGCACAAACGTGGAACTATCGAGGGCCACTTCTTGCAACTTTGCTCAGTTCGTTCAAAGCCTGGATGCGCCATGCACGCTCTCCGTCTCTGCGCCGTAGAAAAATCCTAGCATTTCTGTGCCACACATACTGGAAGTCGTGCTCTTTGGCCCATTTCTTCGCTTCAAAAAGTAGTTCCCGTGAGTGCTTTGTCAAGTTCTCTTGTATGTAAACCTGTGATGAGTGGGTGCTTAAGGCACGCCTCTTCTCAAACCATTCTTCTCGTGTGTCTTGTCTGGCGAAGCGGAGTATAATGCCAGGAACCCTACCGGGCTTTGCCGGAAGGCGGTGAATGGCTACAACTTCATGCTTGGCTAACTCTGGAACATCAATTGTCTCAGCGAGAGCGTTGATTTTGTCAAGCAGATTTTCCTGTTCACTCTCTGCGACTCCGTGAATCTCTAGGTTTTGCTTACGGTTCCTCCATTCAAGGTCATTTAGCTGTTCTTGCATAGTTTGCACTCCCACTGTGTCCTGCTGTTCAATTTTTTCAACCCTAGCCTTAATTTCCTTGATTTCTGTTTCATGACGTGCTGTGTCCACGAGAATCTGGTCGTACTTGTCAGACATTAATTGCACAGCTTGTTCGATGTTTTTGACGGTGCTCTTCAGGCTCAGAAGGGTTGCAAGTTTTTCCTGTATGTCCACAAGAGCTAGACTAATGTGGGACATTTCGTTAGTCTCATCTGCAGCCTCTGAGGAACTAGCTTTTTTCGATGCACCTCGTGATCGCCCTACTCGGCACGTCTGGCATCGCCATGCCTTTTTTGTCGTTTCCCTCATGCCGTTAAACTGAGCTTCGGCGATACCAGTGCATTTCCCCAAGTGATAGACATAATTGCACTCATTACACTTCAGGTAGGATTCATCCTTGTCTATTTCTGTTGAACATGTCAAGCATATCAAATCATCACCCATGTTTACAGCACAAGTTTCTGGCAGCAACAGAGAACACACAAAGTAAAAAAAAAAAAACCGCGCAATCGGTACAAGAAAAAGAAGACTGACCTGTAAAAAGTCACAAAATTGCCTTAGCCGGAGCTGTCAGCGTGTCCCCTGTCGCTGCCAAAATGCCCGCAGATGCGTGCCGTGTCTTCTTTATAGTCCGTGTTGCAGGTGGGCGTGGCTCCCGGCAGGCTTCACCACGGCTATGATAAGGTCAGTCCGCTTCGTAATCGATGGTCCTCTGATATGGCTTCGCCGACTGCAGCAGGCCACACGGTGCTACGCGCAGGTCAAGCGCTGCCGATGCCAACTGTAAAAAGTCACAAAATTGCCTTAGCCGGAGCTGTCAGCGTGTCCCCTGTCGCTGCCAAAAATCACAATCCCCAGTTGTACCGAGAGTAGGGTGCTAAACAAGCCAGAACACGCGAAGCAAACTTTAGCCTCTTGAATTAATGGCGGACTAAACAATGACTACCTTTTGTTCATTCCTTATTCCTTTTCTTCCTCTTTCACTTCGGTTCCGCGGCTGCAAGATAGTTTTCAGAATTGTTGAATGTTTCTCCGTAACAAAAGAATCCGTGCGAGAAGAATGACTCGCCTTTTGTGTGGGCACTAACAAACGAGACTGAAAGGCCGCTTGCACTCCATTTCAGAAACAATTGCCCGTGATGCTTTTATATTCATTCTAGACTGAAGTAAGCGCGAGAAAAGCCAACAAAACATGTGTGGGAGGAAGCGATCTCTTTCTTTTCGGTTACTAAAAGGTTGCGCCAGAGAACAAAAAAGAAAACAAGTAATAAGGAAAAGGGAAAAAGAAAGGAAGATCTGTAGAACGCCAAAAAAGAGCGAGGCAAGGCAGTAAAACAGTGCGAATCCTGACCGAGTCACACTTCCGCTCTTGCGCGCAAGTTCATAATTGAACTCTTCGCTGCCGTCTGCAGGCGTCAAACTACGCGGCATAGAAACTAAAACGGATCTAGCCTGAGAAACTACCAGGTAATTCGCACATTTGTTGGTTTTTTATACAGGATGTCGCTTTGTCTTGGCGTGTGTTGCAGAACGTTGTTGTTTTGCACTCGGCACTACAGCGCAAAATTCTACGCGTTACGAATGCTTCGCCCTTCGGTGTTTCTTTGTGGCGCATTCGACTTCCACTAGGCTGCCCTTTCCATCACAGCAGCGCGGAATAACGTGGTATGAGGTCTCTCGAAATTAGATGTTGCGCAGTCTGACACTGAACAATGCTAAGCAGGGGAAAAATAGAGCAAATGTAATTTTACGAAAATTTCCTCCAACTCAGCACCCTACTACTGAGTTTGTTTCGTCAGTGGAAATATTAGCGCAAACAATGGACAATACCTTGTTTTTTTCTACTTCTGTTTTTTTTCAGTAGACTGCCTAGAAAAGCTGCCGTATTCGTTTCTTTTCGTTTTTCTGTTGGTTGGTTATTGGAGGCAATTGTTACAGTCGCAGTCAGTGCAGAAAAATGTGAACACAATCTCTTTCCTCTCTACTGATCTGCACCCAGCTATCTGACACCACAAAATGACGACGCGCTTGGCACGCAAAATACAATGATGGCAATTCCAGACAGCACAGGCAAAGATAAAGAATGACCTACTTCCTCCAGCTAACCAAAAAACGCAGTCTCATTTACCAACACGCTTCCTAGGACGCCTTTAAGAAATTCTAAATGCACGACGCTGTGAGCATTATTACTTTGTTGCGGAAAATTCGTGAAAGGCAGGCCACTGAAAGGTCAAACAGCGTTCTTTCTCTCTTTCTTTAAAAACTAAATAAGAAAAGAAGAACGAGCACTGAAGTTTATAATGGCCTTGAAAGATTACAGGAGCTATATTATATGCAAAACATGTGAACTAAAGCCCCAGTCGAGAACTCGGCAAGATTTTTCCTCATTTCAAGTTTTAATGAGCTCCCTAATTCTCTGCTATTTTTGTTAGTTGATGCGTCCAAGTTGCAAGTCTAGTTAGCTTCCCGATGATAAGAACCAGGCAAAAGCCCCTGCGTTCGATGGAGCTCCGTGCAATGAACGCAACTTTGAAAAATGAAAAAAACAAACTGAAAAGGCCGAAATTACCGAAATGGTCGATAAATAATAATGTGAGTCGGGCACCAAGGCACGTCTCATGCAATTATTCAACATCTACTCTTAAACGTTTGTTGTCAAAAATTTATAAGCCTACATTTTCCATCAAGGCTGTAGACTCGGTTTTCTTTAGGGATATATCGCTATGTTTTCTTTGTTCACTTTTGTGTGTCACGGCACATATCTCTGGTGTGCTCATAAAGACAATAAAACTCATAACATAATAGAAGCGTCAAACATTCTACTAGTCTCAGTAAAAGTAACCAAAAATATATATCCTATCGTTATCTCTGTATAGCCCGTTTCTTGAACACACATCCTCTTTGCTCGCTTGCGATTTGCTGCCATTCATCACTAAACTCTGTGCAAATTTCTGCAATAAATTCAACATTCAGCTTGTCAGTTCACTGGTTACCTTGTTACCAAGTGCATTAACTTGCGATACAATAAAATGAAACTTTTACAGAAAAGTTTAAGCCACAAAGTAAAGAAGTTTCAGGAAAAAGGAAGGAAAAGTTGGTAAATTAATGCTATTTGTTAGAGGGAGGCCATTAATATATCATGCCGTCACATTCTAACTGTCACGTACTTACAACACGACGTCTTCACATTGCCGGAATGGCTTCGCTGGAACTGAAAAGCCGGAAATTCGTTATAAATTTTCAGCTCAGCTTGTTTACGAAGTAGCAACGTTACATGCTCCGTGGCACTGAGCATTCGTGGCCCATCCTTCTTCTATAACGTATTCTGCAACTGTACTGTAATTTAATATACATGCACCATGCTAAAATTCTCTGTCGGAGGCAGCAGGCTTCGCTGCGGCATCTACAATTCAGACGCTGGCAAAGCTTTATCAGTGGCGGTGATATCCGGTGACTTTGCTAAGCTGTTTACATTGTGAACTTTTTCTTCCTGCTATCTGGACGTCCACTTCATCCGGCAACTGAATGAAGCTACCTGAAGTTACGAAAAATATTTACCGAAATAGAAGAGACAATAAAGAAAGAGCAGTTTAGTTGAGTCTGCGCATGTGACCGGAAACCATTTGAATTGGACAGGAGGAACTGAAGAGAGCTGTGGCTCTACCATCCCTGAAAGCGAACTAGAAATTTGCATTTAGAAAGAATTCTCCGACTGGAAGCGCATGGAAACGAAATGCAGTTCTTTTCTTTTAGCTTATACTATCAGTGCTTGTGTAATAGGCCCACATTTTATTCTTCTGGCTTTGTGAATATAAAAATACAAATCCAAAAAAAAGAAATAGAAATAATGCACGAGATTTCGCCCCATTCGGCCCTTTGTTCTATCTTCATTCTATAGGTTTTCATAGCCTAGAAAAGCAGTGCGCGCGTGAGTAAACAGAGCTTAAGAATACAGTAATAACATCTGTTAAAGTCTCTCAAGTAGTGGCGCTTAATATTCAGGAAATTAGTTTAATTTAGACTCTTTGGAGAGCGCTCTTAATATCACTGAAGCTGTGATGGTGGCGGTAATAGCTTCATTTGTACGGATACTCCGTACAACGCTCCACTAGAGGCTGGTGCCTCTCGACCATGATGACCAAGTCTTCCGGTGGTTGACAGAAAATGTCGTTTACTGACTGAAGCCGACAATTCAAGAGATGTAAGATAAAATCGCCTCCACTAAGGCACCTCTTTCTCTCTTTCTCCTTTCACTCCCAACTTCCTCCCTTCCCTTACGGCTCGGTTCAGGTGTCCGCCGAGATATGCGAGAGAGATACTGCTCCATTTCCTTTCCTCAAAAACCAATTTAGCAATTTAAGACAAAATCATAAAATTACGCTAGATGTATCAGTTTCTCTTATTTCTAAATCTCAAACGATGCGGACAGGTTATTTCTTGTTTGTTTAGCTGACGCTTATGGCGTATTTAAATAACGATGGAAATCAAGAAGCGGCCCAACAAAGCATATTTGAAGATATAATGAAAACGGCGCGACGAACGAACGTCCCGTCGTTTTAATTACATCTTCAAGCATGAACCAAGTAGCTCATGCAAGAGTTTTACTAAGGTGTATATCCTTGCGTAATGAACGCAACCACCCAGACTCTTTGACTGTCAAAAATTGCATTTTTTACCCTCGTGGAATGAACGCACCTCATTCTATTTGCACGCAGTCCGCTGCTCGTGATAGTGAATGTCAGCAGGGACGCCCATTTCTGGCCGCCGCAACAACTACGCTATAATAAAAAGTGCCATCCGCCGAATGCCGAGGCTATGATTGCTAGTCCTACGGAAGGTAACCTCACGGGAGTTTTAGTGCAAAAGCATTATTCCAGACGTACCACTCCGAGCAAGAACCTTGTCTTGTCTGTTTTGACTTGTGCCTTGTCTTGTGCTCCGAACTAACCAACCTCGAGCAAGAAACTCTTCTTGTGCTCCGAATTAACCCTAGCTTATCCCAGTTACTCGGCTAAGCTCGGATAAGTTGGTAGGAGTGTAGCGCAAGCTGCAACCAATGGGAGGAATGGAAGGGCGCAATGCTAGAGGCCCGTGTACTATGCGATCCAGAGACAGAACCATCCACTGCGGATAACTCCACTACGGCGTCCCTCATAGCCCGAGTTGATTTGGGACGTTAAGCCCTATAAAACACAAACCACCACCTACGGAACGAACGGAGAATAAAAATGTTATTCACGTAATCTAAAAATCAATAGAAACCACGTTTATTCGCAGAGGGTTTCTTTGTTCGATGTGCCACTACTAAGAAAGGAATCTTCTTGTCTACCGAGGCCGTTTCCGCAACTTCTATTTGTCTCAAATCTGAATCCCTCTCTTCAACGTAGCTCCTTCAAATGCCCTCTTTTCACGGAGCTTTATTTTCGTTTCTTCTTTATTCTGCTTGAAGTGGCGCATGGTAACCACATGGTAGCATATTTCTTATTTTATTTCTTATTCTATTCTCTTTCTTTCTGCATCCTGTTTTTTTTTTATTTATGGGTGTATTGCTTTCCTTCTCCTTTGTTCGTTATTTCGGTCATCCACGTGCCTCTTCATTGCCGTCGCACTATAATTGTGAAGCCTTTCATCACCCTGGCTTTACTCTTGTTGTTTTTTTTTCTTGCTGCTGCTAGCTGCATTCTTGTGCCTTCCCCTTTACGGAACGCCGCGTACACAGTTGTCTTCCTCAAACATTTTGTGTATGGCCGGGCGGGGAGGAAAAACGTCAGTCGCGCCACTCTTTCTCCAGAAAGAGATAATAAAGGAAAAGTGAAAGAAACGAACTTATATGCTGGAGAGAGGCTGCACTACGTCCCATTTCCGGCTCGTCAAGGCGAGCGAAAGTTTTTCGAATGTCGAATGCGCAATTGCCTTTGGAGCCGCCGCTGCGGTCAACGACCGGCGTAATATCTACAGCATTTTAGCGCCAAAACTTTCAAAGCCTATATTAGACACGCGATGGATGATGGTTTTCGTGCTTTTGGCTGCACCCCTTTCGTCGTGCGATTGGAGTCTGTCTGAAGTTGTTGAGTAATGTGCTTCTGTAGCAGCTGCTGCTGCTGCAGCTGTATATGGCATTCGTGCCGCTTATTTATTTCCTACTTCCTCGGACTCTTAGTACAGCATACTAATCTGCACTGGTGTTTCGAAGGGGAGAAAAGACCACTCTCCTAAACGGGGCATACGCATACTGCAAGCAGATTACTGCTTTTGACGACAGGTGTTACTGGCATAAACTGTATGGTTTTACCTTGTTGATTCTTTCAAAAAACCGAGAGGGAAATAAAGGGGAAGATCATTAAATGTGATGAGAGAAGCCATGGAACGCTTTTTTTATAGCTTAGAAAAACTTCGCGTCTACGCACATTCGTTCGTCACCGACAGGGAGTGTGCAAGGCAAAAGGAAACTTTTCCTTTTGGAATGGCTCGTGTATGAATCTTCACCATCTCTAGTAAGGACATAAGCAAGTGTGCTGCAAGAACTCATACATGCTGGAAAAACTGTTGAACGGAACTGCCATTACTTCATGCTTGCCGGAAAAACTAAGAGACGCTTAAGCTCCGCCTTTAAAACCATGGCGCGTAGCGTTAATGACTCCCTTCAGAAGTTTCTCTTTCTACACATTCACTGTTCTTGGTTCACATTCACACATTTCCACAACTGTGAAATACAGTTTCCACATTCTTGTCACTAACTCTTTCACACTGCAGTTTACGCACATAATGTTACTTAATTAGAATATCACTAAGCAGCATTCTTCTGGTTCACTGCACTGTTTACCGCATAACTAAGTTTCTAATTAAGCCATTCTGCACTAAACACAACCTTTGTCGCAAGTCCGTTTAGAAAAACAGCATAGCTCGCTCGTACTGCTCAGCCTTCCTGCTGGAAGATAAGACCAAAATTTTGTCAGCTATACCGCAGCTCAAAAATTCAACCTATGCAATACGTGAAGACTACTCAGCCCGAGTCCGATTAGCCCGCCAGAAATTGTACGCTTTTGGCAAGGAATGTAACAGAAACTTCAAGATGCGTTTCGACAAACTTATCATCGATGAAAAGCAATTTATTTATGATACCGAATCCGATTCTGTTTTAGAGGTCAAATCATAGCGCTCACTGCCGACGGCTACGCTTCCATTTTCCACTCCCCCTCACCAACAGTCTGGCCGGAATAGAATACCTGCTCATAAGGTCATGTCAGTAATGTACACAAACATCTGCAGTTATTTATCAAAAAAAGAGGCCATTGAAACCCTCCTTCATGACAACGACACCGACATTGCCATTTTCACGGAATCGTGGCTGAATTCTGACGTTGATAACAGCGAGTTACTTGACGATGAAAACTTATTCACTATTCATAGGCTTGATAGGGTTGGGCGCAGAGGAGGCGGAGTGCTGGTTTTTGTAAAATCTAGTATACCTTCATTTCCAGTCAAGATTACTTGTAGCCACGAAATAACATGCGTCCGAATATCTCTACCTTCTAGCACTGTTATCCTCACTGCTTGCTACCGTGCGCCTGATTCCGATAGTACCTTTGTTGACGATCTTTGCAGTGTCCTTTCAAACTTGCATTTTCGCTTTCCAAATGCTGAACATGTGGTCTGTGGGGATTTCAACTTCCCAGACATTGACTGGAACAATCTGTATGCACCTTCTCGTCAGTCCAACGAATTTCTTGACATGGTACTCACATTTAACCTCATGCAAACAGTTAAAATAGCAACCCGGGGCACTAATATTCTTGCCCTTATCATGGTATCAAATCCAGATTTTATCCAGTCACTGTCATGTGTTGATTTCCTCAGTGATCATAAATTGCTGTTGTGTGATCTTTCTATTCCAATCCCCATGAAACAACCGTCAATAAAATACATCCGTAGTTACAAAAGAGCCGATTTCGCTAAGATTAATTCCGAGCTTAATAAGTATTTTCCGTACTTCCTAAATTCGTTTCCTGCTCGAACAATAGATCAAAACTGGCTGCTCTATAAAAATAAAATTTTATCGCTTATTGATGCTTACGTTCCCCTCATACGTATTCGCGGTGATGCTAGGAAACCGTGGTATTCCAACGCACTAAGAAGACTATCGAATAAAAAGAAACGCCTCTACCGTGAAGCGAAAAATTCTACTTTCGCTTCTAAATGGCAAAAATACCTGGCATGTCTTCACCAATATACACGGTTATTACGACACAGTAAAAAGAAATTCTTTCATCAGGACTTGAAGAACATTATTCGTAATAACCCAAAGAAATTTTGGTCCATACTGGCACCACACACTCACCGTTCACGAGACATCGCCTTGTTTGACGAACGTGGTGCATCTGTTCCCACAGAACTCCGCTCAGATACAATGAATTCATATTTTTCATCGGTGTTCACCCATAAGCCCCCTCAAAATATACCACCAGTTCCCAATTCAAATTTTCCCCAAATGCCCCCCATTCACATTGCAGCGGAAGGCATTGTGAAAATAATTGATGGGCTTAAAACGTCGAAAGCACCAGGCCCTGACGGAATTCCTGCAAAATTTCTTAAGAGCGCTAAGGAAAGTTCTAGCCTATTCCTTCAAGTCATTTTCGAGCAGTCATTGTCTACGGGTTTGCTTCCGAAAGATTGGAAAATAAGCAAAGTTGTGCCGGTGTTTAAAGCAGGTAACAGATCAGATCCCTCCAATTATCGCCCAATCTCTCTGACATGCATTGCCTGTAAGCTTCTAGAGCACGTCATATATTCACATGTCGCATCACACCTCGATCAGAACAATTTCTTTTTTACTAAGCAGCATGGTTTTCGTTCCGGTCTTTCGTGTGAAACTCAGCTATTTGAATTTACCACTGACCTCCACTTAAATATGGACTCTTCATTCCAAACTGACATTATCTTTTTAGATTTTTCTAAAGCCTTCGATCGCGTGCCCCATCTTCGCCTCATGTCTAAACTCTCCGGACTGTCCATTGATCCTCTCGTTTTATCATGGATACATTGCTTTTTAACAGGTCGCTCCCAATACACAGTAATCGACAATCATCCTTCAGGCACTACTAACGTTATCTCTGGCGTTCCCCAAGGTTCCGTTCTTGGCCCACTTCTTTTTCTAATCTTCATTAATGACCTTCCTTCCGGTGTTTCATCCACTATTCGGCTTTTTGCGGATGATTGCATCCTTTATCGTCGCATTGTCACTAACAGGGATCAACTATCGCTTCAGAATGACTTACACATAATAGAACGGTGGTGTTCCGACTGGCTTATGCAGCTGAATATCTCAAAGTGCCAATTCATGCAAGTATCGCGAAAACGTTCCAACATCAGATCTGCATATTCACTCCTGTCAAACACGGTAACCCAAGTCCAATCATATCGGTACCTTGGAATCACTATCTCCAGCAAATTAACCTGGTCGGAACACATCTTATATCTAGCATCTAGAGCATCAAAATCACTTGGCCTCATCCGAAGATCCCTGTACCTAGCCCCTCCTTCTGTTCGAAAATTAGCATACGAAACATTCACCCGTACCATACTTGATTATGCAGCGGCTATATGGAATCCTCACCAAGCATACTTAATTAACACCTTAGAAGCCGTTCAAAACCGAGCAGCCCGTTTTATATCCTCAAATTACAATAGACACAGCAGTATCACCAGTATTAAATCTTCACTTAACATCCCGCCACTAGAGCTCCGACGGAAAATCGCACGACTCTGCCTCTTTCATAAGTTATATTACAATTTTCCTGATCTTCGTGACACATTATTACTAGCTCCCATCAGAACATCGCACCGCCTGTTTAACCTCCTCAGCATTCAACGTATACATGGATCGACCTTGGCATTTAATAAATCTTTTCTTCCAACTGCAATAGAAAATTGGAACCTGCTACCCGACTACATTGTTAACGAGCGCGACGCTACTAAATTTCGACAGGCATTAATTAATCACTGTACTGACTAAAAGACACTGCTCAAACTTCACCCAGTTACACTTATTCTTTTTCTTGTTGTTGTTGTTGTTGTTACCGCCTAATTCAGCCTTGCGCCCTTCATTATTGACCAACGTTGTATTGTGATGTATCGTTTTTCATTTTATTGTATTGCATTGTTTTGTTGTATTAACGTATTATTCTCAGTTGCATTTGCTTTGTCCCCCCCCCCCCCTTATGTAATGCCTCAACAGAGGCCTTTAAGGGTAAAATAAATGATGATGATGATAGTGACCCGCCGAGTACGTCGTAAATACACTTATGTGTTCACGTGAAAAAAAAAAAAAAACTACTCATGGCCAGTTATGAACAACGACCGTGATAAAAAAATAAAGAAACAAACGCAGTGTGACACGACTGTAGCGAATGCCTAGCTGAATACAGCGAATACTGAAACGGCAAAATGAGCTGGCACGAAATATAAACACTGTATGAAGACATTAAAACGTGTGCATCGCTATACGTTGAACTGTTCTGCTGGCAAAATGAACGAAAGTGACGGCCAAGCGTGTTTTCATCGTCACCTGCAACATTTTCAAAGGAAGCTTCGAGCAACAAGCGCAGCGTAGCCTCCGCAGTCACCCCACTTTATTTATGCAGCAACTGACCACCCTCTCCACGCTGCCCCTGCTACGATTACACCCCTCGATACTTCGTAGTGGCGCCTCTATTTCCTTCAGCTCACCACAATAAATGAAACTTCGGAAAGCTACTGCGACCGGATATAATGCCAGCCAAGGTGCAAAGTAAAGTTGGCTGTCATGCAGACGACGCCACGTAGGACTGCAACCAATATGGCGGATGGCTACTTCCAGTAGACGCGCGCATGCAAAGTAGGCTTCCTGAGATCGGTCTATTACTTATTAAAGTTGAGCCGTTTCAGACACGTGTCGACCTTCATTTGCTGGACATTAAAAGGGCTCTTTTCAATTATTTTTATTCGAGACACATGGGCATGGCATCATGCGTGACGTGGGTTTCTCGACACAACGCCGCCACCGGGACGACGTCGAGCTTTCCGCTTAACGGTGGCCTTCACGCTGCCGCTCGAAATCTGTTTAAAGAAATCGTCATCCCAGCATTCATGGCACATCACCCAAGAAAATGAACCGTGCAGGCGCTACGCAATGCGACAAGGGCAACTACTTTTTCTGAGATCCTTGGAGATTTTATACCAGAGAAAATATCCAGTATGCAGGAATAAGTAGGCAGTCCAAACGAAAATTCAAAAGTTTTTTTTTGCCCAGGAATTGCAAGTGAGAAGCCTGCGGCCTCGATACAACTCAGCTACACAGCATTTTAACTTACTGCTCATAACTTAGTTTAAGCTATTATAGAAAACTTGCCGTCTCAAAGCACAACGCCTCATAACCGCGGACTTTCGAGAACGCCCGAGGAGTTTTCGTAATATCTCGAGAATGTGCGCATATACATAGGCGCGAGCATACACTCGCTGAAAAAGTAAAACTACATTTATCTGTTTGTGTTAGTGCATTGCAGCGCGAATAAAACTCGCTGAGTTCTCTTCTATAGCACCCCCATCAATATCTGACGCCGGGTTGAAAAGAAACGGTGAATACGTATTTGACCCAGCATCACCTGCGATTACTAAGCTCCCATGAGCTCAAAAAAAAAAAAGCCAGTGCTTTTCAAATCGATACGCGCATGTGGTATCAAAACATAACGAGCGTGATGTGTGGGGCGTAACGCTCGCCGATATAAACTAAAATTTCTCCTTCACCGCCCGAGGGCCGGAAGCAACAAGAGGCACACCACTGTCAGCATCAGCAGCAGCAACACCAGCAACAGTGCAATAGAATCGCACAAGCGGCAAAAGACGGCAAACGAATGGGTCACGCAGACAAGTTTCTTGCGGCGTGTGCACTGTTCTCGTCTTCAGACTCATCGCCCTGTTGCGCACCAATAGAATGTCTTGTGTTTTTCTGTCTTCCTCTCCCAAGACCCTGCCGCGCTCCTCTCGAGAATTCGAGAAAGATGAACGGCAAACAGAGGGACTAGTGCTGTGCTGCTTGGCAACACCTCGAGAAAACCGCGACGGCAATGGTGGTGCGAAGCTACACACCTCTTTGCTCGGCCGAGGAGAAACAGGATGTTGCAGAAAAGAACTTGCGCTTCGGAGACAACGCACTCTCGCGATGTGGCTAGGCGCGTGCATTGCCTTCGGGGAGCGCTTCTAGCATGAAAGGAAAAAATGGGTGCAACGTTGCTCACAGAGCTGAGGACGAGGGCAGGTTCAGCGCAAGCGTCAAGGCTATCCGATGCTGGCTCAGGCGTTTCTTTTGGCGCACCGCGATTTCTTGTCTACATGAGGACGGTATTTGCCCTCTTCTACCGGCGCTGCTTCTCAGCTTTGCCAATGTCGGCGACTTCTAATGTTCCCTCACTTGTCTCTGCCTTCTTTTTTTTTTCCTGCGCTTTGTTGCCGCTCTTTCATGCCACCACTTCCTTCGACTCGGAGTCTTTCCGGCGCAGGCTCTCGGCTATGTCGCCGCTCAGTTGGCTTTCTTGCCCTGCCTCTTGTTCGCTTCCTGGCTTCATATAGCGAGAAGCCTTTGGCTCGCGCTATGCCTTGTTGCTGCGGAGAGAGATAAAGTATCTCTAGTGGGCGCATATCCCTGGATGGAATAGGCGGCAGGAAGAAGGGTGTTACGGGGCTGAGAGCCATCGCGGGGGAGGGGGAGGGAGGAGGGGGGGGGGGGGGTGTAACATCACCTTGTCATTGCCCACTGCCCCTTACTCTCTGATGCGCAACGAGTTTTTATCGGCTCCCGGTAGGCAGATGCAAAGGGCAAGAATGGAATACCGAGCTTCGCTTCCATGCCGACGATGTTGCGGTGCACAACGGACCACTTCCTAAACCAGCCCTCACCCTCGTCATTCACCTCTTCTCAACCTGCCGCTGGTTATTGCTCCAGAACTTCCTCTTCCCATCCCGCATCTCTTGTTGTTTTCCTGGAGCGTCAGTCTGATTTCGTTTTCTCAGTGTGCCCGGAAAACCATGCGCAGCCATCTCCACCGTCCATCCGATTGTGGCAGCGGAAGGCTGAACAAATACACACACCGCGCTGGGAGCAAAGGAATCGGGGAAAACTAGACACAATGGGGAAAAAGCGCGATGCGAATTGCGAATTGCCAAGAAGAAAGAAATGAGGAAGAGGAGGAGCGTTAACATTTGGCAAAGGCGCTAAACTGCGGCCCGGCATCCCGTCTTTCTTCTTGATGCACCACCTTTCCTTTGTGTACTCGTTATGCATGGAGCTTCTGCTCAGACGACAACCGGAGACACGGGAGAGGCTATCAGAAAGAGAGGAGGAAAAAGAAAAAGGAGGCAAAGGCGTACAGAACTCATAAAGTGTAGAGAGCAAATATCCTGTAAAGCCGTAGCAGATGCATACGGCATGCCACGCTCCAAAGTGTACGTGTGTGTGTGTGCGTGTGTGTGCGAGTGTGTGCGATTGTGTGCTAGTGTGTGCGAGTGTGTGTGCGAGTGTGTGTGTGCGTGTGTGCGTGCGTGCGTGTGTGCTCACGCGCGCGAAAGGCGCAAGATGAAGAAACGCTGTAATGCAACCTGCGCTACAGCATTTCTTTGATTTCGCAGTATCAGTGGCAGCCTTCTGTTTTTGGTGGGTAAGATTGCATTTTACTTGAAGTTTCCAAGCCTGTGATACCGACTTGCGGCAGTGCTGAGCTGTGCTCTTTCATCCTTTCCTCCTTCGTGCCAGTCGTTGGACTTGTGCCTATTTCAGAGGAGCAACACATTCAGACTTCGTTTGTGTCGCTGAAGAATGAACACGAGTGGTTTTATGAAGCCTTACAACTAAAACCAGCATTGCTTCACTGTTGTTCATGAAAAGATTAACAAACACAGCTGGTCAGTAGACGTGAGACAGAGGTACTCCCGTTAGTGTTTGTGCCTGAGAGGCATTAGCGTCCCTAGCAGGGACGCATTAGCGTGAGGAAAGCATTAGCGTCCCTAGCAGGGCATGTTATACAAAGTCAATACAACCGATGGTTCTTAATGGTTTGGTTTGGTTTATTACGGTTTAACGTCCCAAAGCGACTCAGACTATGAGGGACGCAGTAGTGAAGGGCTCCGGAAATTTAGAACACCTGGGGTTCTTTAACGTGCACTGACATCGCACAGTACACGCGCCTGTAGAATTTCACCTCCATCGAAATTCAGCCGCCGCGGCCGGGATCGAACCCGCATCTTTTGGGTCAGCAGCCGAGAGCCGTAACCACTGAGCCACCGCGGCGGGTGGTTGTTAATGATAACGAACTGGATTCTGAGAGAAGGCAGTCGTAGCAGGGAGCGTCAGAACGTCACGTGGGTGGGTGAGAACAGGAAGTTTGATGGGATAAGGTAGACGCAGCTAGCACAGGGCAGGATTAGCGTAGGGACATGGGAGATGCCTTTGTCCTGGTATGGACGCAGTTAGGCTGATAAAGGTTATCGTTATGACGATGGTGATGAGAGCAACCTACTTTAAGTGAGAACCGCAGCACTTTTGGAATAAGGTTATGTTCCGCAGTAGAGTTGACCTACAATCCTTTTTAGTCTTGAACGTTGGCGTGTCATGCAGAGAAATAGTCGTCGTCGGTGCATCTATTCATGTGGCTTACAACAATCTGTAGAAAAGTCACTACAACAAAATATATAGCATAAGTTTAGCCTAATATTAAAGATGCGACGTCATATCAGTTCTATCTGTGGCAAGCCGTCGCACCTCACCGCCTCTATTTCCATCCGTCGCTTTATACATTATGCAAATACGCTGTGTTCCTTTCGCCTGTCTGTGCTTCTCTTCACCCTTATATAGCTCCGGTACTAGGAGTATCTCTTGTGGCTTATTTGGCAACATTGTTGTCTCTCCGCACTTGACTCTTAGAAAATGCATAGCCCTCGGAATATCGGGAAAGCCACTTGCCGCATACAACCTGCTACGATATGAGGAAACAGCCATTAAATATTCTGGAATAGCGCCCAGGTCCTCGTTCGACGTCAACGCGCCGATGTAACTGCCAAACACAAAGAACTGCCTTGGGACTCGGTGTTCTTTCAGTCTATGCGATGCACGGTGCATTCTGGCCTTTAGCGGGGTACATGTTTTATAAACAAGTGGCCAACTTTCACGACATCGAGGCGTCTTTGAGCCAAGAAAACGGCTGCCGGAGAAGAACAGTTGCCGCGACTGCATGCACTAAAGATACCCGTTGATATATTGAGAACCGCAGAAGAAAGATGCAATCTGAAGAGATAGTCAGAGCAAAGAAAATAAATCACACATGATCGAGCATGCGTGATTGGCATACAGCTGTGCTCTATTCATGATGTCACTACGATTTCTTTCCTTTACTATGGTTACAAAGCCAAAGCGACAGCACCTTTGTAAATTAAGACACGCTTCCACTTGGTACCACACAGAGTAACGAAATGGTTGAAAGAAACGATGGGACGCACGACTGGGAAGTTCACATGAATCTGATAAACTCTGCGGCTTGTTAAGACACATAAACGCGTCGTAGCCGAATGCACAAGAGCTCGCAAGAATAATTATGCAGTGAGTGGAAAAACAGATTATAACTGATAAGCAAAACAACAGCAAAGCTTCGCTTTTTTTCTACACAAGTTCTGACCCTTATAGGAGGCGTCTGCAAGCAACAGTGGGCAAAAATGTAGGAAGACGAAACCGGCAAGATTGGGGAATGTCACTACCTCTCCAGAACAGGGGGGCCCGAAGTGCTTCCTGATGCCCCGAGGCGCCACTAGCACTGAAGTCGGCATTCAAATAGATTTGGGAAGTACTGCTACTGAACAGAACGAGGTACTAAAAACTTAAAAACGCAGTCCTTCGTACTCGCAGCTGTACTTGTTTCTTTTCCGCACGTCGCTCGCTGGTAATCGGCGTTTGGCAAAGAGGTACACTGAGTCACCTGGCACGTTTTGCGGTACACGAACACAGAACCTGGAGGATGAAGCGCGAACTACAGACTTTTACTCAGCTGCATAAAACTGTACCTTTTCAGTTAACACGGTTCCAACGAAGAATCGTGTATGAAGCCTCGGGGCAGCTCGGGTACGCTCGGGTTAGTTCGGAGCAGCGTCGCGCAGCTGTAGCCAATGGGAGGAAGCTCGGGTAAGTTGGGAGGAGCGTCTAGCTAGCTGTAGCCAATTGGAGTGTTACCTTGAGGGTGACCTCGGCAGCCTCAAGATCTCTTGCTTTCGCACCTTTCAAGCAAGGAACTAGGTTAAAACCCTATCACTTCTTTTTTTTTCTGGTATCACGGTATTTGTGTTCTACTCGACTATTTTTCGTTTTTTTTTTAACACAAAAAGGAATAATTGTGATTGTCTCCTGTGGTGTGGCATATGTTCTTTGTCTCTCCTAAATCTCTGAACACAAGCTGTTAGGAGCTGCATATAACAGCGCAGGCCACTGACTGACGTGATTATACATTACAACTTATTTGTTCTCATAGCGTATGCCTGAGTGATTTCGCTGTTCATCTAATACCTTTGTTTACCTATGATATCTGTGTTCAGTGTACGAGAAAGAATCTTTAAAAGTGTATAGCAGAGAGAAAGAGAAGCGGCGAAGGTGCAACGAACGAAGAGTAGACGCGTATCCAAGATGTACAGGTGCCGTCAAAATTAAATGGAAGGCAATATTCACGAAAAAAATTTAATCATTGACCCCCAATTTATGCATCCTTTAATACATATGTGCAGCCTAATTGTGATTTTGCGAATTTCACTGTGCACCAAGAAGCATGGACCATTATGCATTAGATTTAAAGAAATTAAACTTTTTTGACAAAGTCGCCTTCCATTTACTTTTGACGGCGAGTGTACATATGTGGCGCAGAAATTCGTTACCCATGATCCCCCACAGAAACAAAACCAGAGGTAGTTATTGCGACAAAATAAAAAAAATGGATCAGTAGTGAAAAAGCGGACACCTACAGAAAACGCAGGTGTCACTTTACACATGTTCGTGCGTGCGTGCTTGCGTGCGCGCGTGCGTGCGTGCGTGCGTGTGTGCGTGCGTGCGTGCGTGCGTGCGTGCGTGCGTGCGTGCGTGCGTGCGTGCGTGCGTGCGTGCGTGCGTGCGTGCGTGCGTGCGTGCGTGCGTGCAACTATAATCACTGGTGTGAGCGGTATTTCAAGCGTGTATGTCCGATTCTGTGATGTCCATGTGAGTACGATGCATCCATTTCCCTTGTACTGCTTTATATTGTTTCGAAAATGCGCACACTATAATTTTTCATTTGTTGGTTTTGTACAAGATTTGCAAACTAGGCATTTCAAAAATGCGTGAAGACAAGCAAACAGTATGTTTTGCCTTTATGAAATGATACAATTTTGCAACTTAAACGGTACCTTTTCACCACCCGCTGAGATTTAGTTAGATTTGTCTTTTGCAGCGATATTCAAATGACCATTCGTGTGCAGGCATCGTATGCGCAAAACGCAAAACTGGAATTAGTCGTTTAGTCGTTTAGTCTTTTCTTTAAATTATGGACCCGCCATCATCTTTTTCTTTTTATTTTTTTGTCAGTTTGATTTATTGGTTACATGAGTTAATCTTAATGCACCTCTCCTATGGGTTCACCAGTTGAGTAAGGCATGCTGAGCTGAAGCGCGTACGCTAAAGAAATAGCAAGACGAAACAGAGGAAGAGCATAAGAGAGAGAAGAAATTAGAGGCAGGCGTAATATAGTAACTTTACCGATTTAAACACACCTCATAGGGAGCGCGAGGCGCTCAGCACTGCAGAAGTTTTTTTTTTACTAAAACACTTTCGAGACATGCGATAGATTACATTACCAATCGAAGCGAAGCAATTGGAGTGCATAGGCTGCATAACGTCACAGAGTGGTTAGCTTTTGCTTTGATACGTGTCATCCCGGCCCTCGATGATTACTTCGGAATTATCTCTCCCTCCCCGCGCACTCACTCCCTTTCGCCCACAGCTTGGGGTCTGCGATGCTCTTCCAATTCGGCCGCTGGTAGTCTTAGTGGCACTGCCACCAACTCGTCGTGGCGGCACATTCCCTCAGGACTCGTCTCTGCGACGGCGCGTACGCTCAAGTTGTCGGTTTTTCTAATCTCCCGACAGGATTAGGTGGCCTCGTCGGACATACTTGCTTTTGAACGAACACGACGTGGTAGCGCCTACCAGGCATTGGGCGTACGTGACTGCCAGAAATTGCTACCACCAAGGCGTGACCAAAAGGGTGGTTAGGAAAGGTAAGGCGGTAATGGGAAGAGAGAGTGCACGGACAGAAGCTGAGGGGCAGGCCAGCAGTAGCACACTCCGAGTCCTGATACATCCCCAGAATGCCTTATTACAAGACACCTCCGGAGCGATCCCCAGATGGAGCCGGCATGGATTTGAGATTGCCGACGGCGGCGATGACAGCTCATCGAATCAAGGACGGCGGCATCACCTTGTTGCGCCCCTCCGAAAAGTTCAGCGAATCTCTTAACTGTTCTAACGCAGCTGGAATGTTATTTCTGCCTCTTTCTTATTACTCTACCGGAGTGTTGTGGTGAGAACTAAAGCGTCCCTTCCGATCTGGTCTCTGATGATCCCTCTTTAATATCAGTGTCCTCGCACTGACCTAGAAGCGACTTGTATTCCTGGCTTAAATGAATGTCCCCTTTGCAGCCTCCTGAAGATTTAACGCCCGAGCTTTTTTGTCCTAGGCGGTGGCATAAAGTGACAGTAAGTGCTCCATCTTAGCGATTATTGCAGAGACCAAAGAAGTGAAATTGTCAAAATTTTTACACAGGCAGTCGCTGCGCAGCGCATAGCTCGAATTAGAAGCGAAGAAGGCGCGTTAAGAGAGAGAGAAGAGAGAGGGAAAAAACACCAAGCGGGCACCATGCGACAGAGCCAACAGCCGCGCATGCAGGTCGCAGTGGTTGCGGACTGTCAGGCGAATAGTATATGTGAGCTGCGCGTATGTAGTTCAAACTTTTGTGTGTATCTGGTCTGCAAGTGGTCGGCACGCGCGGTGTTCAATTTTGGGTGCCGCACGCACCCATTGACGAAGGCAGCCAGCCTCGGGCTCGTGCCTACAGTGACCTTGCTGAATTTTACATCGAGCCCTGGAAGCCGTAGCTCTGATTCATGGCACCGGCGTGGCAAGGGGCGGACGGGCTCGTTCATTCGGTAGAACGCTGCCTCCGTTCCTGCTTTTGCACTGAGCACTTGTTTCAGGATGAAATGCTCAGAGAGCAAGTGAAGGGCAGTGTAGAGGATGGCAAATAACACATAAAACAGCAATCCTTACTAAAACAGAAACAGAAGTGGAAGCTTCAAAGCAGAGAAAATAATAAATGAAGGATAGTCAGTGGAAGGAAGACATGGGTGCGGGATAACTTAAATGGACAGTTTTTCGATGTCGGCCCAGTCTCTTTGCAAGCTACGATACACACCAAAAGCCATTTCGGTTGAAAGCAGATCGCCATCGCCTTCCTGGCATAGTACGGTCTGTTTTTTTTCCGCTATTTTTCTTTTTATCTCCTGTTTGTTTGCTGGATTGCGTAGGTCTTTGCCTTATTCCTCGTGCTTCCTAAGCGAGTAAAAAGAATTTGTCGACATACATCACCGGAGCTACTGAGCTAGCAAAGCATGTAACTTAGATACACAAGCTCATTTGACAACAGCGTGACAGGAGGGCTACTTTCAAAGTAATTTTCCAAAAATGCAATCCATTCAGCCTCAATTATTTTAAGTGTTAGCCGATTTTTGCGAACTTGCACAGCGCACTTGTGCACTTGTACACTTAGTTTTTGTACAAAGTGCATTGGTCACGTTGATCATCACATGCTATGCAATAGACGACGAAGGACCTCCCAACTTTTATCTCTCCCCTTGAGCGTGCAATCGACATCGACAACCGCACCACAACGTCGCTTCCCACCAACAGGCGACTACACAAAAAAAGGCTCATTTGAATTACGCTATCATTTTGGAGAACACTCATTCCTAGGCCGAATTGTTTTTTGTGGTTCAATTTGACTTGGCTGACATTCTTTTTTAGCACGGGATAACACCGGAGTTCTCCGCAGTAGCATTCTACACCAACGGTGATGGAGTTGCAAAAGGGGCACCTCGAAGGAAGTCCTTCGCTTAGAAACCACTGCAGAAGAGTGACGTTCACAATGGGGAAGGAGAAATAAAAGAGGGCGCTACAGGCCGATTGAGCGCGTCGGCAGTCGCTGTCGTTGCCAGCGCCTCTGTCGCTTTGACGGGTTCGCGATTCGCGACCAGTGGTGCATCTTCCTCTCGCGAGGCTTCTCTTCCACCAAGTCCTAGCTGTGTCCTCCCCACTCCTTTCATCGCAGGAAAAAGAAGACAGCGACAACCTTCGGCTGACATCTGTGATCGACTTTCCCTGTATCCACAGCGCGCCCTTAGATAATAATCGACAAAACAGCGGTTCCTTTTTGCTCGGTTTTTCTTCGTGAGGCCGGCCTTTGTTTGCCGAACGTTAGGATGATGTTCCGCCCCCCGACTCGACCAGATGTGCGTTTCGGAATTGTGGAGAAAACAAAGGCAGTCTCCGTTTTGAAAGACGGGAGGTGGTGCGCGCTTCGGAGCACCCGGATTGGACGGTAGAACACTGGGGTCACAATGACACACCTGATGGACCCGGAGGCCTACAAAGGCCTCTGACTTCCTCTCTGGGTAGTCATCGTCCTGAATCTATTTGATGCTTTTTTTATGCTTTCCAGTGCCTGTGTTGTCTTTTTTTTTATGTGATAGCACTAGGAGGGCCATGAAGGTGAAAATTGTGAGGCGGTGTCGGCGGCTGCTGTGTGAAGTCTCTACCAGGCAGGTGGTGTTTAGGAGACTTTCTCTCTCTCCACCTGCCACCTGTCAACCGTTCACCTCTCCCCCACCTATCTCCGCTTGTAGAGGATAAAAGGGGAGTGTCGGCAAGGGGAGTGTCAATCGAACTGACCGCACTTACTTTTTTTTTTCGGGTTGAACACTGAAAATTAATCCATTCTTAAATCAGTCTGAACTCAAAGTCACTCTTTTGCAAACTGTGTTACTGAAAATAGCTCGTTTGCCTGTCGTGCTGATTGAGCGGCCACGGAAATAAGTTAGTTAAGGTAGTTAAATAACTTAGTTAAGATAAGTAGTAAGATAAGTGAGCGTGTTAACCGAGGCCGAGGTGAGTCGCAAATTTTTACGGAGGTAACCAAGAGCGCAATTGTCTTTTTTAGTAATGTTCGTTACATATTGTAACGTACTTGCTGACGAAGGGGGGTTTATTAGTAGGCACGAAAGGGAAGGCCAGGCAAGCTGGAGCAACAACAACGACAGACTCCACACGGCGCGAGCCCTACTTCGTCGTCGTCGCCCTACTTCGTATGCGCCACCTGGCAATACTAGGTGGCATTATTCCCCCCTTATGAAGAAAAAAAAAAAGAGCGCTGTCGCTGTCGACGTAAGGGTGAAACAAAAAATAAACAAAAAAAACAAGCAAACTGCCGCAACTGAAGCACGCGAAAACATCAGCACGGTTGCGTCACCGTGTATAGTACGGCTTAAGCCGCACAACGTGCACAGTGTCAGAGTCGGGCTGTCGGCGTCGCGGTTGCGCAGCACCGTCCGGAACCACTTCATAGTTAACCTCACTCACACGCCGTACCACTCTGTAAGGGCCAAAATAGCGGGAGAGCAGTTTCTCACACAAGCCTTGGCGACGAACAGGAGTCCACACCCAGACTTGGTCACCGGGTTTGTAGTCAACCTGTCGGTGGCGAAGGTTGTAACGGCGCGCATCCGAGCTCTGCTGTTGCCCGATGTGCACGCGGGCCAGCTGACGGGCTTCTTCAGCACGTTGGGCAAACTGTTGGGCGTCTGGGGCGAGTTGGTCATCCTCTGGGCACGGGAGCATGGCATCAAGCATGCTCTGGACTTCGCGTCCGTACACAAGGCGAAACGGGGAGAAGCGTGTAGTTTCTTGCAGGGCGGTGTTGTAGGCAAAGGTGACATACGGCAGGACCTCATCCCAAGTTTTGTGTTGAACATCTACGTACATGGACAACATGTCCGCAAGGGTCCTGTTTAATCGTTCGGTCAAGCCATTGCTCTGCGGATGGTAGGCCGTGGTCTTGCGGTGTGTTGTGCAGCTCAGCCGAAAGATGTGGTCGATTAGTTGCGCTGTAAACGCCCTCCCTCTGTCTGTAATCACGTGCGAAGGAGCGCCATGTCGCAGGACGATGTTGTGCATGAAAAACTCTGCGACTTCTGAAGCTGTGCCACGAGGGATCGCCTTGGTCTCGGCGTAGCGAGTCAAATAGTCGGTAGCAACTATGATCCACTTATTGCCGCCCTGCGACGGGGAAAGGGCCGAGGAGGTCCATGCCGATCTGGTCGAACGGAGCGCGAGGGGCAGTAACGGGCTTGAGAAAACCCGCCGGCTTAAGTGGTGGCGTTTTCCGGCGGTGGCATTCTCGGCAGCTTTTAACTTATCGCTTGACATCAGCAGAAAGTCCAGGCCAGTAATACATGTTCCGCACTCTGGCGAGCGTACGTGAAAAGCCCAAGTGGCCAGACGTGGGCTCATCGTGGCAGGCGAAAAGAACGTCAGATCGGAGGTCGGCTGGAATGACGAGAAGGTAAGGTCTATCGTTGCCTCTCGAGTTCTTCTTGTACAAGAGACCTTGCCGCAAACAGAAGGAGCCAAGACGTCGAGAGAAGTGGCGAGGTATAACCGTATCACTACCTTCAAGGTTGTCAATGAGAGGGCGAAGGTCCGAGTCCGCCCTCTGCCGAGTCAGTAGGTCGGAGGCGGTGAGAGTACCAAGGAAGCCGCTGTCGTCATCGGGCGCTGCGTCGGCAGGATCAACTGGTGCACGCGACAGTGTGTCGGCGTCTTCGTGTCTGCGGCCGGACTTGTAAACAATAGTAATGTCAAATTCCTGGAGCCGTAAGCTCCAGCGTGCCAGGCGTCCAGATGGGTCTCGCAAATTTGCCAGCCAGCATAGGCAGTGGTGATCGGTGACCACTTTGAATGGGCGGCCGTAAAGATAAGGGCGAAACTTCATGGTGGCCCACACGACCGCAAGACATTCTTTTTCAGACGTGGAGTAATTGCTCTCGGCGCGGGAGAGAGTACGGCTAGCACAGGCGATAACCCTCTCAAGGCCGTCTTGGTGTTGAACAAGGACCGCACCAAGACCGATGTTACTGGCGTCGGTGTGGACCTCGGTATCGGCATCTTCGTCGAAGTGCGCAAGAACGGGAGGTGTTTGAAGGCGCTGGCGGAGCGTAGAGAAAGCGGTCTGTTGCTCAGTGGTCCAGACAAAGGAGGTGGTATTCCTGGTGAGGCGCGTCAACGGCTCAGGAATCGTGGAAAAGTCCGCAATAAAGCGCCGATAATACGCACAGAGACCCAGGAAGCGCTGGACAGCTTTCTTGTCGGTCGGAACGAGAAAACGTGCGACGGCGGCAGTCTTTTCGAGGTCCGGCCGCACTCCCTCAGCGCTCACAACGTGACCCAGAAATTTGAGCTCTTCGTAACCGAAATGACACTTCTGGGGCTTCAGGGTAAGGTCTACCGAGCGGAGGGCTTCGAGGACAGCCCGCAGGCGCTGGAGATGTTGGTCAAACGTTTCCGAAAAAACTACGACGTCGTCCAAGTAAAGAAGACAGCTTTGCCACTTGAGGCCTGTGAGGACGGTGTCCATCATCCGTTGGAACGTAGCCGGGGCGGAGCACAAACCGAAAGGAAGCACTTTAAATTCATAGAGGCCATCTGGAGTCACAAAGGCGGTTTTTTCGCGGTCCCGTTCGTCTACTTCAATTTGCCAATAGCCGCTCTTTAAGTCAATGGATGAGAAGTACTTAGCGCGCCGTAATCTATCCAGCGAGTCGTCAATGCGCGGCAACGGGTAGACGTCCTTTTTGGTCACACTGTTCAGTTTGCGATAGTCGACACAAAACCGGAGAGTGCCGTCCTTCTTCTTAACAAGGACTACAGGTGAAGACCACGGGCTTTGGGAAGGTTGAACAACGCCATCGTCAAGCATTTCCTGAACCTGAGTTTGGATAACCGCCCGTTCTTTAGCAGAAACACGATAAGGCTGCTGTCGTATAGGGCGAGCGTCGTCATAGGTGATGATGCGGTGCTGCGTGATGGGTGTTTGACGAACCTTCGACGAGGAAGCGAAGCACGACTTGTATTCTTTCAGCAGCTGTTCCAAAGCCAGGCGTTGCTCCCGAGACAGGTGGCAGTTTATGTCGACGTTTTCAAGGGAAGGTTCGTCAGTGCCGGCTTCCGCGGACGCAAAACAAACGGGAATATCGGTAACAGGTTCGGCAGAAGCGATAGCCGTTCCTGCAAAAAGGTGCCGGTACTCATTAGAAAAATTAGTGACCAGGACCGCAGACCGGCCACCACGAAGCGTCAGTAGACTGCGAGCGGCGCAGATGCCTTGAGTAAGCAGGAGTGAACGGTTAGCCTCGGCGACTGCTTCTGCGTCATGCAAGTCGTTGCAAGTGACTTCAACCAAAACACTGCTCCGTGGCGGCAACGTGACACTGTCTGCAGAAACACGAAGGGCGGCACTGCGGGGGCAAGATTCGGCGAGGTGGGTCGCTTTACTGGTCGAAAAGGTGATGATTCGTCGGCGGAGGTCGATGACAGCACCATACTCCCGCAGAAAGTCAATGCCGATAATGAGATCGCGGGAGCAATTGCACAGAACTACACAACTGACGACGAACGTAGATCCCTGAATCTGAACGCGAGCCGTGCAAATACCCTTTGGAGTAACGAGATGACCACCGGCAGTACGGAGATTCACTACAGAACAAGGCGTAAGGACTTTTTTTAGAAGAGTCGCCAATTTATCACTGATAATTGAATAGTCGGCCCCGGTGTCCACTAATGCACTGACTCTGTGACCGTCGAGAAGAACAGGTATGTCCAAGGAAACGCAGCTGTCTTGGTCAGATGACGGTACTATCTGTTCACGGTCGGAGCGTAGCGGCGGCGGCGGGAGGTCTTCAGCGCAGCGACTCCCAGCGACCTCGCCCCCGAAGGTCGCTGGTCTCAGTTTTCCCGGCGAGGGCTTGGCGAGCGACCCTGTACTGCTCGCGGGGAGCTGTGCGGGTTCGGGGAAGAGCGCCGCGGAGAAGATGAGCGCGGCTGATGCGGCGCACGGGCTGAAAGTCGCTGTTCCGCGAGGAAGTCTTCAATGGCTGGAGGCCGGTGGCCAAACCGGGGTATGGGCGAATCGGCTCGAAAGCCCTGCAGACCGAGGCGTCGATAAGAGCAATTGCGGTAGAGATGGCCTGGTTCTCCGCACTGAAAGCAGAGTGGCCGGTTGTCAGGTGTGCGCCAGATATCGGCCTTCCGCAAGTGCACTCGGCGATCGTCGAAATACGGGACTGGTGGAACTGGGGACAGCGGTGCAGGAGGCGTTACTGGAATCGGCGGTGGCGGAGCTGCAGCCGGGCGTCTCGCAACTTCGGCATAGGTGGGGCGGCTGTAGTCTCCCGGCAGAGGTGGTGTTTCGACGGTAGGACCCCTGAACGCCTGTTGCACCTCCTCGCGAACAAGAGCGGAAATCGAACCAAGTGCAGACTGCGAAGGGCTGCAAAACTTGAGGACCTCTTCACGCACGATGGTGCGAATCAATTCGCGCAAATCGTCAGGGTGGCTCCCGGCGGTGGCAAACGATTCGGTGACTGCAGCAGCATGCACGGGCCGGTTGTAAGTCGCAGAACGTTGTTGAAGAACCTTTTCCATCGTCGCGGCCTCGGCAAGGAATGCAGCGACGGTCGATGGTGGGCTGCGCACGAGGCCTGCAAATAGCAGTTCTTTGACGCCGCGCATGAGTTAGCGCACCTTTTTCTCTTCGGGCATGGCCGGGTCAGCTCGCCGGAAGAGCCGAGTCATATCCTCCACGTACATGGCTACAGACTCATTCGGCATTTGAATGCGAGACTGCAAAGCCCGTTCAGCCCGTTCTCGGCGATCCGTGCTGGTGTAGGTCTCCAGTAGGCGTCGGCGGAACTCATGCCATGATGTTAGCGCATCTTCTCGGTTCTCGTACCACGTACGTGCCCCATCCTCCAGGCTAAAGAAAACGTTTCGAAGCTTGGCTGCGTCGTCCCACTGGTTGAACGAGGCCACGCGTTCAAACTCGACCAGCCAGTCTTCGACGTCTTCGAGCTGACTGCCATGGAATGGTTTGGGATTCTGCAAGGTATAGTAGGCTGCAGCTGGCATAACAGGTCGATGGGTGGGTGCTCTTGCAGACTCCAAAAGCCCGTGTTCGGGAGGTAGGCCTTGGTTTCTCCGGCTAGCACGGTGCACAGGGGTGTCCACCAGCGAAGGACTGGAGCCCAGGGTATGCGGAGGAGTATTAGACATATACAGGGATCTTGCCCAGCGCCTACACCAGACTGTAACGTACTTGCTGACGAAGGGGGTTTATTAGTAGGCACGAAAGGGAAGGCCAGGCAAGCTGGGGCAACAACAGCGACAGACTCCTTCTTCTTCTTCTTCTTCTTCACCATATGAAAATGGCACATACCCACGCGGGGGGATTGGCCAAGGTGCGGTGGTGAATGCCAAGGAGGTATGAGTGCGGGAAAAAAGCTAAGTAAAATAGTAGAATGTTTGAATTCATAAAATATGTATGATTGGTTGGTTGGTTGGCCTCAAGTAGAATGGCACATACCCACTACGGGGGAGTGGCCAAGACACAGGCGGTGAACTGTTTGAATGATTAAGAGTTTTAGAGGTAAAGGAGTATTAATAGGGTATAGGCTGACGGAATGGACGACGCAACGAAAGGGGACCTGTGACAGACTCCACACGGCGCGAGCCCTACTTCGTCGTCGTCGCCCTACTTCGTATGCGCCACCTGGCAATACTAGGTGGCAATATGCAGACCAAGTTAGCACGCTACTAAAGGTTACACCCAGGTATTTATAAGATTGAATAGACAATATTTCCGAGCCACATTTGACAGACTTGGGAGATTTGTAGTGTGGCCGTCGACGAAAGGTGAACAGCGACGTTTTACTGTTGTTTAAGGACATTAACCATTTGTCACATCAGGCTCCAGCATGTTTAAGGTCCTCTTTAAGTGTTGGAGAGTCAGAGCTGCTATGAATGGGATGGTAAAATACACGGCCGTCTGCAATAGGGGCATATTGGATGCGATGTATACTAAGGGGCTTTTAAGTAAGGTCCGCATAACAATATCTTCCCCTTCAACCGTGCTCTCCAGCGCTCTCTTCATAAAACATTTTTATAATGAAGACAAGACTGGAGTCGCGAAATGGACGCCACTGCTCACGACGCAGTAACTCGTCACCCTTTGTAATAATTTTTGTCTTCAATATCTCATATTGACCAGCCAGCCGACCTATGCAAATATTTAAACCCGTGTGACTCGGAGAAAATAAGCGAACATCTTCTATTACAATAACCTTCACACGGCCTCGCTGAATGCACTTACATCTAAAAAAAATATAAATGTGCTTTAACCATGAAAAGGCGTCACAGTGACTGCTGTCCAGAGACCCTGAATGCGAGTTCTTTGGTGCATGCGATTACCTTCAGGGTTCCTTAAGCGTGCTTCTGTTGCCGATATATCTTGAGGTTCGCAGTGATATGCACCATTCGTCGTCGCGAGGGTCGCATCTTTTCCACTGTCGTCATTTCTAGTAAGCACTGTTTTATATTGCCTGTCTTATATTACATCAAAGCGTATCCTGCGTTTTTGGGTTATGTCCAGCGATTATTAGCTACCTCTGCACTCGAATATCCAAAATGCTAACGCTGTGTGCTTCATTTGTATGCACGTTATACTTTTCCAGTTCCAAAGGTTCAAAGCGTCTAGACGCCCAAGTTACAGTTTCAAAGTTTCAGCGCTCTAGAGTTTGAGACTTCAAGAAGGACCAACTTTTAAAGCTTCTAAGTTTCAGCATCCAATCCTCGAACTTTCAAATCTTCATTTCACGCCACGTTGACAGCAAATGCGAGGTTTACAACGCCAGCAATTCTTTCTCCTTCCAAAAAAAAAACCAAATCCTGTGAAAAGCCTAGAATAGTACTTCAAGAAAAAACGTCGATGACTTCAGCATCCATTCCTGCAAGGTTAGGCACTCACATTTGTCAAGCTCACTAACTTGGACCATTAGACGCGTCTTCAAGCGTGACGAATCATCCGTCGATGTCTTGTGATCTGCCTATAGTTTTTACCTGCTGTGTACTGCTGCTTTTTTTTTGTCCTTGCTCGCAGCGGGTACTGAATCTTCGACGTAATTTGCCTCCACTACTAAGCAGGGTGTGTTGAATTTTTTTTTTTTCTAACGAAGTGTAGAGAGATGGAAACTCACTTTTTTTCGGGCAGATTGAGCAGCAATAGCAGGATGGTTCAACTAAATGACTTCTCACAAGTAACGCCCTGTACCATCGCATGAAATACTTCAATGCACACGGTGGCCAACATCAAACAAACTGCCTGATTAGACGTTATTCTAAATAAACAAAAGTAGTGTTGTGGAAAAATGGCCAGCTTCGTGACAAGTCTTGCTGTTTAAAATAATTAGATACGAAGTATTTGATTCAATCGCTGTCATATGGGTCGTCCTAAATGTACTCAGTTGACGCTAGCTGTCCCCGAAAGAAAGGCGTCTCACTCCAATTAAGTACAGGAGTTATCGAGACCTTCCACCGACACCAAGCTGTTTGCTCAATTGATCGCTCGTCCGACGCTGATATATTACTCTCAGGAAGAGTGGATCGCATTATATTGTCATTAGCCTCGTCTTCAGGCACCCTTGGCTCTCCAACAAAATAAAAAAAAGCGCGATTGAAAAGCTAGAAGCGGAGAGATTGAGCGATTGAGGCATCCGTCCGGAGAGCTCAACTGTGCTCACGAAGAGTTTACGAATACATTTCTTTATTCGCAGGTTCTTTATAACCACAGCTTGTGCTTTAGTAAAAGCTCATAGACATAAATAATACTGGCGTAAGCAGCGTACCAGTAACGGAGCAGCCAAGAGAAGATTTCTCTTTATGTGTTCAGCAGCGCATCCCTCCAGAGGTCTATAAAAAAAGTCTGCTCACAACTTTACGTGCTCTGGTATCATGAGCGTGTTGCTTGCGTATACAAATCGTTAAGTCATCATAGAAGGCGCTCAACAGTGTTCTTGGTCCGTGCGGGGTACAGTACTATGCTCCTTAACTGAAATTATTTCGGTATTGAGATGATAAAAAGAGAGTCCTTCCGCTCCCTGTTCAGTGTTATTCTGACCAAAGATCTTGGGCTTCGGATCGACGCTACACATGCATCGCACGCGGCCAAGGGCTTTGCGTGCTTTTTCCGAGAGAGAGCCGGGCCCTTAGAAGGAGCATGCGAGTGAGTAGGTGAGCGCATGGGGAGTGATTCAGTTCGTGAGCGTTTGAGTGAGTCGGTGGGTGAGTTGGGTGTGATTTGTATATCTTGATGCACCATCGATGCCTTCAAGACTTGTATGCCAGGCTTTTTACGGAAGCATTTACGACATAAATGCCGAGTCACTCACACTGACCCCTGTCCCCCCGACACCCAAATTCCCTTTCAACTCCAGCAAGTATACTAAGAAGCGCAGGTTGCTCGTAACCTGCTGTATTGATCACCGACGCGATGTAATCAACCCCGGAAATCGCATATACTTTCGAAATGACGCGCTCATTAAAGCCCAACGCGACACCCGGCCCAGCAACTTCCATAAGCTAACAAGGGGAGTAAGTCCACCACCAAAAGCCCTTTAAACGCAGAGAGTGATTACGTGCCTCTGCACCGTTTAATCAGCGAATGAAGCCTACGCTGAAGTGCTCGGACGCGCCGACGCGAGAAATACAGTGAAGTGATGTCACCGTGCAGTATACAATACGACCTTTTAAGAGCGCCGCCGGACACGGGCCCTCCACCGCTGCTCGCTTCACACGGCTCGCATGCGACGGTTGGACGCGCTGAGCGGGCGAGATAGCCGCGCGCGCGGAAGCGTGTCTATTTGTCATCACTGACCGCTGACGCGTGGCGCGCCTGCCGCGCGTCAAGATTGCCATCTTAAAAGCGGAATGCCCACACCAGACCCATTCTGCTGGCCCAAGTGCGACAGGCGTCCGCGGAGCTCCCATCGTAGGCTGAGAGATCGTCGCGCGGTCCGGTCCACTGCCCACACGGAAACGTTGAGCGGTGGCTCTCCCCTTTGTAGCGGGTTCGGGCCGATGTGTAAAGAGCGCGCGGACGCACGACCCATTCTCGGCGAGATATGGAAGCGCAGCCGCGTGTGCCGAAACAAAGGATACCAGTCATTCGCCGAATGCACGGTGGCGGAGGCCATCTCAAAAAATAGAATCGGTTCCGCTCTTCGGTACGTCATGAAACACGTTAAAGTGAGACTGATCGCGAGGTGCTGAGACTTCAGAGGAGTTATGAGTCGCAAGCTCTAGGATTGTATGTCAGAGGTGCAGTTTACCTGTGAAAGCCCAGCGGTGCAGCTTTTCCTTTGGGTATTAGGCGGTGTCTTGTGGGCACCGTCACCGTAGTGAGGTGTACTGCCTGTTGGAAGTGCACACTCAGAAAGGAGACAGTTACTCTTCTTTTCATTTCCTTTCAACCCATTTTTCTCTCGGTAGCCTTTTCAACCCTAAGCGGCGCACAAAAAAACGATGAAATAAAATGAGAACGACGATTTCCATGCACAGCGTGAGCGGGATCCAGTTTAATACGTAGTGTGCCACATAGCTCGTTCCTATACGCAAACGCTGGTAGTAATGCGGTGATGCCCGAGTGTTCTAAAGCATTGGTAAGCGATTCTGATCTGATTACTTCACCACCGTTTCTAATCCCACTTGGTGCCGTGTGTATAAGCTTTTAGTGCGGTAGCATACGGACGAGTAATGAAGGAGAAAACTGTCCGGCGCTGGCGCTGTCTGTGTGAACCCTCCATCAGCAAGATGGGGTTTAGGGCTATTTGTGTCTCTTCACCTGCTACCTGTCAACTGTCCCCCTGTCCCCCCGCCGCTGTTCCCCTCGCCACTAGTAGGAGAGAAGAGGGAGGTGGCAGACCATGAATGACGCTGCAAAAATGAAAATCACTCAGGAAACGACTCGGACAACAGCAGAGAGGCGTGCAAAACATACAACCTCCCGAAGAACTTTACGTGGAAAGAAAATGCTTACGGAATGCATCCCTTCTCATAATTTCTCGGAAAGAGTAACCCGGATCTACCAAGCCCTACCACTGGCTGTGTTTGAAACAGCTACCTGCCAGTGTAGTGGTGCACCGCTTAAGCGCTGCGCCACTGTGCCGGGTAATAATGGCACGCGGTCTCGCCGCAATCTATTAGCAGTTACAGTTTCAAACTAGTTCGGAACTATGTTATTAGATTTTTCAGTTCCATTAACCTCTGTCACAAGTTGATTGAGCACGTCGACATTTAAAAGAAGTTAAAAATGAGACAGACTTTATAGCTCAGGCCTATCACCTAGTGCTTAGTGTTTCGATTCTCAATTCTTGCAGAAGCGGAGCCACTCTTGCTATGTGCCGAATCACGAGTTGCGTAATTCCAGGTTGTCTTAAAAGAGCCCCTCTTGTGAAAGCTCAACGCTCACGCACGAGAGAATTTGCCAAGGTTATATGGACATTCAGAAGAACTCGACGTGAACTTTTCGTCATCTGGCACTTGCTCATGAAAAACCGAACAACCTTTAATTACTGGTAAACAGTCATCCTTTAACGATCAGCAGCAGCAGCGAAATGCAAGAGAACATTTATCTATCATACGCTAAGAGCCAAAACCAGCAAAACAATTGCAAAAGAGTTAAAAGAACTGCCGCGTTGTGATCACTACTGGTGAATCTTGCATACAGCAGTGAAGCTTGTGGATCCGGTTTTTTGATGAGCGGGCTAGTACATCAATGCATCTGGAGACGTCGAACGGTTAGAGAAGCAATCAGCCCTTACCACACATTCGTGCAGTTTCGGTGGAGGTTACAGCAAAATGGGCGTTTCTGCAGAATGATTACCGTAAGAGTCAGGTTTCTTTTATGGATATTTAAGGTTCGAAAGCGATGAAGGCTACGAGGGACGATGTAGGGAAGGACTCCGGAAATTTCGACCACCTGGCGATCCTTAACGTGCACTAACATACCGCAGTGCGCGGACCTCTAGAATTTTGCCTCCATCAAAATTCGACCGCCACGGCAGGGATCCAGCCTGCGTCTTTCGGGACAGCAGCCGAGCGGCATAACCCTTGAGCCACTGCGGCGGCAACGTAATTCTCAGGATGGACTGCGATGTGTTGCCCGCCGCTGCTGCTGTTTGCAAATATCCTGCTATGTTTCTTATCTACATCATTTCCAGATTTTAATACTTCGTGACTTTTAATGTCACGCGGCAATTAGCAAACATTTGTTCCCGGACACTAGCCACTAAGGGATGAGACAAGGAGGTATAAAAGAAGATCTTGTTTTACAAGCTTGATGAAGAGCGCTAACTGAAGACAATAACCAGTTCTGGATTTAGCCGCAAGAGAAAGAAAACGCGTACAAGAGCACCGGCTTTTCGCGTGCCACGAGCAAAAGAAGAAGAAGCTGCCACGAAGACGCCCACCATCACAGCCTCCTCCTGCAGCCACCTCTGCGCCTCAGGGAAATGGCGCAAACTCCGATGACGAGCGGCTATCCCGAGATGGCACCCACGGATACCGAGTCAGCCGCCAGCCTGACTCTGGAGGAAGGCGACGAAGAACGGTGCCGCTCGCCGTCCGTCGGGAGCCAAGAGCTGGATCTGGGGCTCGCCGGTCCCCTCCTGGAGCCTCTCGCACTGCAGCACATAAGCTATGCCATCAACAGCTTCGCCCATCGGCTGCTGCGGTACCTTCCTCGCCAACAGAACCTTTCCTTCTCTCCCAGCCATGTGTACTGGCTGCTGGTAAGCCTCTGCTTCGGCTGCAATGGCTCCACCAAGGAGCAGCTCGAAGAAGTGCTACGCTTCAGCGAGCTCCCGATGCCAGCCGATCGAATCCAGGGCTTCTTCAAGAACCTCATACGCATGCTGCGCACCGGCGGAAAGCACCAGCGACTGCAGTTCATCAGCGCCCTGTTCGTGACCTCTATCGACTCTGTCCACGAAGGATACAGCAAGACGATCCGCGAGAACTTCAACGTGGCGATCCGCACACTCCAGGCCGACCCGAAGCCCGAGCGCACGAGAAGCGAGGTCAACCGCTGGTTCGAGATAACGTCCCGGGGCTACGTGCCTAGCGTCATGGGCGACAACCTGCCCAGGGGCAACGCAGCCGGAGCGTCGTCGTGTCATCTGATCGCGAGCGCGGCGTACGCCGAGCACACGTGGGGCTCGCGCTTCGACCACCATAAGACCATCCTGGCCAACTTCTACAATAACGGCACCGACCCATGCAAGACGCACATGGTGCGTTCCATCTCATACTACCGATACTGCACGTCCAAGGCTCTCTCGGCGCGGTGCCTGGTCGTCCCGAGCGTGGGTCGCAACTGGCACATGCTCCTCTTGCTGCCCACCGACCGACGCGGAGTTCACGCCGTCGAGTACCGCCTGGACGCGGAGGCATTTCAGCAGGCTGTCAGCAGCTGCCGCGAGGCTCTCGTCGAGCTTAGCATGCCCAACATCGAGCTCGAGAGCTCCGTCTGTCTGAGCGAAGTGCTCAAAAGAGCTGGACTCGCCGATATTTTCGACTCGGAGAAGGTGGACATCGGTGGCCTCTTCAAGGAAGCCCGTACGCCTGTGACCGAGTTCGTGCATAAGGTCAAACTCAAGGTCAGCAAGGCGGGTCAACAGAGGGAGCACCATGGCGTCACGGTGCTCACCGAAGCGGGTGACTTTCCGAGCTCACCCATAGAGTTCCACGTTAACCACCCGTTTGTGTTTGTGCTTTACGACCCTGCCAAAAACGCGACCCTTTTCGTGGGTAGGGTTGTCGAGTTGATTTGGTAAACGGGACATGATAGCGCACGTGGACAAGGGTGTAAAATGTACGCCTCTGGTGATTCTACGGCAGGACTGCTTAGCTGTAGTAAGACGGTTCTAGATGGGGCTCGTACGCAGTGTTTTCTCCTTTCAGACGGGGCTAAATCTTACACTTCCCTGAGAATTAGCAGTTTATCAATAGATATGTGCTAGAAGCTTTATTTTTGCACCAGCTGGCAACCGATATTTAAAATAACGATACAGGAAAATGCCGTTCTTGTAGCACAGTTCTATTCTGCTACGATTAGAACCTACATATAAGAATGCGCCTGCAGAGCAGGAAAGATATTGCACAAATACTAGGAGGCTCATGAGAGCGATATGCAACAAAAAACGAGCGATACTTAACTTTTTTTTTATTAGTGTTGCTGACGCGTCAGATTTATTGCGGGTACCATATAAAGGTGTCACATTAAATCGCTCTGTCTCACCACGGTCCTTTCGTTATTCTGGCCCAGTTTGGCGTCCTTTCTTCCGCCTTCGGCCAGTTGGACTACCTTTGAGTCTCCGGATCAGACTTGAGGGAAAACCTCCCATTTTTCAAACGACTATTTTTTTCCCCCCTCTAGGAGGACAAGAGGGTATTCCCAAACAATATGAGATCCGCTTTGTCGTTAGAGCATGCACTCATTCGAATATTGTCCCGGATATTAAAGACTACACACAACCGGTTTGGGATTGTATGAGCTTGGAGTCTCCGCCAAGAGGTGGCCTGATTCTTTGTCAATGATTTATCAGCCAGGGGTACTTAGCTCTATTGAGTCTCTAAGGTTGTGTGATCTCTCTGTAACGAACAAGACGATCCCTTTCTGTGAAGCCATTGGTAAGCCCACTGGCTCGGAAAGCGAGACCTCCAGCCAGTTCGTGAGCTGCTTCATTTCCAGCCAGGGATGCGTGTGCAGGTGTACAGACTATGGGAACTTTCCGGTCGTCCTTTGCGGTACACAGGACTGTGTTCCTTCTAAGAGAGAAAAAAAAAATCTGAGAGCGTTACGGAACAGCAAAACGGTGAAAAAGGCGCGACATTCTGCAAGCCACATCCTTCAAAACTGTGCACCTGAGCCGGCCAAGCGTCCTGCATTAGCGTAAGTGTTTACTCCAATTTCTTCACCTTATGGAATTTTTAAGGATACACACCTCACATTCTTGCGAGACAGTTATTTAGGGAGCAACCAACGCAGATGATGATGAAATAACTTTATTGGCACCCGTCAAGGAATCAGAGGGCGAAAAAGACGAGTCTTGACCGCCGTCATCTTCCTCCCCTTTCAGCAGGCTGGGATCCCTTGGGATTCAGCGGTGTCCAGGGCCAGACGGATGACTTCTTTTTGTTCTTCTTCTTTCTGGCTGACCATTAAAGCCTCCCAAGACTCTATATTCCTGTCTGGTTTGTTGTGGCTAGGGCATGTCCACACCATGTGGATCATGTCTGCTATTTCATTACAATGTTTACACCTGGGGTCTTGGATCGCCGGATGCCATCTGCTTAGTGCGAGTGGGTTCGGAAAAACTCCCGCCTGTAACTTTCTCCATATGACCTCTTCCTTTTTGCTGAGGCCCTTGCATGCTCCAGGTAATGTCTGTCTTCCTAATCTGTAATGGCTAAGAATATCTTGGTACGTGTTCAGCTCCTCGCTCGTCTGAAGGGGCTCTCTGCTCGACGAGACCGCATTGCGGTCCCGGTGTGTAAGTCCTCGGGCCAATGCGTGTGCTGTCTCGTTTCCCCGGAGGCCCTCGTGGGCAGGAGTCCAAACAAGGTTAATTAGTTCTGCCGGTGTCGGGCCGGCATTCAGAATTTTGACTGCTTCGACAGATACCCTGCCTGCGTTGTAGTTGCGGATAGCCGATTTGGAATCTGTTATAATCACCCTGACATTCCGTTGAGTTAAAGCCAGCGCAATGGCTACCTCCTCAGCCGCTGTTGCATCTCTCTGTTGGGTGCTGCAGCACGAGACTCGGTCTCCGCCCTCCCTGGTCGCTAGGGCTACGAAACCCGTTCTGCCTTCATATTCCGCCGCGTACGTGTAAACCACGTCCTGTCTATTGGCTAATTTTTTCTGCAGAGCTTTCGCTCTGTCCTTACGCCTACCCTCATGGTGTACCGGATCCATATTCCTTGGGAGTGGTGGGATTCTGATTTTGTTCCTTATGTCTGTTGGGATATTCTCCGTGTGTTTGAGCCGAGGTTCGAAGCCTAGCTTTTCTAGTATTTTTAGCCCCGAATGGCTGCGTAGGAGTCGTTGTTGTTGCGCTACTCTGGTAGCCTCAATGAGCTCGTCTAGTGTGTTCTAAATCCCCATGTTCAGAATTTTCTGGGTGGATGTGTACGGGGGGAGGCCCAGAGCGGTTTTGACGCCTTTCCTAATTAGGATTTCAATCTTGTTTTTTTCTGCTTTTGGTTTCCTTTAGGGCCTAAGTTATGATAGCGGTTTCCCATTTCTGCCCCGTGCAATAGTGCATTTTTCTTCAGAGGTTGGGGTTTTAAAATTCCAGATTTCAAACTCTTCAGTATCATAATAACGTAATGTGTTCCGCTTCAGCTGGGCATTTCATATCTGCTGAGGGGGATGCCACTACGGTACTAAAATAAGTATCTTGTAATAGTTTGCTGACTCCTATGAATAATAAAATAAGGTGATGATTTGCAAATTTTTGTGTCATTTTGTCCCACTTTCACCTGCCTTAGCCTCTGTTTGGGCGCAAAGCTAAGAGATTTAGCAGGTTCCGCAGCTCCCCAGACACTGTCGGCATTACAACAAAGCTCTCACTAAATATCTCTTGACAGGAGCCACACTTCGTGACAATGTTTGTTTGTTTTTTTTTCGAGTCATTCGCTTGTCTCTGGAATGGCCGGCGCATTCTTCAAACCAGCAGAAGCGACAAACAGCTCCTGCAATGTACTAGTCTTGACATGAGGGATACTAGCGGTCAACGGTAGTGGAGCAAAAAATTAGAACTGCCACAAAATGCGGCTTACCATTCAGAACACCTTTTCAGAATGTGTTCCGAGACCGGTGACTGCAGTCATCTGAAATCACCGTTACTCTGTTATCTTGCCCTTAGACTATCATGACTGGTCGGATTCTGCGCATATCTGGGACGTAGTGTTCTTGCATGAGCCGATGTTTCAACATATACCGGGTGAACACTTTATCTTAATTGTTTATTTTCTTTAGGAACATTAAGAGATATGACGGTGCAGTCTGTTCGGATGCACTGAACAGTAAGGCCGAAATTAGTTTTATTTCATTTCATTTATTGGTTTTGTTTGGCCAGTACAGAGACTGCAAACAAGGGAGAGCAAGCTAAAGGCGCCTAGTAGCGCCTGACAGAGGCCTGCCCTCCCCATGTAAAAAAAAACAAAACAAAGTGGCACTTGGCAATGGTACAAAGTTTCCATAAGTAACAGAAACTAGAAAAGCAGCGGATATATTGACAACGAAACAGAGATCAAGCATGCATAGAGCTAAGCACAACAAACTAAGATCAAAACATAACAAAGACAAAAACTGATTAGGTAGAAACACACCACAACTAGCTATAACAAAAATATTCATGAACAGTTTTCCTAAACCTGACCTCGGACATATTTTGTAGCGACAATTCTGTTAAATATGGATAGGTGTTTAATGTATGAGGAATTATGTGAGTTAGTTTTTGGAACCCATAGTTTGTACGGGATTTTGATGCATGGTATTGAGGGTGCCTAAGACTGTATGCTGTTTGGGCAATTAAATATGTGCTCTCGAAAGTCTGCCAGTTTCCTTTCATAAGGTTTCTGATATAAACAGCAAGCTTCTTGTGGTAAGCCGCCGTGATGGTTAGCAGTCTATGGTTGAGGAAGGAAGGACCTGTGCTCTCACTGTAATGTAAATTATCAATCGCTCGTACAGCTCTTTTTTGTAAAGTAAGTACTTTCACAAGATTGGTTGAGGTAGTCGTTCCCCAGATCAACAAACAATATTGTACATGCGAAAAGACTACAGAGAAATAAATTTGTAGTTTGAATTTTCGAGGCAGTATTGTGCGAAATTTATTTAGGATACCAACAGAGCGAGCCATTTTAGTGCAAACGTAGTTTACATGATCTGTCCAGAGTAAATGTTCTTCAAAAATGACTCCAAGGAACATTGTAGAGCTGACACGAGTTATAGGAGCTTGTTCGAAGTGAATTTGGAAGTTGTTCGGAACTTCCTTATTTTTGGCTCTAAACAGTATGTACTTTGTTTTCCTGACATTAAGTTCTAACCTATTTGATTTTAACCAAACGGACAATTGGGATAACCAACTATTGGAGGCTGCTTGCAAAATATTACTATCTTGCCCTGAAAAAAATACGTTAGTATCGTCTGCATAGATTATAATGTTGTCTGCTGGACGAAGGTTGACGATATCATTAATATATAATAAGAACAACGTTGGTCCTAGAACGGAGCCCTGTGGCACACCAGACACAATCTGACCGATCCCAGATGAAATACCGTTAATGATAGTTGTTTGAGATCGGTTGTCAAGGTAGCTAGCAAATAAGGTTAAAGGAACGCCGCGTATTCCATAACACTGCATTTTTTCAAGCAATATCTTATGGTTGACCGAGTCAAACGCTTTCCTCATATCAAGGAATATGCCAACTGTTAGCAGTTTATTTTCTATGTTTTCAATTAGCTTTTCTTTGATTTCCAGTAAGGCGGCCTCAGTTGTTTTGTTTTTTTGAAATCCGTACTGTTGCTTGGAGATGACATGGTTTTTGCCGAGATATTGAGAAAGACGTGTGTTGATTGCAAGTTCTGCAATCTTAGAAAAAACTGAAAGAATGGAGATCGGCCAATAATTATTTAAATCATTAATGTCACCCCCTTTGTGAATGGCAGTGACACGAGCTATTTTCAACTGATGTGGAAATGTGCCTGTCGTGAACATTAGGTTAACTATATGTGCTAATGGTATCGCAATGACATCTGCTACTTTCTTGATCGGGACTGGAGCTATGCCATCGACACCTGGAGCACTATTACTGTGTAAGGAGTGAATAATGGTAATTATTTCTGAGTCAGTGCATGGTAACAAAAACATGGAATTACTTTGTTTACTGGTTATATAGACTGAGGCATCTTGATGTGGACCATCAGTTGATTTTGGCGGAAAAACAGATAAGAAATGCCCATTAAATTCATTTGCTAGTTCAGCGCCATCATAGTTCGCGCCGTGAATGTGGAGTGAGACGGGTGCATTGGTTCTGTTTTTACCTAGAAGATCGTTAAGTGTATTCCATGTTCCCTTCGAGCCATCAGACATGGAGAACTTTCTCGCGTAATAATCACTTCTTGCTTTTTTAATGTCAGCGCCTAACTTATTGCGGAACGTTTTGAATTGACGGAGAATGTCAGTGTCTTTTGTTCTCACAAAACGAGAAAAAAGTCTGTTCTTTTCCTGTATGCGGTCATATAGTTGTTTTGAAATCCACGGCTTTCTTGATTTTCTATGAGTTCTGCGCGTTGCTTGCGGAAATGCAGTATTGTAGTGTTCTTGAATAGTAGATATAAAATTTGTGTACGATTGGCATGCATCCTCCTGTCTTAAAATATTACTCCAATCTGTGCTAGCACAAAGACGTCGAAACTCTGATAAGCTGTTTTCATCAATTCTTCTAAATGTGGAAGATTCCGGTTTACTCCTGTGTTGTTTTGGTTGACTCGGAACTATACAGAATATAGGCATATGGTCACTAATGCTTAATGTCAAAACGCCAGCCGGGACATCACTAGTGCAAATATTCGTAAAGCACACATCAATAAGCGTTTCAGGGTTGTCAGTAACTCTTGTTGGTGAGGAAATTAAGTTCACAAATCCATAGCTGTTGTACAGATCTAGCAAATTTCTCGTAACGGACGTTTGACCCAGAATATCAACATTTATATCACCAAGAAAAACCACTTCATAATTATTAAGAGAGACATATTCCAAAGTTTTTTCAACAAAGTTGCAAAACGCAGATACCGAACCTGAAGGCGGTCTGTATATACCTATAACAACAATTTTTCCGCAGCACAAAGACAAAGCTTCTACATCTTCATTCATTTCACAGCATTCAGGTAAACAGTGATAGCCGATTTCATTCCTCAAATAAATTGATAAGCCCCCTCCTCTTTTCTGTTGTCGCGCCAAAGATACGCATTTATAATTATCAATGTTAGGAGCATCATTATCATTGCTAAACCAGGTTTCAGAAAATACTAATACATCCCACTTTAACCTCAAAGTTGACAGCAACACAACCATTTCATCTATTTTGTTTTGCAGGCTTCGTGCGTTTAAATGAAAAAAACTGAGAGAATTGTTGAGAGACTTTCCAGAATTCAGCATGTACTTATTGAAAGAATCAATATCAAAATAGGTCATGATAGGTTTCTTTTTTCCCACAGAAGATCAGCGCGCGTGAAAACCTAAGGCTACCGAATGTTTACCAAGTCGTCTTCGCAAGCAATGCAGATTGCATTCTCTCCGGTTCTGTTCCTGACAAATATTTTGCCACTTCTCTGCCAGGTATACTGGTAGCCACACTGCTTTGCCTTTGAACGTGCCAGCCACAAGAGTCGCCTGTTGAAGGCTGTCAGGTTGTCAAAAAGGCGTATGTCTGATTGCTTAGCTTTCAGATCCTTTACTTTTGCTAGCCATTGATCTTTTGTTTTCCGGCTGAAAAAGCGGATCAGCACAGGAGGCGTTTTGTTCATGAGAGAGTTAAAGTATTAGATCATTAATTAGCTCTATTTAACTACTAAACTTAATTTTTTGGTTTTAGGATGCTAAACTGTGTTGCGCAACTGAAGGCCGTTGACACCAAAAGACGAGCCCAGTTTTGAAATGTTCGGAATCGACATTGCGATTCGAAACATAGAGCGCGAAAAAGTGCTTTTGAAAACTCTTTAAGTTGGCTTTCTCGTCCTCCTCATTCATAAAAAGGCGTTGTCCGCCCAAATAATGCAGCCAGTAGAGACGCTGTTTGCGTATTTGGGATGTTGGGAAGAACATTCAGATCCAGTAAATGTATTATGAAATAAGTGAAATAATCAACTAAGTATAGGGAACATACTTGAAGCCTATGTTTAAGTGTTTCTATGCCTCAGCCTGTGTTTCAGCTCATGAGGCATTCAGACAGCAGCGCATCTGCGTTCTCGGGGTAATGCAAAACGACTCGTGCACCGCACTTTGAACACTGCTGAAGGTCAGATTCTTTTGCACGTGATTAAACAATTCTAGGTCTGCCTCAAAATCTCGTGCAATTTTTTCTATCGCCAGAGATCACCAAATAGCTACATAGAGAGCGGTCCAGTTTCTTGTAGGTCATAGTAGGCAAATCTCTGGGATCACTGACCTCCTCTGGGATTCATTAATGAAATCCACCGAAATGGCTTTCCGTGAAAGCTAGAAAAATATAAAAGACAGGCTTACCTAATCGCATAAAAGATATTCATTCACTTCGTAGCCAGACAGAGAATAGGAGCGCTGCCAGCCAGTGAAGGAAACCAAGAGCAGCCTGATTAGAAGCACGCTTACGCGTGCGCGGTGATAGTTCTTGTCACGTTGCCACGTTTTGCAAGCAGCCCAACCTTGCCACTGCCTTCATCAGCGTCTGAAAAAAAAAAGTGTGCACAACATTGCGCACTCCCTAGAGATGGAGTGAAGACGCATTCGAGCTGCGCAGCGCAAATAGAGGCACGCGCAGTGATATGTAAGAATGAAGAAACAAAGAAAAACCCAAGAGGCATATTCCGAGCGATGACAGAGTGGTAATCGCATCGTTATTCAGGCCGCGGTGCATATTCCTAGTTTGCGCGGCTTAGCAAATAGAAAAGCAAGGCACTCCCAAAATAGAAGCTGCTTTTGCTCAGGACTCCGCTGCGACTCAAATTGCTTCTTGTCTCAATGTCGCGAGTCAAAACTTTCCTCAGTTTTGCTTCTTCGTTCTTTCTTTTTCTCCCTGTCCGTAATGCTCTCTTCCCAGATTTCAGAGCGAAGGGGCGCGCTTTCCTGTTGCCGCTCCATGGCAGGCATAATATGGCAATCATGGCTTTCGAAGATCGGTTTAGGTAGAGGGTAGGCGCCTGGGGAAAAAGAATTGACTCCGACTTCCGCAACACGAAGGCGGTGCCTGCGAGTAATCGCCCTGGTCCTTTATATGTTGGCGGAAGAACGGCAGCTTGCTTTCCTCAGCCTGAGCGGGCGATATTGGCTCGGCACGGGGAAAGTTCTTCTACGCCTAGGGAGCCTGAAGAGACGCGTGGTTCAACATTTCCGCGCTAAATAGGAAGATCTTCTTTATTTTATTTTTTAAGCCGCACCCGGAACGATAGCAAATGTCGTGTACCAGGTGAGCAAAAGCGTACAAAACAAATTTTCTGGAAGCCTTCAGGGGCTTTGAATTAGAGAAACAAAACAAAACGAATTCGTGAATGCCGTCAAAAGTTTGTAAAATGAATAAGTTACAATCGTTAACGCAGCAGGCAGAATCGCAATTGGAGAAGAGGTATTTTCAAGCACTTCTACAGTAATGCTTTTTTTTTTTAACATGGCATTTATTACACCCTTGATTTGTTGCTTAGTGCAGTCTTGTTTTTATGGTTTATGGGGGTTTAACATCCCAAAGCGACACAGGCCATGAGGGACGCCGTAGTGAATGGCTCCGGAAATTTCTACCACCAAGGATTCTTTAACGTGCACTGTCATCGAACAGTACCCAGGCCTCTAGAATTTCGTCTCCATAGAAATTCGACCCCGCGGCCGGAATCGAACCCCCACGTCTTTAAGGACATCAGGAGAGTGCCATATGACTGCAAGATTACAGGTATTTTTTTATCAGAATAATAAAGACTTAAGAAATGGACACATGTATCTATTACGATTTTGATTATGTAAGTAGGTAAGCTTCACATAAGATCAGTCGATGAACTGACAGAGCGTCCATCAAATTCTAACATTACTCGCATTAGACATCCCATAACTGTAAAGCTGAAATTTTTTTACACTTTCGGAGAATGACATGTTCTTGAGAACTCTCGTCTGGTACTAAATAGTTATTCCGTTAATAGAAGCCTTATTCTTTAGCTGAATACACTTCTGCAAAATTCTGCCCCTATGGTTATGCTGTCTCGCAGGTGTCACTGCTTATCCAGCAATAATTCAGGTTAGCGTTAATTCCACATTAGTGCAGTAACACCGGCAGTCTCAGCAACGAGAGCATGAGCCGTTACGCTAAATCAAACTACCAAATTGAGCTTAGTTTTAATCGTAAGAGGAGTTTTAGTCGAATTGTACTAGTGCAAGTGCGTCTATGGCCTTCAGCAAATACACGCGCTTTATTCGCATCGTCAGGAGGAAACCCAAAGAAGATATAAATAAATAAAGAAGCTGCTAAATACCGCAACCTCACAAGTTTAACGACAAATTTGTTATCTTTTTTGGACCATTCGTCATAAAACCAAATACTTCGCAGCTCCCTTACTCTGATAATTGAGGCACTACGGGCGTCTAATAAAACCCAAGTTTAACCGTAAATCAATTAGTGCATTGTAATTCCAGCTTCAACATTTTTGGTCACCTCTTCTTTTTTTCTCAAAAGCTGGCCTGTTTACAGGAGGTATTCCGGGTCCTGAAAGGGGAACAGTTGGGGATAAGAGTTAATGGAGGGTACCTAAGATTTTTGCGATTCGCTGATCACATTGCCTTGCTAAGTCTCTCATGACATGAACTGCAAAACATGATCAATCAGTTAGACAGGCAGAGCAGATCGATGGGGCTAAAAACTAACATGCAGGAAGCCAAAGTAATGTTCAACAGCCTAGCAAGGGTAAAGCAGTTCGCAATTGGTAGTGAAGTGCTGGAAGTAGTAAGAGAATATGTATGTTTAGGGCAGGTAGTGACCGCTGATTCGGATCATGAGAGGGAAATAAGTCGAAGAATAAGAATGGGGTGGGTCGCATATGGCAGGCTCTCTCCGATCATGAATGGTAATTTGTCAATATCCCTCAAGAGAAAAGTCTAAAACAGCTGTATCTTACCGGTACTCACCTATGGGGCAGAAACATGGAGGCTAACGTAGAGGATTCAGCTTAAGTTAAGAACAACGCAGCTAGCTATGGAAAGGAAAATGATAGGTGCAACGTTAAGAGATCGGAGGCGGGCTGAGTGGTTGAGGGAACAAACGCGGGTGAAGGACATCCTAGTCGAAATCAGGAGAAAGAAATGGGCTTGGGCAGGGCATGTAATGCGAAGGCAAGAGAACCGGTGTTCCTTAAAGGTAACGGAGTGGATTCCAAGAGAAGGCAAACGTGCCAGGGGGCGGCAGAAAGTTCGGTGGACGGGTGAGATTAAGAAGTTTGTAGGGATACGGTGGCCGCAACTGGCAAAGGACAGAGTTAATTGGAGAGACATGGGAGAGGCCTTTTCTCTGCAATAGGCGTAGTCAGACTGATTATGATGATGATGATGGCCAGGCAGGTAGTAGTTGATAACATCTTACTAACACGTTACTTATAGAGTAATCAATTGTATTTTCTACAAGATTCCCATGAGTAATTGTTTTGGTGTAACACTACTATATTTAAACGTAAGCCTTGAAAAATATTACTCAACCTTAACTCGAGGAATCAATATCAATTCCCCCCCTCCATCATGAACTCGCTCATCCATGGCACACAGATATCTGTAATTCTTCTGCGTGAACACATCGAAAGTATTTCGCTTACGCAGGCAGCAGCTCGGTGAAGGCTAAAGCTAAATTCCCTAGCCTAACATTCGACTGGGATGTATTTGACTTGTTTCTGCCAGCATTTATTGTCCTAATGCAGCTATTCTTTATGAGCTTTTTTTTTTTGTCATAGAGTTCACGTAAAAAGAACCATCAAGTTCGAAATTCGCAATAACAAAATCGACTTGCGCTCCCTCTTTCTCATTTCAAAAACCAGCAGACAGAAGTCTACGCCCTCCTCCTTCGCTTCACACAGGTTATATTTATTTCTGTAGTGAAGCAATTTATGACATCTTTTCTTGCCCCCATACATGTTCTTTGTATTATTGTGCCTCAGATGGTGTCTTAATGATCGAATCTTATGTTTTCAAATAATGCAAGTAAACAAATATCTTGTGTCCTTATGATTGTCGCAGGGGCGAACAATATTTTGTCTGGAGTCTACTTTACAAATCGGCTTTCATTGTTTCGTGTTATACTTAACGGCGCCTCTAATGATGCTCTATAGAGTAAAATAAAGCAGTACAAATGGCGGAGGTCGATGAATTCGAGAATTGCAGTGTTTCGAAGTAGGAACGCTAGGGGGCGGCACAACCAAGGACACAGTGAGTTGCGACTAGACCTTACAGCCAGCCACAGGAAATGGTCGATAAAAGCAATAGAGTACAGCACATTAGTTTGCCACTGCCGTGCATTCAGTAGTTAGTGTTAACTCATGTAGGTGGCCCGACATAAGGTTCATCAGAGGACACGGTGTGGAGAACAAAGATGATATATCCTATGCACTTGGCATGTCCCGGATAGGCGGCACCTAGCCGGGTCGTCAGTTGTTATTCACCATGAAAGCTAATAGCATAAAAAATGCTTCAGCCACATTGTATTGCCATTTCCCTAACGTTGAGTGGCCCGGAATAACACACAGTAGGAAATGGAGTTGATGGAAAAGATAGAAACGGCTGTTTTGTCCACAGCTACTAGCGCGTAACATCGGTTCATCACTCGGTCGAAGTTTTGTCTGACGTGCTTGACGGCAGATGTCGCTAAGTGTACAAGTTACCAGTGCTGACTACCTTCGGCTGGCAGTTCATTGAACTAGGTGAAAGGTATGTACTAGGATCCAGAACCCACACATGATAACGCGTGTTGCCATGTGCTTCTCACTACGAATGAGCCCATGCTTAGCTGACTTCATCGGAGTTTTTATTATAGTCATCCCACCACCACTGACCGTGTCTGCCCTGACGTAGTGTACATATGAACAATTACAGGCATCACTGAATTCTCCCGAAACACGAAAAAATGCCGAGATAGACCACTCCGTGGAACACAGAAGAAAAAATTCGCACTACAGGTTCTAATAGCAGCGCCTATGCTAAATATGGGCTGGGTACTATCAGCATGCAATCAAACACGAGCGAGACAACTCTGCCACTAAGAGCAAAATAAGAAGCTCTTAGCCAGGAAAAGTTCAGCACTATAAGAGGACAATTTCACTTCGAACGCGCGAGGACTGTTCTTCAGAAGTGTTGAGCAAACTCGCTTCTACTTGCTCCCCGTGAGCTATTATGTTGGTTTTTTTTTAGCGTTGCCACCTCAGTTTTCGTCGCGTTTCATTCGGTGCTGATAGAACAGCTAGAGCGGGAGGAGAGCTCTGAAAAATTCTCAGCCTTTGCCGCATCTAGGCGGCTATTTCTAGCTATAACACGTGTTCGAGTTTGCCTCGCCGTATTTATAATGCATAGCGATGACAGCCACATTGCCGTACGTATACTTTTTTTGCAAGCGGCGCCACACCAAGGCTGCCGAATGAATTAGGAGTACCGTAAATACAGGTAAACTATGTGTATGTCGTCTTTATATATAACATAATTATTTTCGGTACCGAGCCCACAGGAGCATTTCTTGAAAAGGATGGAGCAAGAAATTTATGCGAAGCGCGGTATGTATACGCACTCTCGTAGAGCAAGGATTCCGGATAGCGCCAGTATTGATGACGGCGCGCTTCGGGGCTTGCTGCCGAATGAACAACGCTGCGTGCAGAGAATACCTTGTACAGAGTTTCCTCACTGTGGATAACTGGGGCGGATATACACGCGCATTCATCATCGGTCCATAGTTCCGGGCAGTGTGTCCGGAACTGCACGGATGATTCAAATCCGTATGGCGCGCGCCTCTTTGCGGTTTCTTGCTCTTCTGCCGAAAACAAGCGTATTGGAATTAGAGCATCGTTGCTTTGTAGTTAAGTTGTTAGGAGGAATAGGCACCTTGAAATATCCCTGTATGCAATCGAGTTGCATTTATGGAATAGCTTTATCTCAAAGAAGAACGTGTATGGCGCTTCTAATACCTTAAGTCATGCTGCACATAACTGTCTCACATGGGCAGCGTTGCAGGTTTCGAGTTCGGCGGGCCTTCCTCTGGCCACGTCAGCGCATGAACCTGGCTGAGCGAGAGCTGCAACGAGCGGTGCGCTGGCGCTGGTCTGTGTTAATCGTCCGAACACATGGGAATGGGCCCATGTGCTAGCCCTTCTCTTTGGACAGGATGCAGGAACCAATTAGCGTAATGGCTATGCGCCGATGTAGGCCGAAACGCCGAGCCCGCAACTAATTGTTACCGCCTATGTGTGCATGTAACAGTCTCGCCACCGGCACGTGGAGACCTTTCTTTCGAAGTAATACGCCCCGGAAGGTATTAGAACACGAAAGTGGTGAGAAACCTTCAGGGAAGTTCCACTGCAGGACTATGAATCAACAAACATCCTCTTGTTTTCGTTTCGGTCTTCTCGCGTACAAAACAACGCGGGAGGACGCGCTTTAGTCATTAAGCGCACCATAAACTAGGAATTGCGCAGAAGCTCGAGAAGAGTGATTCAAAATATGTCTTAAACATATGTTAGACACATGTTAGAAATGTGTTCGTGTTCACGCAGGCGTCAAAACTCCACCAACGATATTAAGCCGCCGCTGTGGCTCAATGGCTAGCCGCCGCTGTGGCTCAATGGTTATGTTCCTCGGATGCAGACCGTAAAGGTGCAGGTTCGATCCTGGCCGCGGCAGTCGCATTTCGATGGAGGCGAAATGCTAGAGACCCGTGTACTGTGCAATGTCAGTGCACGTTAAAGAACCCCAGGTGGTCAAAATTTCCTGCAGCCTTCTAAACTACGGCGTCCCTCATAGCCTGAGTCGCTTAGGGAAGTTAAACCCCATTAACGAAGCCACTTACGATAAAAGTTAAAGCGGGACACTCCCACAATAACAGTAATACAGCTGTACGATAATACAGTGAACTTCTGACTTGAGGTGCTACAATTTAGATAAGTTATCATTTTTTTTCATAGAAGAAACTCGCTGCCCGACATCATAAAGAAACCCAATTCATTGTTTACTGTGTCCAAGTGCCCAACTCGAAAAACTTAGCACGTGAACCGCGCAGATAATTGTTGGAACTGAACGCACTCTACTCCTCGCGCTGCTTCACCAATTTTGCTCCTCCTTTGTTTCTCACCAAATCGCTGCGAACCACACGTCAGCTGTCGCACACCACATTGGCACCGGTGAGTGGCACCGCAGTGCCCGTGTCCATATCGTGTGTCCGCAACGGAGCCTAAGTTACTGAGGGATAAGTTGGCACAAATGCTTTAGGTCGGCATCATTCAGCCCTTTGACAGCACATGGGCCCCATCCGTTGCGCTCGGGAAGAATAAAGATGGTTCCATTTGGTTCTGCGTTGATTATCGCCACCTAAAGAAAATAACTCGCAAAGACGTCTATCTTCTCTCTCGTAATAATGACGCTCAGAACATCTTATAATCATATGAACTTCTTTTTTTCTCTTGGTTTGTACTTGCAGGTCCTCAAGGCAGGACCAGGTCGTCATGAAACCGTATTTGGGACACTGGGTGGCCTGCATGAATTTACAGTCATGGCCTTTCGCCTCTGCGATATCACTGTCGTTTTGGAGCGAATGCCGGGTACGATTTCGCGTGTCCAGAAGCGAAAGACATGCCTGTGTTATCTGGACGACGTACTTGTATTTTCTCCAGACTCTGAGAGTCAACGCTCTGGGCTGAAGCCCGTCTTGACACGGCTCACGAACACCGGCCTGTAGCTCAATTTAAAAAGTGGCGCTTTGCTGTTCGTAAATTGACAACTTTAGGCCATGTTTTGTCAAAGGAGGGTGTCCGCCTCGACCCCCCGAAACCCCATGCTGTGACTGCCTTTCCCAAACCTACATCCTTTAAAGAGGCACTAAAAAGAAATATTTAGTCTGGCTGGACTGGTAGGTAAGCGTCACACGATAGTAAATATGTCATTTCTGCCGAAAATGACGCCCTTATAAACCAGAGCCAGATTACCACCAGGGGCTGGGCGCGCCGTGAATTTAGTGGAGGTTTCCGGTTCAGTTCCGACCTCCTCGAGAAGGACAACGCATACGAGCCTTCACTAAATGCGACTTTTTGAGCCAGCGACCTCGCATAGGTTACCATCAGGACCGGTGTTCCTAAACTTTATATCGCTCTACGACCCGCTATGCGACGAATCATAGCGGCGAGAACTGTCTCGCCTACTCTTACGGCCCTGCGAGTCGCCAAAAGCAGTTGGTTTATTCAAGTCGCTAAAAGCATGGAGGTTTATTCATGCAAAATCAACCGTGTACTGTTAGTATTCAGAGCACGTTAAAGATCCTCCGTTGACAGACCGTCCACGACCCCACGTGACCTCATGACATCATCGGATGGCATTAAATGCAAATAAAAATAAAACAGTAATATTAAATAAAAACGCTATAAGAATAAAATTACAAAAATAAGCAATAAAATAAAAATTAAGAAAAAAAACTAAAATTTCAACAATGAAAAATAAAAATTTCTCCGCCGAGGAAAATCGAGTTTTCGAAATCCTAAAACTGGTATGGGTATTACTAACGAGCGGCTATAAATTTATAATTGCAACCAGGCGCCTAACACTAATAGTTAAAAAGTCCATTATTGAAAATTAATTAACCAGCTTACAAGTTAATAAGATTCACCGGCTTTCTGGTGTCCGCCAACCTAGCAATACTAAGCCGCAAAAACCATATTCTTGCCTCAAAAATTATATTTTTTAATATTACGTTAAGTATTCTCTGCAGCGCCTGGTATACATATATGTAGACAAATGCTGGCCATCATCACCTTCCTCCTTGGCACACAACCCCTTAATACTTGCCGCGACAGGAACTCTTAGGTGAAAGATTCAGACGTCTCCTGAGGAATCGCAGAATCAAGGCACTCCTTACATAGTCAAAACTTTAAGTATAATCTTGATCTTGATAAGTTGACCTCGAAATCTGCTGTCCGTGGGGTGACAATGAATGGACAGTAAAAACAGATCGATTGATTCTGCTATAATATGAGAAAGCTGGAGAATGCCCTTGAGGTTATAGCGAAAATGAGCCCTAATAAACATTTGCACCGACTCTTCCAAATATACGTCTTTGTGGTTTATGGGGGTTTAACGTCGCAAAGCGAATCAGGCTATGAGGGACGCCGTAGTGGAGGGCTCCGGATATTTCAATCATCTGGGGTTCCTTACCTTGCACTGACATCGCACAGTACAGGGGTCTGTAGAATTTCGTCTCCATTGAAATTTGACCGCAGCGGCCGGGATCTAACCCGCGTCTTTGGGGTCAGCAGCCGAGCGCCAAAACCGTTGAGCCAGCCAGGCAGCACCCACCTATACGTCTTAAAGCCCATCATTAGAGACTTTTTCTTCACTACCATATAATAATCCATAGAATCGAGTCACTAAGTTCTGTGCTAAGTGCTGATACCTAGAAGTTAGATCATCCAGCATCATTTCAATAAAAAATATGCCATAAACGGAATGGCTGCATATTATGTCATGCATATAAAATGGGAAATAGGGATAAGAGTTAACGGAGATACCTAAGTAATTTGCAATTAGGTGACGACATTGCCTTGCTAAGTCACTCAGGACAGAACTGCAAAGCATGATCAATGAGTTAGGCAGACAGAGAAGAGCGATGTGGCTGAAGATTAACATGCAGAAACCAAAGTAACGCTCAACAGTCTAGCAAGGAAGCAGCAGTTCTCAATTGGTAGCGAGGTGCGGGAAGTAGTAAGAGAATATGTCTCCTTAGGGCTGGTAGTAACCGCTGATCCGGATCATGAGAGGGAAATAACCAAAAGAATAAGAATGGAGGGGAGCGCATATGGCAGGTTCTCCCAGATCATGAATGGCAGTTTACCAATATTCATCAAGAGAAAAGTATACAACAGCTTTATCTTACCGTTACTCACCTATGGGGCAGAAACGTGAAGGCTAACAAAGAGGGTTCAGCTTAAGTTAAGGAGAAGGCAGCGAGCTATGGAAAGAAAAATGATAGATGTGGAGTTAAGAGATCGGAAGCTGGCGTAGCGGATAAGGAAAAAACACGGGTTAATGACATCCTAGTCGAAATCAAGAGGAAGAAGTGCGCTTGGGCAGGGCTTGTAATGCGAAGGCTAGATAACCACTGGTCCTTAATGATAACGGAGTGAATTCGAAGAGAAGGCAAGCGTAGCAGGGGGTGACAGAAAGTTAGGCGGGCGGATGAGATTAAGAAGTTGCGGAGATATGGTGGTCGCAACTGGCAAAGGACAGGGTTAATGCCGAGACAAGGAAGAGGCCTTTGTCCTGCAGTTGGTTGTAGTCAGGCTGATGATGATGAGGATGAAATGATATCGCTAACAGGGCTCAGTGTTTTCTTCTTGATGCTAATTTGCAGCAGTGCTTTGTGAAAATTTTGCATGCCTAAAGTCATGGCAAGATTATTCTCAGACGCCTTTCGTTCCGCGGTCTAAAAGACTTGCTGCGGCATCAGCCACCATGCTCCGTCCCTAGTAAGTGCATGAAAGCAGTTGTGGGTTAGAAAAAATTGGGATGCATTTGAATAAAGGACGCAGAATAAATTCTAGCTTCCCAGCTCAACGCATGTGTTGTGTAGAAGAATTTACAGCGTCCTTCTTTTCTAAACCCTTCTTCAATTAATTTTAAGCATGAAATGCTTTTAGCTCCCGTTGTCGGCAGTGTGGTGACGTCACGCCGAGACCGAGAGCCAACATCCGGGCACTGAATTCCACTCATCCGGGCACTGAATTCCACTCATCCGGGCACTGAATTCCACTCATCCGGGCACTGAAACGAGACCATCCGGGCACCGTACGAGATTTAACGAGACTCTATATGCCCTCCTACAGGACCGGCATACAAGCGCCGGTAGCTTCGCGCGAACGGGTGGTGGCGTTCCTCCCTTCCTGTACGGTGCGGTACGGGTGTCCACCGAGATGACAGAGAATTACTGCGCCATTTCCTTTCCTCAAAAAGCGTTGCGTTCAAAGGGCAAGGCATCGCGCCGAACGGGTGGTGGCGTTCTTGCCTTCCTTTAAAATGGTGGTGGTAGTGGTGGTGGTGAAAACTTTTAATTGATGAAATAGAGTTTAGGAGCCACAGAGTGGCCCCGCTGCATGATCGGCGTCCCTAGACCGGGACACCGCGGTTCGAGTGTCGACCTGAGATGACAGAGAATTACTGCCCATTTTCTTTCCTCAAAAAGCGTTGCGTTCAAAGGGCAAGGCTTCGCGCCGAACGAGTGGTGGCGTTCCTCCCTTCCTGTATGGTGCGGTTCGGGTGTCCACGGAGATGACAGAGAATTACTGCGTAATTTCCTTTCCTCAAAAAGCGTCGTGTTCAAAGGGCAAGGCATCGCGCCGAACGGGTGGTGGTGTTCCATGGACTGCCTGGCAGCGCTACAACACGCTGTCGCGTTCCACTCCTAAACGGGATGCTTAAGCGCCATTAATTAGCAGTTAATTAATATTTAGTCATTAAGCAGTAATAAGTCACTAATTAGTAATTTGTCATTATTATGGCCGCCGCGGTGGCTCAGTGGGTATGGTGCTCGGCTGCTGACCCGAAAGACGCGGGTTCGATCCCGGCCGCGGCGGTTGAATTTCTTTGGAGGAGAAATTCTAGAGGCCCGTGTGATGTCAGTGCACGTTAAAGAACCCCAGGTGGTCGAAATACCTGGAGCCCTTCACTACGGCGTCTCTCATAGCCTGAGTCGCTTTGGGACGTTACACCCCATAAACCAAACCAAACAAATTTGTCATTACTTCGTCATCAATTATGTGTGACGCAATCCACTGGTGACGTCACCAGTGTCACATAGGCAAAGTGGTGCGGATGTGGTGGTGAAAAACATTTATAATGTAATAAATATTTACAGAGAGGTGATTGGGGTAGGCCCTATTGGCCCTTTCCCCTAACAATACTAGGTGGAGCCCCTATTCCGGGGCCCCATTGGCAAGCAACGCCGCCCGCGTCCGGTGAACCAAGGCCTTTTGGGTCTTTAGGTCCTGACAGCCGAGCAGGGCCGCCTCCCAGTCCTCTCTGGAGTAAATGCTTTCGCCTCTACGCACTTTAGACAGTTTCGAACGCGCTGCATATACATTCTTGTCAGGCCTGCGTCTCGCCGTGTCCGCGTACGCTTCTGCATCGTCCTGCATTTCATGCTTACTCTACTCTCGGTTACGGGAGAGGCAGATTTTTTTCTTTTATTCTGGTGCCTGATATCCTCTAGTAGAGCAAAGCTATTAACTGCAGGCTCTCGGAGAGATATGAAACATCTTCAGATGAAGTATGGGGGTCTAATTCTTAAGTCAATAAGAGGAATCCGCAGAGGTAATAGGAGAGCGAAAGGGGATAGCAGCTCGTAATGGTTGATGCTGACGTGCTTTGTAAATTATCAACCGGTGAGCCAGTCTAAAGCTGATCCTCTTATGGACAGCGCTTGACGAGCCTCCCGCTGGACACAGTGTAGCACAGAGGGGAAGCATAATGCGCTCCGCGGACCCACTCCGCTCCGCGGCTTTGGCAAGACTCGAGGGATTCTAGGCGCCAGTTCTTCACCTCGCTATGCGGCTCTTTCTTGTCTTCGACAGGTTCCATCTCGCCACAGCCCTGACCTAGATACGAGGGAAAAAGTTAAAATGAAGAGCAGCTTCTTTTCCAGTGCGGCTTAGGGAGCGGGGCTCGAAGAAAATTGTCTCTTGGCTCCCGGCTTCGCGTAAGGACTAGTGAAGCCGGCCGGTGGGGAAATCTGCGCGGATACAAAATCATTGAACGGCGCCTTCCAGGCCGGTCCCGCACAGCCTGCTCTGTCCGCTTATGTTCATAAGTTTATTTCTCCCCACTTTCTACCTCATCATCATCATCATCATCATGACTTTCTATCTTTTAAAGCCCCGAAAAGACGATTGTGAACGCCCTATGAAACGCAACCCTGAGGATCGCGCTATTCAGGGGCCGTATTACGGAACTTTGTCAAAAATCTGTCAAAAGTTATTGACAGTGACGTCAAAATGACGAAACGATGTGACGTCGACGCCTGACGTAAAATTGACGCAACGAGGAATCAGCCAATTACAGCAGAGCGGCGCCCCGGAAGCGTTTGCCTGCACGACGAGGGACCATCTGCTAAATTTTTGCTAAAAGAGTAAAGAAATGCACAGCGATAAAAATAATTATTATTTTATTTTGCCAAAAAATGATGTTTAAAGCTAAAAAATATTAAGAAAAACAAGAAGCGCAAGAAGTTAGGCTATTAAATTTCCTGGTGGGTAACTTTTGCTGCCGCGGGGGTGCGCAGACGGCGGTAAAACGTCAACAAGCCGCTTTGCACGTGAACAGCTGTTCCACGGCTTGATACTGTTTTCTTACGTGGCGACGAAAATCAAGGTACTGTGCGGTTGTTCTGAGTGCGGAAAAATCGACGAAGCCAACTTGTTAAGGTCTGTGTTGTTCGGCTCTTACGATCGATGAAAAAAATGTCAAAGCGTGAAGCGTTGTATGTGATGTGTGGTCGTCTGTTTCTTTTTCCTCGACCGGTAAACAGAAGACGGCCACGAAGTGCGATTTGCAGGTGAAAATAAAGTTCTTTGCCAGCATAAGCATGTTTTATTTGTATGTAGCTGTGGCACAGAGGTGTCGTCGGCTGCCGAAGCTTGCATGAAAGCCGCCGGTCGCAAATAACCGTTGTGCACACAGCACCCGCCGCTGCACCGACAGCGCATTCGCACGCAAACCTCCAAATTCATCGGCGAGTTCGTCGCATAGCCACACCGCAGTCTGCCTCTCCAGTCGAAAAAGGCGTCGGAACAGCTCGTCCGGCAAGTCAAACGGGTCTTCGTGCGCCCTCCTTCGCCGTTGCTCGCGTCGCCGCAGCCGCCTCAGCCACATACGACGCCGCTGCTGCCGCCGCCATTTTCTGTCAAAAACGGAACGGTCCAATTTTGACCGCCTCGAAGCCGTCAAAAAAAATCGTCAAAATGCGCCTGCATAATTAGGCGTGCAACGCCACCACTTCTGTCATGTCCGTGACGTAAACGACAGCCACCCATGACGCAAGAAAGCAACATGGCCGCCGGCCACGGCCGACCAATAGGAGCGCGGCTACGGCGGGGCTTTTTGACGAGTTTTTGACGCGTTTTTGACAAGTTTTTGATTTGACAGTTCCGTAATACCGCCCCAGTTAGGTGGCTGCTGGGCGTTCTCTCGATTGCGAGCGTTTGTGGTCGCAGCAAAATGGGCGATCCAGTTTCAAAAAGGACGCCTCGGTGTGTTCAACGTTGGCAGATTACTATTCTTTGCACTATATTAGTGCTGGCATTACGGTCGTTAGCTTATCGACAAGCAATGCTATGAAAATTGCTGCAGTTTAATACTAGGTAATAAAAATAATATTTAGTTACTGGAAAAGAAAGACCAGAAAAACGAGAAAATAAGCAAAACGCGTAGTGGTTTTTTTCTTAAGGCTTGAATCCTTATCCAGGTGTGACGACAAAATTGCGTTTTGAAGAACTGAAAGGTGCAAGAACTGCGTCACACCTCAGTGAACATTTAACCGCATCCTCAGAAAAGAGCCGAAAATAGAAGTGAAAGAAAAAAATTACCGACGATTACGTTACTTCCTAATGCGAAATTTGAGCGCAGCAAATAAGCTGTTTCACCTTTTCGATAGATTGAGGCAAAGAAATCGAGCAACACATGTATGCGCTATCACAGAATTTTTTTTAAGCATGAAATGCTTTTAGCTCCCGTTGTCGGCAGTGTGGTGACGTCACGCCGAGACCGAGAGCCATCATCCGGGCACTGAAATCCACTCATCCGGGCACTGAAATCCACTCATCCGGGCTCTGAAACGAGAACATCCGGGCACCGTACGAGACTTAACGAGATTTAACGAGACTCTCTAAGCCCTCCTACGCGACCGGCATGCAAGCGCCAGTTGGTCTCCAAACGAGACAAAAAATAACTGCTGCCAGTGCCTTCTCAATGTTTATCAAGATATCAGTGGAGCTGTGGGTTTGATAATGCACGGAATTATAATTTCCGATTTCTAATAACGCGTGCAAAAAGCACATAAATGCCACGTTACACTTCGTTGTCATACGTGATCCGGGGGAGAAGCGCTGCGTTCAAAGGGCAAGACATCGCGCCGAACGGGTGGTGGCGTTCCTCCCTTCCTTTACGGTGCGGTTCGGGTGTCCACCGAGATGACATTAGGCCCGTAAACATTTCATGCTTACTCTACTCTCGTTTACGGGAGAGGCAGAGATTTTTAAGCATGAAATGCTTTTAGCCCCCGTTGTCGGCAGTGTGGTGACGTCACGCCGAGACCGAGATCCACTCATCCGGGCATTGAAATCCACTCATCCGGGCACTGAAATCGAGTCATCCGGGCACTGAAATCGAGTCATCCGGGCACTGAAATCGAGTCATCCGGGCACTGAAATGGAGTCATCCGGGCACTGAAATCGAGTCATCCGGGCACTGAAATCGAGTCATCCGGACACTGAAATCGAGTCATCCGGGCACTGAATTCCAGTCATCCGGGCTCTGAAACGAGAACATCCGGGCACCGTACGAGACTTAGCGAGATTTAACGAGACTCCGTAAGCCCTCCTACGCGACCGGCATGCAAGCGCTGGTTGGTCTCCAAACGAGACAAAAAATAACTGCTGCCAGTGCCTTCTCAATGTTTATCAAGATATCAGTGGAGCTGTGGGTTTGATAACGCGCGGAATTATAATTTCCGATTTCTAATAACGCGTGCAAAAACCATGAAATGCTTTTAGCCCCCGTTGTCGGCAGTGTGGTGACGTCACGCCGAGACCGAGATCCACTCATCCGGGCATTGAAATCCACTCATCCGGGCATTGAAATCCACTCATCCGGGCACTGAAATCGAGTCATCCGGGCACTGAAATCGAGTCATCCGGGCACTGAAATCGAGTCATCCGGGCACTGAAATGGAGTCATCCGGGCACTGAAATCGAGTCATCCGGGCACTGAAATCGAGTCATCCGGGCACTGAAATCGAGTCATCCGGGCACTGAATTCCAGTCATCCGGGCTCTGAAACGAGAACATCCGGGCACCGTACGAGACTTAGCGAGATTTAACGAGACTCCGTAAGCCCTCCTACGCGACCGGCATGCAAGCGCTGGTTGGTCTCCAAACGAGACAAAAAATAACTGCTGCCAGTGCCTTCTCAATGTTTATCAAGATATCAGTGGAGCTGTGGGTTTGATAACGCGCGGAATTATAATTTCCGATTTCTAATAACGGTGCAAAAACCACATAAATTGCATGTTGCACTTCGTTGTCGTACGTGATCCGGGGGAGAAGCGCTGCGTTCAAAGGGCAAGGCATCATGCCGAACGGGTGGTGGCGTTCCTCCCTTCCTTTACGGTGCGGTTCGGGTGTCCACCGAGATGGCAGAGAATTACTGCGCCATTTCCTTTCCTCAAAAAACCTTGCGTTCATATGACAAGGCATCGCGCTGAACGGGTGGTGGCGTTCCTCCCTTCCTGTACGGTGCGGTTCGGGTGTCCACCGAGATGACATTAGGCCCGTAAACATTTCATGCTTACTCTACTCTCGGTTACGGGAGAGGCAGAGAATTTTTTTTATTTTTCACACGTATTCGCAATTTCGGCTCGGGCGGTGCACATATACAGATCCGCCGCCACCGATCTGGCTCTCTGATTGCCACCGCACAGGGGTTGCATTGGAGGAGGAGCGAAGAAAGGAATTAAGTTCGAGCCGGCGCTTTGACAACCGGAGACTCGCAGGAAGAGGGGGGAGGGGGGCGGCGTGTACACCCAGCGGCAAACGATGGGGGCAGAAGCGTGCGCAGCAAGCGGACAACACGATAAAGGGAGGAGGGAAGAGATAGCAGCGACTGACTGATGCCGCTGACGCCGATAGCGCTGGGGGGATGAAAGGGGGGAGGAGCTGGTTACGAGGCCGCCGACAACGCCGACGCCGACGACGACGCGAAACCAGGAACGGACGCCAAAGAGCTGCGCTCTAAAAAGAGAGGTGTCGTAGTGGAAAGCTGCCAAATAAATTCGACAACCTAAGGATCTTTACCGTGAATGACATCGAATAACACACAGGCGACTTTTTCGTTTAGCCTCCAACGAAACACAGCAGCTTCGGCGCAGGTTCATTCACACATCCTCGTGCTCAGCAGCCGAACGACAGGATCACTAAGTATAGTCTAATATAGCACATATATACAAATACAGTCTAACTATATACAGACAAATTACAGACCACTAACACACGCAAATGGGCACTTTTGGGTCATGACTGCATAGTTACGAAAAAAAGACAGATCGACCCGGCGTACATTTCTCAACGCTCGGAACCATGACGCCTGTGTAAGCTAGATGTTCGAGGTATCGTAGAACTCGAGCTGAATTTTCAGTCATAATTTCTCAGTTGCGAGGTTTGGTTTTATATCTAGTGACGCATCTGTGTAACCTTTCATCGGATTACTCGCTTGAACACGCGGCTCCTCGCGCAAAGTAAGATACAGCCGGGCACCCGGCTGATTAACGTGGCGACATACGTAACGTTGCGCCAGAGGGCACGGTTTGTACCCCGCAGAACAAACTCGGCACCTGTCTTTACTACGACGCTTCTTTTACCGATGCGATTCGCGAGTTCTTTCCACAGCTGTTTCTTTGTGGCCCAATCGGTAATAGAGGCTCCTTTCTCGAGTGTGCGCCGGATGTCTTTCTTTACTTTCCATAGGTGTGAGTCCTGTTCCATGCTAGTAATGGACCACTCGTGAATGAGAATGTTGGAGTAAAAGCTCTGCTTGTAAACTCTCCTTTTTTTTTTCTTCAGCTCGCCTAGGATCAACATTTGGCCAAGATCGAAATTCAGCGAAAGAAACCTGCGCCGAAGCAGTTAACAACGGAAGTGCACTGGGACCTTTCTGACGAAACGGACCGCTTAGAAATTTGAAAAAATGAAGAAAAACGTTTTTCATGGTACTCTTCTGATAAAATTCAGAATAGGCTGGTCGCAGGTCGGACAGGATTTAGTGTGCGTAGTCCGGCTGCTGCTGATGATGATGATACCGTAGTGCACACCTTCCATGCTTCTGTAAGCAAATATCTTCCACATGAGAGACCAAACTTTTAATCAAGCCTTTCATCACCAAATTAACTTAGGGAGTTTACGGAATGTTGCTTGCAGTAGCTACGTCACTGGAAGCCATACAGAGAATATGATTGACTGCTTCGTTCCGCTTCAGCGACAGTGCGAGCTTTATTCTGTCCATAGCTCCATGTATCCATGCTCTCGGTTATGCCGTCTTCAAGAAAAAAATGGCTGTGGCTTAGCTTGGTTAATCCCGGTAATTGCGAAAGCAATATCCGTAGCTACGCCATGGTTCAGCTGGTAGTGTAGCTGGTGGTGGTGCTATTCCGGAGTGTCTTGGGCACGTCTCTGCCGTTTAGTCGCGTTCCGGCGTTCTGCACTGGAGAGAGATACGCTCTGCACTGGAGAGAGATACGCTACTCATTGCAGTATCGCTATCCATGGCGTTTAGCATACTCATAAAGTCAGGACGCTCTTCCATAGCTTCTTCAGTAGATTCTGCCGTTTAGGCTGCACGTTGCCGCTGAGCTAGAGATACACTGCTCACTTCTGTATCGTCATCCATGGCGGTGAGCATACTCATAAGAGTAGGACGTTCTTCCATAGCTTCTTCCACAGAGGCTGTACGTTGTCGCCGAGCTGCATACTGGGCACGCCGCTTAGAAAGTCTTTGTTCACGCTCTTCTTCGGTCTCCGTAGCTCGCTGTTGCTTCCACTTTGCATTCTGCCGATCGGCTTTCGCGGTAGGCGGCATTGCAACGTCTGGCCGCCGGCGCGCTGCGCGCCCGGTTTTGCGGCAGATGGCATGACGTCAGACCGCTAAGCGCGCCGCGCGCAGCAGGAGCGGGAGTTAGGCCGCGCTTGGTAGCTGCGGCCTCGCTACGCGACGGCGCAAGTTCGAGCCCCGCTCTTGCAGCTGTGACATCAGACCGCTAAGCGCGCCGCGCGTGGCAGGAACAGAAGTTAGGCCGCGCTTGGTAGCTGCGACCTCGCTACGCGACGGCGCAAGTTCGAGCCCCGCTCTTGCAGCTGTGACATCAGACCGCTAAGCGCGCCGCGCGTGGCAGGAACAGAAGTTAGGCCGCGCTTGGTAGCTGCGGCCTCGCTACGCGACGGCGCGAGTTGGAGCCCCGCTCTTGCAGCTGCGACGTCAGACCGCTAAGCGCGCCGCGCGTGGCAGGAGCAGGAGTTAGGCAGCGCTTGGTAGCTACCGGCCTCGCTACGCGACGGGCTGAAAGTGCAACTAGTATTGCTTTCGCAATAAAAAAAAACACCTACTTTCTGTTATTTTGCTCCCCAAAGCTCGCACAAGCAGACTTCCTGTTTCTACAGCATGGGTGAAACGGCCCTGCGCTTGAAGAATAGACGGCGGATAAGGCTTATGTCGGAAAAACTGATTTTTTTAGAGTAGAGAAAAAACTGCAAGAGGCGCCAGGGATCCGAAAACCGTCCTTGCCAGGGCCCGACAGTTATCTTATCGGATGATTACCAAGACTCTGGTTACGTGTGAGAAGTGTCTTGCTACATGAGCCTTCCTCTTAAAGGGCCTGTGCCCACCCCAGCGCAGCAGACACTCTCTACCTCTCTTTGAGCGAGCCTCCTCTCCTTCCATTCCCTCCTCGAAATTCTTCTCTCCCGCTCCTCGTCGAGTAGGCTCGGCAAGGCAAAATCACCCCTTCGTTCTCCGGTGTAAGCCGGAGGCGTGGTGTCTGTGGAGTGCGTCACAGGGCGACGTCATGGCCCCGCCTTCAGTAGAATTCTTTTCTTGGTTTTTGCATTTTCTCCGCACACTGAACGATCGAGAGGCGCGATCGGCTCGACCACCTAGACTTGTTAGCGAGCGCATCCTTTCATACATCTGTTTGTCATTCCCAGTTAACGAGCCACCTTTTCATTTTCTTTTAGGCCTCCCCACCGTTTCACGAGCGGAGGGGCGGAAGTCGGTTGTGTTCGAAACACACGGCGAAGCGCGGACCCGGCAACCGCCCGTTTGCTTTTCTCCATGCGTGTTTGTGTTCTGTGTGTTTGTGTCTTTTCTCCGCTCCAAAGCATATGTCATTCATTGGAGTCAAGGCGTACGCAAGATGCACGAAAGATAAGGGGTGTGTGTGCGGAGCGGTCAAGTGGGCGAGCGAGGGAAAGGCTCTGCTGCACTACTAATTAAAACCTTGTTTTGGGGGGCTCGCATAGAAGAAAAGAAACTGAGAAGGGAGCGCGCACGCAGAGCGTCTCGTGACGTGATCACGGCGGGGGGGGGGGGGGGGGGGGGCGAACCAACTCCCTCAGTTTTACTGTTTTTTTTACTTTTTATGGCTAGGGTTCAAGGCTGTCGCCGCACGCTCCCTCCGCAGTTTTTTTTTTTTTGTTCCTTCATGCGGGTTTGTAGGCATGAGCCAGAACAGAAGGCGCTGCGGAAAGCCTTGTGCAGACGACGCGACGCCAAAGCTACGCCCAACCTTCTCCCGTCAGTCAGAACGATGCACCAATGGAGTGCCTTTAGGGAAAGTAGCCCCCCTTGACGTCAGCGGGGTGCAGAGTAGTGGGCCGGGCCCGTTTTTGAAGGAAGGAAAGAACGAACGGGCTTTGATTTGAATTTTCGCAGCTTTTCGGGGCGCGCATGGCTCTAATATTTTGCAGAGGTTATCTTCGATGCCTCATCTATGCAGTGGGCTTGTTTTTCAAAAATGTCCGGACCCTGGGCAGTGGCCCTTTAAGAAAAAGGATCTTGCCAAATAACTTATGTTTATTTTCTTGGATTTAGCTTTATCTGCAGAAAAAAAAGTTCACATACTAGCATTGCCATCAGTTTCACACGCCCAGTATTTCCTGTCCCCTTATGCCGCTAAGTGCGATCACTTGGAAACAAGTAGATTGTTTTTGAGGAAGAGTTTTCAGAATTATATTTATCTCTGGCTCATCATCGTCTCCATGGTATGAGCAGTGCTATATGCAGAGGTGTTTAAACTGTTGATACAGACAGATAGTTGTTCTTATGTAGATCTGTACTGCTATAAATGAAAAGCGCATATAAATGTGGCGTTTGCGTATTTCCTATTCGCTCTTTTCGTCTTCATCTTGGTGCTTTACAGCTGGACATTTGCTAAAATTAAGAAACCTATGAGAGACTTGCGGAATTTGATAAGAAAGGCATCATATACAGCGTGCCTGAGATTGTGCTCATAGTCCGCGTCTATGCCTGACCTAACAAAAAAATGTTGTTTATTGTATAACACGCGCGCTAAAGCTGACCTCGGGTAAGCAGTGTCGCATACCAATATCCAAATCAGAAAATCATCTCTGTAACGCAATCTCCGTAAAGCACAAATCAGTCCAAACTCAAAAATAAGTGTGTATCAATAATTCGCTTCCCAAGCAGGGCAAATTACGAGAGATGTATCTATGTTTTTTTCACACAGATTAGTATTCCCATAGCATTTGGTTAAGAACACAACATTAGTTCGTTAATAATATCATTCAGTCCATTTGGCTTTGTCTAGAGGAGGAATTGGGAAGAGAAATTACAGCGGTTACGTTAACCTTAAGTTAGTGACGCAAATGTCACTCATGCCTTCGAACGACCGAAATATATTGTTAATAATAAAAAAACGACCGGGAGGCAAAACTCAAGCACCGCCACTTTGTCTATGTCCAGGCCATTAATTTCTAGCGCGGTGCGATCTATGTCCAGGCCATTAATTTCTCGCGCGGTGTTCAAGAGCGTGGCTTGTTACTCTTCACGCAACAACCGTTCCATTTTTTCCCATACCCGCCCCCTTTCTACGCGTCTGGAGCCGCTTATACACGCTGGACAAGACCATCTCGTAATGGCAGCCAATACCAGGCCCCAAAGACATTCACTGCGGACGTACTCTCCATGGAAGGGAATCCGAACCCGAGGCTTACACCGTGAAAAAAGCGCGGCGCACCCTTCGGAACCACAGACGCTGCCGGCACTAAAGCCGTGCTCAAAAATGGGTCTCCCCTATGCTCCTTCGGTTTACTGCTCCGAAAAGACGAAGACACATTTTTATTGTGTAGACAAGCACATTTCCTCTTAACGCATCCTCCAGCAGATGCCGCCGGTTCTCCTTCCTGCCGTGGAAAAACCACCGCCTCAGTACCGCCCCCCCCCCCTCCCCACCCCTCGGGTCGTCGCCTGTCCACATGAGCAACACGGCAGCGGAGCCGCACGACAGACGAGCAGCCAAAACGTGTGCGCGCCCATTAGAGCGAAGAAGCGAACCGCGACGCACGCTTTGCCAGAAGAGGGAAGCCATTGCTCAACAACTCCCCCACCGCCATCGGCCGAGACCATTGCGCGTCCGTCTTCAAGCGGTCTCTATAGACCGAGTGGGTGGGGGCCCTGCTGCTGCAGAGGCCGGCTTCACCTCCGATTTATGTGGGGCGTGTGGCGGAAAATGACCGAAAAAGCAAAACCCCACCATCCAAGCAGGACACGGAGCGCAGGGGTGCTTTAAATCCCAGTTGGGGCCTCTTCCTCCCTGCTCGCTTCCTCGGCCCCCTCTCAGCTCAGTGGAGCGCATCCTATATGCTGCGCGGTACTGCATCCGCACCGTTTTCTTTCTTCTTCCTTGTGATTGCCACCTCCAAGCGCTGCGGCTCCACTCGACGCTCGATCTCAATCCGTAAACGTGCAGAGTCCGCTTTCAACTTGCCCATTCAAGAGCTCTCCCCATAGCAGACTAGTCTAGCCAGCAATTAGTTGCCAACCCGTGTGCGCGTGTGCTTGTGTGTGGGTGTGTGTGTGCGCGCATGTGTGTGCGTGCGTGCACGTGTGCGTGCGTGAGTACGCCCATGCGTGCGTGAGCCTGTGCATGTATATGTGTGTGTATGTGCGTGTGTGTACGTGTGCGCGCGCGTGTGTGTGAGAGAAAAGGAGGAAGAGTGACAGGCCATTTATTAGGAGTAATTAGGGCCAAGTTATTTCGTGGGTGAATTTTCGCCCGACATGATCCCTAGATGTGTGCATAGCATGACTGTATACTACATATGAAAAGAGCTCCGTGTTTGCTAACTCGGCAACATTCCGGCGTAAACCACCTTTCTTTTTCTTTTTTTCTCTCTCATCAAACTGCAGTTTCCGCGAATGCCGCCATTACCCGCTGGCGTGCCGTTTCCTTCCTTACGTACAAACCACGCACCATAATCAACTAACTGACTGGCACCACCCGGCTACTCATTTTCCGGGTAACCACTATCGGATGAAAGCGGCAGCCCTCTGTGCGCACGGGTGGTGTGTATGCATCCGCGAATGTTTCTCCGCCCGCCGGCGACCGCGAACACTCAGTAGTCCTAGGGCGTGTTATTGGGGAGCGCTGCGCGACAACTACTCGGGGCCACCTTTCGGCCGGTGCCTAACGATCGTGACGTCAACGTTGTGAGGTTATCATAATTTGTCTTCATTAGGCGTGGGCCTCGCGGTGTAACTGAAATTAGTTCCTCACCTGCTGCGCACTCACCCTTTCGGCCTCTCTCTCTGCCCTCTTCCTGCCCTCTCTTCCCGCACCAATTAATATGCCGCATTGTCGCGTTTCATGGGCTCTAATTAAAGGTGTGTCGGCCACGGGGACCTTCCACGCGTTTTCAATCAGCGGGCAAACTTTTTTCAATGCTGCTACCACATCGACGCCATTCCTGCGCTAGAAACCGGTGTATAGGATGTAAGTGGTCCATTGGTGGCCGTGCGGTTCAGTTTTATGGGTCACACATAACGGAAAAATCTGCGCGTTTGGGGCTCAGCTGGCACAGCGTAATACTCAAACGCGACGGTGCTATATTGCGACTGCTTCGGAAAGACCGAAGAAAAAAAGGAATCCGGTAATAAGAATACGTGCCGACTGCATTAAACGATTGATTCAAGACAGAATCGAAAATGGACGTTTCAATAATCCCTGAAATTGTCTGACAGTTGGTTATTGCCGCTTCGTTTTGCACTTCAAGCGTGTTCACCTTGAGCAAGAGCGAAGCACTGCTTGTCTACGCATAAAATATATCCATCGTACTACACTGCACTCACAGCGAGCGCAGCCTGTACCTTTTGGAAATAACATCAGCGCGACATAGAGACGCCGTTGGATGAAAAGCAGTCAGCTACACATAAGGTGCGTTACACATAGAGAAAAAATTAAAGGCAGCAGCAAAGAATGCGAGTAAAAGAAAGCATTGTTAAAATGCAGCTTTCTTCTCAGTCAGCGCTTTTGATGGAATTTCAAATGCTGAATGTTGTAAGATACTATTACATGAACATATTAGTGAGAATGGTCTGACATTCCGATGAGAAGGAAAACCTTCTAAGATCCGTCCTGCGCTAGCACCTAGCAGTTAGGACTGCAATAAAAATGCAACGGGCTGTTTTTGACAGTCAATAGCAAAAACATACATTTGTCCCGAGGTAAAATCTACGGATATATTTGTTGCTACGGTACAACGTTACGATATGCGAAAAAAATTAAGTTAATTAAAAAAATGTGCTTGTACAGAATTTTTCATTATGAGATTTTCAGACGCTGCAGCAAAACTTATTGAGTTGTTCTGCAGTGTACTGTGATTTTCCGGAACGTTTTTCCGGAATAACAAATGACGTTTCATCAGACCCAAAGGCCAATAGGGCTATTGTTTTACCAAAGTTCGCCTCACGCAGCTACTCTCTAACAGCTGCTGCTCTATCAACTATACCTGGACCTTGACTTGGACCAGTGCGAATTTCTCTTAACTTCGCAGTTTCTGTGGAAGCTGTATCCTATTTAGCTCTAGCCTTATGGCTGCACTTGAGAGGATACTAATGATTAATTAGTCCCTTTTTGCATCTTCACCTTGGGGAAGTCCACTGAACATCGGACTAACATAGTTCTCACTCCGAGTCCTTAATCTATTAGCTCTCACCCCAGAATTTGCTAGCCATGCTGGTTAGCTCAGCTGATATAGCGACTGTCCCGGACAAAACGTGCTCCAGGGTCCAAGCCCCACACCAGGACAAATTTTTCTTGAACTTCAAAGTTCCTTTGAAAACTCGATAGCTTTCCTTTACTACGATGGAAAGCTCTATGGCTTTGCTCTGTGGGCCTATGGCTGTGCGTTAGTAGTGGCTAATGAGTAACTGCTCTTTTATCATAAATCTGGAACCGATAGCACAACGCATTGTCACGAGCACGCAGTCTGCCAACGACCATTCGAGCTCCATCTTTCCTCACTTCAGCATATTTCGTCTTTTGAGGGTCAGAAATTTTTCAAGCTAAACCCCAGCAGGATGCAGAAGCAAGTGTTACTCTGGCGCATCGCAAGCAGCTGTAAACACTCGCATTGGCGCAAGTGTCACTCGCGGCGCCACACCCGATCTCACATGGGCCACACCGAACATAATTCTTAAATCCCGCCCGGTGCTCCAAGACAGCCTTGGGAGTGACCACTTTCCAGTCTCCGCTATTATCGCTTATGATTCCCACATTTTCAACCCTCGTTCAAAGCTTCTCCCTGACTGGGATAAATTTCGCTCATACTTCTACCGAACCACGTACTGTCACCGACTGGACAGACCGTCTGCTAAAGGCCATCCAGGCGAACAGCAAACGCATTACAAATACCGCTACGGCACCACAGGCTGATCCGCATCTGGCTCATCTACGGGAGGCCAGACAGAGACTTATCAAGCGTTGGCGTCACCAGCGACACAATCGTAAACTGACACTCCGCATAGCCGCTCTCACTCGTGAGGCAGAAGACAACGCGAATAGCTAGCCCGCGCAAACCGGGCAACCTTTTGCAACGACCTCAAGGGTACATTAAGCACTAAACGCACGTGGTTCCTCATACGCGTTCTCTTAGATCCAAAAACTACTAAATCTCAGACACAAGTAAACACGCTACATCTAAAACAACTAGCGCTCCAAAAGAGCACCAACATAACTGGCCAACTACAGGACACTTATATACCCCCATCCCTTCGGTCAGCAGATCCAGCCAATGTACCTCCACCTAACCAAGAACTTGATACCGACATCACCTTAAATGAAGTCCGCCGAACACTCTTTAGTATTCGTCGCTCTACGGCGCAGGGGCTAGATCGCATAACGTATAAGGCACTACTCAGTCTGGACGAAGTCTCCCTACAGGAACTCACGGAGCTCTTTATTAACCACTGGCACGCTGGGACGCTCCCATCAGCAGGACCCATGCCGGCATGCGATTTATACCCCAACCGGGCAAACCCCTCACCTTTCAAAGTTTGCGCCATATCTCCTGAACGAGTTGTGTCGGCAAGCTCTTCGAGCATGTCATTCTCAATCGCCTGCAACCGTTCCTAAAAACAACAGGCTTTCACTCCTGCGTTTAATTCGGCTTCCGCCCAAACATCTCGGCGCCAGACGTATTTCTAGCCCTTAAAGGGACAATGCAACGATTTAACAGTCGCTTGTAAATGTTTTAAATACTTAGAAATGATGCTAAGAAGCATTCACACCTAGTATGAGTCTTCGAAACTGAGCCGGCAATTTATTATGAATCTTTAAAAAATTGGCAGTGGTTTAGCTCCGGTTAAACCTGGAGGATTGCGAAAGCAACTAGGAGAGAGAAAGAGGCGATGGAGAGCCCGCGGCAGCGGTGGCGGCCCCGGCACGCTAGCTATGCGCCGCTACTGCGCATGCGCAACTGGCGAGCGCGGCGGCGGCACCTCTGAGTCACCCGCGCAGCGACGACGGCGGTGCGCCATGTGACTTACAAGGGTAGACGTGCAGGCTAGTTGGTGAACCATGATTATTTAAAACAGCGCAAATGTATATGTATATATACATGTATTTTCCATGAATAAATTTAGTTGTAAGTCAGCGCTGTGTGTGTCTTTTCTATCTGTGTCCCTGTCTTTTGCGCTGTTTTAAATAAAAATAGCCATGTGACGTCACTGTTCCTCGTGCATGCGCAGTATGGCCTTTCGTCAGCTCAGCGAAATGACTCGGCAACTCGCGTAGTGTTGCTTTTGCAACAAAATTCGTGTTTTTAAAATTCGCGGGCCGATTGTCGCGAATCGGGGTGACGCGTCCCCGACTGCTGAAGGGAAACGCTTTCGCGTGCAGGTTCGAAAAAAAAACAAACGAATCAAACAAAACACAACGAAGCCGTGTTTTTATTTCAAAGGAAAGGAGCCAATAAAAGAAACAAAAAACACCAAGGAAAACACACACTAGACACGCGTACAACACTACGGATGAAAAGGAGAGTGTTCACCGGATACAAAGCATACGTCTCAGGTGGAGCGGGAGTGCCTTGCAGGCAGCACAGACGCGGGTTGTCGATTTGCGACGCGTCGCTGGCGTTGCGTCCAGGGAAGCGGTGGTAGAGCACCAGGAGGTGAGGAACGAAGATGGACACGGGAGACGCTGACGAACTCCTGTCAGCCGCCCCCAAGAACTGGGCAGCTGCAGCAGGAAAACTGTAGCCAGGTCCTGTCGACGGCGTTCCACAAACACCGTAGGCTTGTGTAGCCTATCCAAGGAAGCCTTGGCTGCAAGGAATCTCAATCCTTCTGCCGCCTCTTCCTACCTTGAAAGGGACGCAGTTGGCCTGCGTCATTGATTCAAGAGAAGTCCGCGGCAGCACAGACCCGAAGTCTGACGGCTGCCACCTCCACGCTTGAATGAGGCTCAATGATCTCGAGTCGATGATTCAAGGGAAGTCACTGGCTGCTCGGGCCCAACGTCCGACAGCTGCCACTTCACGCTTGAATGACCAGACTTGTGCTGTGGCGTCTTCCTCTACACCTCGGTTTGCTGACACAGCCTACCGCTCCTCGTGCCTGCCTCGCGTGCACTATAGGCACGCGCACACGCGGACCGCGGGGCTGGCACGCAGGGTGCTCCGCTGTCCGACGCACCACTGCCGACACGCCGCGCTCCAAAAATCCCTCGACAGTGTGCTGTGCACATCACACCGATTGGTGCGCTCATAGTGACCAATTTTGAAACTAAAATCATGAAAATAGACGTCACTAATCCCGTGACGTCGACAGGCTACCACACGCAGTCATTCCCTGGAGCCACGGCAGCCACGATGTCACGGGCACACGTGCCGCCGCGCGACCCCCTCGGGCAAGCGGCAGCCGCTTCCGCGCATTTGGTTTCAATTTACCTCAGTCGCCTATTTCTGTCGGGAGGCGGCAGAAAGGCGAAGGCGGAGAGAGACCGGAGAGATGCTGCCGACGCTGCTGCTGGTGTGCTGGGTGCGACAACACGAAGTCGCAAACCGAACGTCAGCGAATGACGTATTCATGGGCGGGGCCCAGTCCCAGAGCTGTTTTCTTTATTATTTTTTTCTGGTTCTCCGCGTGTACGAGGTGAGGGGGAAAGGAAGAGCGTAAATTTTAATCGTCTATATCTTCGTTATTTTGGATGCTAGCTCAAACATTCTTGCGCTGGGGTGACAAGTGATGGAATGCCTATCTTTCGTCTGGTTTACGTAATCTCAATTAATTTATTGCATGGTTCCTTTAAAGTCTCTCTTTTACACTAAGCGCCCTACAGCGGCTACTCGAGCCATACTTGCCCTGGATGTTCATAAGGCTTTCGGCACAATAAGCCATGACCATATCCTCACGACATTAGCCCCCATGGGCTGCGGCACCCACATATGGCAATATATTCGGGCGTTCCTTCAGGGACGCACGGCAGAACTCCACCTTGGGGATATCTCCTCTCAGCCTTCCCCCTGCCTAAACGGGGAACCCCACAAGGGGCGGTCCTATCACCTTTTCTTTTTAACATTGCCCTAGCGCCACTGGCAAAGGCCCTTGCTGCTATCCCAGGGCTCCACACAGCCGTATACGCAGATGATATAACCTTATGAACAATGGGAGGATCCCTTCGAACAGCCCAAAATATCCTAAACACCATCACCACCACCCATTGAGCAAACACAGGCCACTGTTGTTTTCCAAATAAATCGGAACTAATCCCTCCCCAGTGACCCCCCCCCCCCCCCCTATTGAACTGCACATGTAGGAGAATCTAGTGCCCATTGTGTCTCAGGTGAAGATTCTCGGCCTTGTCATTCACAACACATTCGATGCAACCGTCACCCTTCAGCTCTTGCAAAGACAGATCAAACAGTTCGCTGCGCTAATCAGGCGGGTGGCAGCACGCAATCATGGGCTGTCTGAACGTGAGACCCTTAATATGAAAAATGCATTAATCATTAGCCGCATTCCATACCACCCCCCATACCACATACTCACTCAGCGGCAAACACAACAGGCAGACATCCTAATACCCACGGCTGTCACCTCCGCCCTACGTCTTCCCCGGATGGTTAGCACGAAACGTCTCCTGGCCACTGATACCCACAATACAGTGACCGAATTAATAAAGGCTCCACGCACCAACCAATTAGTCCGCCTGAGTCGCACGGAAACAGGGCAACGCCTACTGCGACAGCTACGTCTCAATCCACCCATTCCCACCCCAACAAATCTTACACCTTACATTATTTCTCTGCACACGCAGGATCACATATATCAGAAGCCCCTACTGTGCAATATGAGCGGTAGTCTCCGTCAGGGTAGGCGGCAGGCACGAGCGAGCTATTACACCAAAACATACAGCAACCGCTCCGATATCCTTTGTGTCGACGCGGCAGAAAATTCTAAAGCAGGATATTTGACGGCAGTCGCCAGCCTATGAAGACGGCAAAGTGGGGGTGGTGGTGGTGAAAAACATTTATAATGCAATAAATATTTACAGAGAGGTGATTCGGGTAGGCCCTATTGGCCCTTTCCCCTAACAATACTAGGTGGAGCCCCTATTCCGGGGCCCCATTGGCAAGCAACGCCGCCCGCGTCCGGTGAACCAAGGCCTTTTGGGTCTTTAGGCCCTGACAGCCGAGCAGGGCCGCCTCCCAGTCCTCTCTGGTGGGGTTGGGGTTGGGGGGAATAGATGGGTTTGACTGACACGCCCAAACCATGTGGAAGGTGTCAGCCACCTCCCCACAGAACTGGCACGCGCCATCAAAGGATGTATTGAAATGTTTAAGCACCGCCGGGCACAGTACAGTGTTAGTAAGAATTTTGATGAGGAGGCGCTCGTCAGCGCGATCCAGACCCTTACAAGGGGCCGGGTAGCGCCGGTGCTCCTCCTTGTAGTAATCGGTGATTTGTTTGAATGTAATGGCCAGATTGTCTGATTGGGAGTACCCTTCCAAGGACAGGGAGATAGCCCGGGGAGAGAGTGCGCGGGCGGCCTGATCGGCCTGTTCGTTTCCCTGGAGTCCCTGGTGACCGGGGGCCCAAATCAGGTTGCGTGGAGTTGGATCTTCGTTCTTTAACGTGCGCTGACATCGCACAGTACACGGGCCTCTAGAATTTCTCCTCCAAAGAAATTCTAGCCACCACGGCCGGGATCGAACCCGCATCTTTCGGGTCAGCAGCCGAGCACCATAACCACTGAGCCACCGCGGCGGCCCGGAAGAAGCCGCGATCGCACTTGCTCTGGCCCACTCCACCATTCACAAAAACGTACCCGAAATTTGCACAGACTCCCAGGCTGCGTGCCACCACTACTTAAAAGACGTGGCGACGCCGGCCACACACCGTATTCTTGCCACGGCCACCTCTCTCGACCGAACGGTTACTCTGTTGTGGATCCCTGGGCGCGCCTCTATCCCGGTAAAGAGCGCGTTCATGCGCTGGCTCGAGAACTCTCCTCCCGGAACCGGACGATCAGTCACCCAACCCTACGCCAGTGGCGGTCCTAAAGGGGAGGGAGAGGGGGGGGGGGGGCAGAGGGGGCGGTGCCTCCCTCTTCCCCAAAATCCTTTGCACATCTTCTCGAACGTCCGTTTTCGGGCTCTCACAGGACAAGATGTGATTTTTGGCGTAGAACTGGAAAGCTTTTGCGTCTGTGATGAGTCAAGTAGTCCCCTACTTTGTACTTTCACCGTGTTAGCGCCTTTCTTATTTCAAACAATTCTACGTTCTACGGGTTATACGTGTAATATTCGTAGTTATTATCGAGGTATCAGGGTCCTGCCGTGCCCCCGTCGTTGTCTTGCCTTAGCGCCGGCGCGCCGACGACAGCGCCGACGACGGCGGCGGCGGTGCCATTCAGCTGCGGTTGGGGTGGCCAGCGACCTCGTCGGGGTGGAAGGGAACCACCAATTCATGTCTTTATCCCACCATGGGCGAGCAGGTGGTCTTGACTTCCCGCTTGCTCTTTGCCAGGCAGTGCACGCTTGACATGAACGCTCCGCGGGTGCTACCTGGGACGGCACGTGTCTGGGCGCCCCACCCCGGCCGCTCGGGTAGTGTGCCGCGCGCGCGAATAGTTCGAGAGGGAACGCTGCGTACTATCTGTCGTTTTCTGTAAATGATTGTGCACAGTGGCCGCTCGCGCGCTCTTATTTTCGGACAGAGCCTGGACAATTGCGCGCGAGCGACGCGAACTTCATTACCTTTTGTATTTTATAAATGGTTTACAAAGCGCTTCCCTGTGCTTTCTTGCTATCGCTCCCCTTTATACTTCTCCTCGCTGTCCTCCCTTTCTCGTTCGCCTCCGCCGGCTGCAGCTCGCGTGCTTAAGATATTAAATAGCAATGGCCGCGGCCGACAACTATCTTTTCCCTCACCTTTTTCATTTCTTTTGTAAAATGAACCAGTACCACCTATCCCATCACGGGACACAGCGACGCCAGCGTGGGGATCATCCCTTCTGTTGGCTTCACAAGGCGCGCCGACCAGCCGCCTTGACGGAGGAGACCAAGGGCGGAACAAAGCCCCTTCCTCGAACTGAGTATTGAAGGCCGCCAAACGCGCTCGTGAAATGCCCGGGCAGGTGCTTTGACCTTGCTGAACCCACCGTGGCGGAATATCTCTTTCGACAACCTTTTACCTTTTTATATTCCTCTTAGAAAAGGTAAAAAAACCTAAAAGAAATAGAGAGGGTGCCCGAACCAGCAACGCTTTGCCAGGCTTAACGCCAATTCAAGATAAATGAAAAAGAAGTAAATGCTCCAAAGAAAAAATTAATTTAAACAGGAAAACAGAACAGTAAAAAAATAAAAACTCAAAAGAAGAAGAAACAAAAGAAAGCACAGCGTGTAGTCCACAAAATAAATAAGATATAAGAAAATCATAGTCACATACTCATGGTCACAGTAACAGTCAAAGCAAAGCACCGAGGGCCGACCACAAAGAAAATCATAGAAGTAAAAACATAATCAAAACAAAACAAGAAAAAACCAAAGTCACAATACAGTCAAAGAGACAGTCACGCAGTCAAAGCACAGTATACAGGCCACTGCTAAAGCTCCTATGCCCAACAAGGGAGCACAGAGCCCTCCAATGTGTAGAGCATGGGAAAGAGAAATTAGAGGAAAGATAGAAATCAGCGTGAATAATTAGGAATTGTGTTACTTATGAGTTGAACTATTTGAAGGAGAAGAGCACAAGCAGCAGGGCATCGAAATGGATGGATGGAAAACTTTATTAAGCAAGTGAGTTTGGACCGTACAAGGTCTCAGGGCCACCGCACAGCCCTCACATTACGCGCATGTGTCCAGGCCACGTAGGGCCATGGCACTGGCACCCCGGTTCACACAGCGAAGTTGCGCGTCCGGGTCCTGCGACGCAAGGAGGGCCTCCCATTCCTCCCATGTACCGATGGCGGGCTGTCCCTGCGGGGGAGGATCGGCAGGGCAGCCGAAGAGGATGCTTCAGGATGCTGGCATCGAAATTAATATTGCTCACGTAACCGTTAACATTCAAGGCAAGAGCTATGGTATAACATCTATATCGTTCGCCATTTATTTTTTAATAGAAAAACAAAAAAAATTATTGTACAAATAAAATGTAAATAAAAATTGTTTTTATTTTTTATTTTTTTTTAATATACGGAAGTCCGTCCAATCTTTAGGATCGCCACTTCCCTACGCAAGAGGCCCCATCGGTGCTTTCTACATATCATGAAATCACCACAGTCTACAATCTCAGCCGCATGACATTTCCGCCACCCCACAGTACCTGGTCGCCCTTATCCAGCACCACCTGGCGACAATTACAGACAGGCTGCTTTATTTCCCCCCACCTTCTCTCATGCTTTCACCCCACCTTTCTTCCTGATTGTAACACCTGTGGCGTGCCCAGATCCACATTTTTCCACTGTCTTTGGCAATGTCCTTCCCCACAGGAAGTACCCCACAGTCCCCAATCCCACTCATACTTCCTGTGAGGCTGCTTAACAGACCGCTCAGCCCGCCGGCCAGAAATGGCTGGTGGATCGGGCTTCATGTGAAGCACAAGTCCGCGGACTCCTGTACCAGTATGGGACCACCCTAGACGATTTTTTTTTTCTAATAAAAGTTGTTTCCATCAGTCCATCCAGTCGCGTTCAACGGCAACTATGTTGTTAAGCACCGCAACTATGTTGTTAAGCACCCGAGCTGCAGCCGGAGGAGGTGAAAGGGAAAAGAAGAGAATAGCGAGGAGAAGAATAGAGGGGAGCGTTAGCAACAAAGGAGAAGGGAGAGTTTTGTACACTATTTACAGAATACTAAAAGTAATCAAGTCCGCCTCGCTCGCGAGTAAATGTTCAAGCTTTTTCCGAAAATAAGTGCGCGCGAGCGGCCACTGTGCACAGTTACTTATAGAAGGGGAAGTAAATTGTATGTACTATCGGGGACAAAAGTGATATACTCCACGCGGGAGCAACTGAAAACTACGGCATTTTACACTGAAACTAGCCAAGCGACATGCCTGCTGATAATAAAAGACATGCACTGGCTGTCTCGATCCCAGATGCCGTCTGTAGATGGCGTTACAACATAGTTTTCTGTTGCTCCGGCTCCCGCCGCGTGGAGTATACCACTTTTTCCGCGGTAATACATACAGTTTTCTGTATGTACTTACAGTTTACTTGTGCCAAACCTGTGCAAAGAGCTCCGGGGAAAACAGAACTAAGCTTCGAGTGTCAGTGATTCTTCCTTTCGTGGTTGTTGATCACGCTTGCATATGGCGTGTTTATAGAGTACTGTGTAGGGCTGGACGGCACTGCTCTCCGCCCCCTGTAATACTGAGGAGAGCACGGGAAAGAATTTTCCACGGCTCAATACGAAGACACTTTGAACAAAATGCGGCGGCCTACCTCAATACGAAGACACTCTGTGCGGTCAGTGCACGTTAAAGATCCCCAGGTGGTCGAAATTATTCCGGTGTTTTAGCCATCGTTCTGGATGTGCAGGCCCAATACAGGGAGGGTGCCAACCTCAGGTACCGGGTCACCATTCAGTTCAATGGCAATGGGGGAGCAGGGACAGCGGCGGTTCCTAGGGCGGATGAGGAGCAGTTCGGACTTCTCTGGGGAGCAAGACAGTCCGGTGGTCCGTGCGTAATTTTGGGTGAGTGTGGCTGCTTGCTGTAAGGTGTTCTCTATGCCGCCGTCACTGCCGTGGGTGGTCCACAGGGTGATATTGTCGGCATAAAGATTGTGCTTCAGGTGGGGAATAGTTGCCAATATTCGGGCGAGGGGGATGAGGGTAATGTTAAAGAGAAAGGGGGAAAGGACGGACGCTTGAGGGGTGCCGATACTCTGAAGCGTGTAGGAGGGGGAAGACAAAGGACCGAAGTGTATCTCAGCCCTGCGGTCAAAAACACCACCACCCTCAAGAAACTCAAGCAGGTTGTAGGCGCGATATCGCACCTCATCCGCAGGGTTTCGGGACATCATAGAGGCATGAAGGAGCGCGACCTATGACGCCTCATTCATGCCTTTGTCCTCAGCCGTGTGCTGTACACCACCCCATACTTACAATTATCCAAACATGACATAAACGCTTTGGATGCTTTGATTCGCAAGGAATTCAAAGTAGCATTTCATCTTTCCCTCAACACACCCACAGACAGATTACTAGGCCTGGGCCTCCACAACACGATCGGGGAACTTGTGGAGGCCCACCGACAGGCCCAATACATCAGGCTCACACAAGTTTCCACAGGTCGGTATATCCTGCACTCCCTCGGAATCATAATACCGGCCAACGACCCAACCCTCCTCGCCATCCCACGACCCCTTCACCGGGAGCTCTTCATCACCGCTCCCGATGAATATGCACCCGTCACACCATGAGCAGCGCTGCAGAGCCCGTGCGAAGGCACTCCATCGAGCGTACGGCTCTGAGCCGGACGCCGTACGGGTGGACGCTGCCTGCACGGGTGATGAAGCGACAGCAGCTGTGGTGGACTCCTCCTTATCCACCCTCCTCACACTACCTCTCCCTCCAGACACCTCCCCAGAGGCTGCAGAGGAAGCCGCCATTTCACTCGCTATCACCCGCACGGAAGCCCGGTACATTTTAAGTTACTCTAAAACTGCGATTCTAAATTTTGCTCGAGGCCGACTCCATGTCCCTGCTTTTGGCATACTGGACTCGCCCGATGCACCCCCGCTCCGCCAAGTGAAGCAGATATGGGTTCCTGCGCACTCCGGGAATCCCGGAAACGAGGCCGCCAACCTTTTAGCCCGAGGTTCTTTAAACCGGGCTCAGGTGGCCTCAGATCGGGGACTCACGAAGGAGCGCATGCCCTCATTCAGTGAGCTGACGCAGGCTACAGAGGCTCACGCCACCTCTACACCCGCCGCACCCCTCCCAGATAACAAACAAGCAACACTCTGGCGCAGACTACAGACACACTCTCTCTCTTCACCCCATACCCTAGCCCACTATCATCCCTCCTTCCCCAATCCGGCATGCGCCCTATGCCCAGAACCCTTCGCCTCTTCCCTCCACATCCTTTCACTCTGCCCAGCGGACCCTCCCCCGCGGGACGTAGAGAACCTCAAGACCTGGAAGCCCCTCCTGCGCTCGGAGGACCCGGCCGTGCAGACCATCGCCACCGGCCGGGCTGCCAGTGTTATGGACCTTAGCAACATAAACACATTGAGTGCAGTGGGGTCGTGCGGGGATCCTGGGGCGTGCCCCGAAGTCCTTGTACAATAAAGTTTTCTCTCTCTCTCTCCGGAGACCTCCACTATCCACTACGGCATTTCTTACTCTCTTTCTTCTTTCAATCCTACTTTCCTCCCTCCCCTTACGGCGCGGTTCAGGTGTCCGCAGAGATATGTGACACAGATACTTCCCCCTTTCCAAGAAAATTTTATTGGACCCCATGGTTACATGATAAGGTACCACAGTCCCTCAAAAAATACAAGAGTACAGTTCGCGACTAGTGTCGCTCGATTACGGAAAAGCGATCACTCAAGACACGACGGCGACTCCTGTCGCCCTGCAAGCAAAAGTCATTCACTGCACGTAATAACGTCCACTTCCCCCTTATCAATTTGCCAACGATCAAATGCGGCGGTCGACACTCGGCGTTTTTGTCTGGCGTGCACATTATTTTAATAGACATTCAGTTATGTAGAGGGCGGCAGGCTGACCTCAGTCTTGTGAAATACTCAGTAATTTATTTATTTTTTCATTATTGTGGAGTTTGCACGTCGACCCACTTGCAACACTTTGAATCTTAAACAGATGACCAGCTTCCGTGCAAGCAGCTAAAACATCTAGATCATGTTGTACAAAAATTTGTAGTACGCATAAGCTTCGCTTGCTGCCAGGCAGCTCACGGAATGCCATCACTCGTTCGGCGCGACACTTTGCCCGTTGGACAAATGGAAAACCGTTTTGAGGAAAGGAAACGACGCAGTAAGAGTCTCACTTAATTCTCTTGGTGGACACCCGAACCGCGCATGCACGAAGCCCCGATTATAGGTCACCGGTTCGAATCCCTGCCGTGATCTAGGCTTTAACGTAACTAGTAAATTTATGCTGCACCAAACGCAGTGCCGTATGGCACAATCCGGAACATTCTGCGGCAAACGGTTGGCATGATACGATTTTTTCCGATGCGTGGTGCTAACAACCACAACAACGCCGATAGCTTTTCGATCGAAAGTGTAAAATATACAATGCCTAGTGTTAGTGACATTGTACACAACAACGGCTTTCTTTAGTGCGCGCAACAGTTTGGGTTAGGTTTGGTTTATTGGGGTTTAACGTCCCAAAGCAACTCAGGCCATGAGAGACGCCGTAGTGAAGGGCTCTGGAAATTTCGACCACCTGAGGTTCTTTAACGTGCACTCATATCGCACAGTACACGGGCCTTAAGAATTTCGCCTTCATCGAAATTGTGCGCGCAACAGTCCTCGGTCGATCTTCAATTCGCTTGCGATCTTCCTATTAACTTTCTTTTACTCCTCAGCTGAGGGGGGGGGGGGGGGGGGGGGGGTGTTGAAGGACATAATGGTATTTCTGACGCGAATAATGTTTATCAAATAAAGGTGCATGTCCTTTCGTGAGTGAACCTGCCTCTCCCTTTTGAAAATGTAGTCGAATCCCCCCCCCCCCCAAAAAAAAAAAAAAATGATGGCGGCAACGTGGTAAATTGGTAATGGCGCGGTATCTGTCTCGCACATCTCGGTGGACACCTGAACTGCGCCGTAGCGGAAGAGAGGAAGGTGGGAGTGAAAGAAAAAAAAAGAGAAAAAGGTCGTAGCGGAAGTCTCCGGAATAATTTCGACCATGGTGTACGTTTCAACACGCTCGTAGATTTGGGACAAACGCAGGATTTATTTACACTACCAAGACCCGAGATTAAAGATCTACCACTTCGCTAGAGTGAAAACCGAACAGCTTTCTTTGCGGACTCCTGAGGATTCTGGTACAGACTTTAATTCAGCTCAAAATTTAGTTAAAACCGACAAGCTGCTGTTAACGCTCGATATTGACGGAACGTTAACAAAAACACAAGAATAAAATTTTCCAGGCTCTTTTTAAGCGCCTTTTTTTTTTTTAAGGCGAGAGCCTTTGAAGGAAAATTCTCCTGTCCGTCCGGCATTAGATCCAGCGCCTGGATGACGGGTGTCCACCGAGATATGTAAGACAGTTACTGCGCATTTTCCTTTCCTCAAATACAATTTTCATTTTCTTCATTACGGCCACTATTTCTTCTTTCACTCCCACTTCATCCCTTCCTCTATGGCGCGGTTTGGGTGTCCACTGAGATGACAGAGAATTACTGCGCCATTTCTTTTCCTCAAAAAGCATTGCTTTCAAAAGGCAAGGCTTCGCGCCGAACGGGTGGTAGCGTTCCATCCCGTGGACTCCCTGGCAGCGCTACAACACGCTGTCACGTTCCACACCTAAAGGCGAAGCTTGAGCGTCATTAATTAGCATTTAGTTAGTATTTAGTCATTAATCAGTAATTAGCCATTAATTAGTAATTTGTTATGATTTAGTAATTGGTTATTAATTATGTGTGACGTCATCCAGTGGTGACATCACCAGTGCCAAAGAGGCAGCTAAAGTGGCGCGAAAAACGCTTTCGCCTCTACGCAGTTTCAGTCAAAGTGCACCCTGAATTTTTTTCTCCCCATTGGACAAAGCGCAAACACTCCGAGAGCACCTGAGACAACAGCCGCTAGCGCAATCTCGCATTGCATCTGCGTAACGCTTTCTACCTGTCGGAATTTAGTTCGACAGCATTGTCCATGATGCCAACCTCGATATGCTACGCTGGAGGATGGAAATGCATGAAAAATGTTTATATAGAATCGCAATAATTTGTACAAAATGGGCGTTTTAAATTCCAGCATGAGGACGTAAACCCACTTAGCACTGCACCGGTGATAGTACTACAGAGCGGAGGTTTCATACCTGCAACCACGAATATACAGCAGCTTTACTGACCTTTGTGTACAAAAAAGAACGCGTGCCTACGAAGCATAAATGCCTATGAGCCGGACGACAGCCACAGCACTGCGCTGTCAACAGCAAAATGCATCCAGTGGATAAACACTGCTTTAATTCATGAGCAGAATAGACCAAAGCAAAAACAATGCGTAAAATCCATGTTTTCAAAGCAACCACTTATAAAATCTATAAAAATAACGCCGAAATTAAGTAGTTCTGTGATCAGTGACCAGAGTACAGCATGCCAAAAAGAGCACGCAAGTTACATAAAGAGAGGTTAAATTCTCCAAAAAATTCATTCTACCACGCTAATAAGACTGCCTACGTCTTTACATCCTTCAGTGCACTTCATCGCTTTGGCCGACGACAGAACTTCCAGAATACACAGGGCTACCGAATCCAGATCTAGATGCAGAAATCGCGGAGGCAGAGGTTCGCTTCGCCATGGGACAACTACGCACCACGTCCGCGCCAGGCCCGGACGGGGTCACAAACAAAGCGTTAAGGAACTTAGACGCAAAATCGGTCACGGAAATCACGGGCCTCATGAATAAGTACTGGGATGAGGGCGAAATCCCGCAAGCCTGGAGACATGCAAATATTATTTTTATTCCGAAACCAGGGAAGAAACTAGATATAGCCAATCTGCGCCCCATCTCGCTCACCTCCTGCGTAGGCAAGCTCATGGAGCGTGTAATCCTAAAAAGACTGCCGATGTACACGGATGACAACGAGATCATACCCCCCACCGTGCTAGGCTTCAGAGAAAATTTATCCACGCAGGATGTCATGCTGCAGCTGAAGGCAGACGTGAGAGACCCTGGGAGGGGCACGGGCACCAAAGCAGTACTCGGCCTGGACCTCAACAAAGCTTTCGATAACATGGCACACGACGCCATACTGCTGAACCTATCAGACATTAACCCTGGAGAAAAAACCTTCCGATACATACGCTCATTTCTCAGCCATAGGCCCGCGATAATAACGGCAGGCGAGATAGAGTCATTGCCTTTTCGGCTAGGGGGCAGAGGGACGCCGCAAGGATCGGTACTGTCTCCGTTTCTCTTCAATCTGTCTCTCATAAAACTTCCGCCCAGACTAGAGGCTATACACGGGCTGCGACACATTCTACGCAGACGACATCACCCTCTGGATCACCAGCGGGAGCGACGGTCAGATAGAGGAAACGTTGCAACGCGTGGTAGATACTATCGCGGAGCTGGCAGGTAAGGGAGGTCTAACATGCTCACACTCAAAATCGGAGCTACTGGTCATCAGAGACAAACCCAGAGGTCCCGGTGCCAGGCGACAAGCGCTCCCACCTCCACTTAACGTGTGCGTGGGGGGACTTATCATTAAGGAAGTTGTGGGATCGTCAACACCACAGTGACGGTGTGCTAATTAGGTGGCACCTCGCCCACATATCGCGGGTTCGGGCCGGAGCAAGCTGAGGGCACCGCCAGTGTTTGGTGCGCGCCTGCGCTCTCGCTCCGAAGGAAGGAAGGCGCAGTTATTCGAAAGCACAAGTGTTTATTACACAGAAAGCTGCATTACATAACACTGCACTAATCCCCAGACCTCGGTGCAACCCATAGCCCCGCCGCAGCACCCGAAAGCGGGCCCGCGGAGCCGCGCGCGCAAAGCAAAGACTACATACACGCGGGACAGCACAGCTAAGGGCGATCGCATGCCGCGCGGCCAACCAAAGGGGTTAAATCACGCGCAGCGCAAAACGAGGAAGGATGGGGTAAACGCGGAGCTCATCTTGACGACGCAGGTCGCACATCGATGGCTCATCGCGCGTCGTCACCAGCAATGGCCGGCGATGACGGAGAACCAGCCAAATCAGGCCCTGCCGAATCCGGAGCGCGTCGGCCCCGCACAGGCGGGCTACACGACTCCGGAAGTTCGGGCCTGGACTCAAGCATACATACTAGATGCGCACGTCAAAGCACCCGCGTTCTTGGGCCCCCGGCAAAGGCCGGGGCACCCGGGAGCCAAACTCTACGCACCTTTCTGCTGCCCGAGTCGGTGGCGATCTCCCCGCTCATTTCCCGCTCGGGACCTCTCGCCGAAACAACGCCCCCAACTGTCACTCGGAGTGACCCAATGGGGACGCGAGGTCGAAGCGGGAAGAACGGAAGGGAGGGTGATTTACTGCGGTTCTCGGAAGAGCTTCCCTTGCAAGGGAGGACAAGCAGCGCGGCTGCCTGCATTCCGCTCGCGGACACCCCACGGGGGGTCCCTCTAACGAACGAAACGGCGGAAGCGGGCGTACACTCGGGTAGCCCAAGAAGCTCAATCCCCACATCCCCCTCTTCTTAAATGCCCCCGTCCCTCTGAAAACAGAGCGACGGTCATTACACAAAGCGCAAAACTGTCTGCACTAGCATCAATGAGCTACCAGCCTTTCGCCATACCTCCAGCCCTTAAACACACCCCACACAACAAGATTACTGAGAATTATAACTACAAAACATCACACATGCGACACTACGCAATAAGTGCACACAAGTATTCGCGCCATAGAAAATTACAAATGCGGTCACTCGAACATCCCATAATCAATGCACTCTTTACATATCAATCATAGCTATACATGTTTACATAAGTTACAATATAGCATATATATGTATACGTGCGTCCAGGCTGTCACAATGAATCAGAACGCGCACGACGGGGCGCCGGAAAACGTTCGACACAAGTAGCCGCCGGAGCCGATATATCCGACGGAATCTGTCGGTCCTGATGAACGGCAACCGATATGCACCGGAAACAGCTCACCCGACGTCGTCGCGCAGCGATGGCGTGGCTCTCCAGGCACCCGACGCTCTGAAGACGGTGTCTCAGCAGTGCTACGGTGCGGACAGCTCCGCGCAGGTTGCCTCTGAAGTTCCGCTGATTCGGCTTTGGCACATACCGCCGAGCCTGGGACTCGCGCACACGCACTCAAGGAACCAGGAAGCGGCGACAGGCGTCCCAAAACTAAAGCATAAACATGGCAACTCCATGGCCCTTGTCCACAGCAAGGCTCCTGACGGGCAATAATACCGCTCAACAAGAAAAAGTATTTACAAACAAACACAATTTCCCCCACTCCAGCGGGCGAGCGCCCGACGACGCTACAATGGTCCGGGGTAAGGAGGATTCCGAGCAAGTTAGACACTGACTGCGAGCACACACACACATTCCGAAACGTCGCTAACAAGCATACCCCTCAGCGGCTTCTCAGCATACTCTTTTTTTTTTTTACTTTCTCTTCCCACATCTGGGCCCCGTTCGACGGATTCATGCCCGCGCACACAGCCTCTCCGACATCTCTAGAAACACTTGGCGAACGAGAGGCGCAAACGGCAGCAGCCATGCGGCGACCAGGCACAGTGGAAAGGAGGAGGGCACCGGCCCACGCCCACGCACGGAAGAAAACGAAGCTTTTCACCCCCACAGCAACAGGCCCTCCCGGCTCTTCCGGGAAAAAAGGCACCCCGCACACGACCCTTCGCGCCACAATGAGACAAAGAAGGTCCTCTTCCGAAGTGAACAGAAATGCGATTGCTTATCTACAATACTACACTGTACATATGCGAGAAAATAAAGCACTTCAAAACTCATTATACAGAGGGGAAACATTTAGCACGAAAATACACTTTGAAACATTCAAAGCACCGCACAGAAAAGAAACATGCATTCTTCCACTCACATATCGGGCTGAAGGCTCAGCGAAGTAGCTCGCTCCGGGAACGCCGCGGAACGGCCTCGCCACGGCGAAGGCTGGTAAAAGTCCGAGCTCAGCTCTCAACCGAAGATGTCCGATATCAAGCACGGAACAAAACACAAAAGTGAATGTCGTCTGAGGAGGCCCCGAAGAGACAACCGAAAGCGGCCGTATGCTTCGGTCGTGCCCGCTTGCCAAAACGTGAAATCAATGGACCTCAGCATCACCTATCTCGCTCACAAAAGTAAGCGATCAAGTCGGCAGCGTAATTCGACTTCTCCGCGCGCTACAGAGGGCACGAACAAGACGAGGGAAAAACTGCGCGTAGAAAGGAAAAATCCTTTCGCGCCATCTTGGCCCTGTTTCTCGCCGCGGAACAAAGGTTCGCGGGTATCGCTAGGCCTGGACTCGGCGGATCGGCTCTCAACACCTCGAAAGCGAGAACGAGTGCCTTCCCGCGGTAAATCTGCGTTACTGACCATCAACAGCCGTGGGTCGTGAAAGAACTTGGTTAATTTAGAAAAAGATGCTACGACGTTGTTGGGTGGACTCGATATTCCAGCACGAGCCGTCATGACCCATCAGGGCAAGCCCCGGGGACGCCAGTTCCGTCGGGCTTCGGCCCCTCGGCGCACGCTGCAATACAAGCTAGCGTTCCGGCGCCAGGTCTCTCTCAAGAGACAGAATTCCACGGCCTCATGCGCGCGACGCAATACCAGCGACTTTCCGACGCATTGTCTCCCTGAGACTACCGTGAATTCTAAACGCGAAAGGGGTCACCGCGTTGGGCCCTGAAAAGCTCTTTGGGCTGGAGATAATCCTAGCTACTCCCGAGGAGTCCGGCCAGTTTTGCCACCCTTACATAGCGTCTTACCAAGCCAGGCCTCTGCTCTGCCACTCCTCGGCGCGGCGCGGGGATGCTCGTATACGCGTAGTCCCCTTCGGCGCCAGCGCGATAGCAACCAGGCAAAAGGCGGCTGACTGAATTGCTTTAGTTCCGAATAAAGGTTCCTTTCTCACGCATCCATCGACCCAAAATTACGAATTCGCACGTTTGCTAACCGATCCTAACTACCCGCAACGGAGGATAGAAAGGCTTCTCATGCGCGTTACGACCTGGCTTAACTAGCCCTGAAGCTTGCAACAGAATGCAGTAACTACAAAGGTAGGAACTGCCCCACGTTGGTGCGCCAATTATGTGGGATCGTCAACACCACAGTGACGGTGTGCTAATTAGGTGGCACCTCGCCCACATATCGCGGGTTCGGGCCGGAGCAAGCTGAGGGCACCGCCAGTGTTTGGTGCGCGCCTGCGCTCTCGCTCCGAAGGAAGGAAGGCGCAGTTATTCGAAAGCACAAGTGTTTATTACACAGAAAGCTGCATTACATAACACTGCACTAATCCCCAGACCTCGGTGCAACCCCTAGCCCCGCCGCAGCACCCGAAAGCGGGCCCGCGGAGCCGCGCGCGCAAAGCAAAGACTACATACACGCGGGACATCACAGCTAAGGGCGATCGCATGCCGCGCGGCCAACCAAAGGGGTTAAATCACGCGCAGCGCAAAACGAGGAAGGATGGGGTAAACGCGGAGCTCATCTTGACGACGCAGGTCGCACATCGATGGCTCATCGCGCGTCGTCACCAGCAATGGCCGGCGATGACGGAGAACCAGCCAAATCAGGCCCTGCCGAATCCGGAGCGCGTCGGCCCCGCACAGGCGGGCTACACGACTCCGGAAGTTCGGGCCTGGACTCAAGCATACATACTAGATGCGCACGTCAAAGCACCCGCGTTCTTGGGCCCCCGGCAAAGGCCGGGGCACCCGGGAGCCAAACTCTACGCACCTTTCTGCTGCCCGAGTCGGTGGCGATCTCCCCGCTCATTTCCCGCTCGGGACCTCTCGCCGAAACAACGCCCCCAACTGTCACTCGGAGTGACCCAATGGGGACGCGAGGTCGAAGCGGGAAGAACGGAAGGGAGGGTGCTTTACTGCGGTTCTCGGAAGAGCTTCCCTTGCAAGGGAGGACAAGCAGCGCGGCTGCCTGCATTCCGCTCGCGGACACCCCACGGGGGGTCCCTCTAACGAACGAAACGGCGGAAGCGGGCGCACACTCGGGTAGCCCAAGAAGCTCAATGCCCACAAAGTGCAGTCATTAAGGATCTTGGGGCTGTATCTACAAGCCAACAGGAAAAACAAAGAAACCCTGCAAAAGCTGAAAACATCAGTTAATATGTCAATTAGGTTAATCAAAAGGATTGCCAACCGCAAAAGGGGAGTCAAAGAAAGAGACCTCTGTAGGATAGTGCAGGCATTTGTTCTGAGCAGGATGGTGTATGCGCTACCATACCTTAACCTAGATGCCGCGGAGAAAGGCAAAGCCGAGGCGATAATTAGGCAAGCGTACAAGGCAGCCCTGGGACTGCCGAACTTCACGTCGACAGAACGACTCTTGGGATTAGGAATACATAACACTCTGGAGGAGCTCGAGGAGGCCGACCTCACGATGCAAACGGAAAGACTTAAGCGCACCAAGGCAGGCAGAACCACACTAGAGCGCCTAGGCATAGGCGTGGAACCTCCACCCGCGGACGCGAAAACACAGATACCCAAACTCATTAGGAAGGGACTGAGGATCAAACCACTGCCAACCAACTAATATGCACCCTTCCCACCACGAAGGAAGGCGGAAAGCTAGGGCACTCGCTCTGCACAAAAATACGAAACGGACGCAGGAGCTGTCTATGTAGACGCGGCACAGTACACATCGAGCGGAGCGTTCGTACTGGCGGTGGTGGACGCGCGCGGGCGGCTGCGGGCCTCGGGGTCGGTAGTTACAAAATCTTCGGAAACAGCGGAAGAGGCGGCTGTGGCGCTAGCCATAGCTAGCACTGACGCCGAAACTATCTTCTCGGATTCCAAATTGGCCGTCCGTAGTTTTTCGGGGGGCAGAATCTCGAATGCGGCACAGCGAATACTGAAACTGACCAGAGAACCTTACAAAAAAATTCAGGTGATATGGGTGCCGGCTCACTCGGGGAATCCGGGAAACGAGGCGGCCCACAACATGGCTCGAGGTTTCGTCAACCGAGTCGGTGGGTCATCCGTATCCATGGATTACTCCAAGGAGGCGCTGGCATCTTTTCTTGATATTACAACTCATTACAAATTGGGATGACACAAATTTCCACCACCTGACAAAACGTTGGATAAGGCACAAGAGACCACCTGGAGGAGACTCCAAACGAGGTCCTTTCTTACCCCCTATCTATTATCAAAAATGTACCCGGATGTCTATATGCCCGAGTGCAGGTTCTGTGGCGAAACAGCCACGTATGACCACATACTATGGCAATGTAAAGAAGAACCTCCACCGGAGGATCTAGTACGAATTCCTTCTGTTGAGCGATGGGAGGCCGTGCTGGTCAGCTCGAACCCGGGCATTCAAGCCTTGGCCACCGAGTGGACCGCTCAGGTCGGCGCCAGCCATGGTTTGGTGGCCATCTAACGCGGACCGCCTGCATCTGCATTCTTGACGGAATAAATGTTTTCCAATCCAATCCCGCATCTGAGAATCTATGCTAACACTTATTGCACTTTCCATGAGTTGTAGTGAAGCCTTGTGTGGGAGTGAAAAGAACATAGAGCTCGTCGTCTACGTATATAGGTTAACTGCAGACGCTTAGAGAAGTTTGGTTTATTCGGGTGTAACGTCCCAAAGCAACTCAGGCTATGAGGGACGCCGTAGTGAAGGGCTCCAGAAATTTCGGCCGCCTGGGGTTCTTTAACGTGCACTGACATCGCACAGTACACGGGCCTCTAGAATTTCGCCTCCATCGTAATTCGGCCGCCGCGGCCAGGATCGAGTACAGCAACCATAGTTCTCCATAAAGTCAGCAATAAAATTCCAATAAGGAAAGGTGTCAGGCAGGGAGACACGATCTCGCCAATGCTATTCACTGCCTGTTTACAGGAGGTATTCCGGGGCCTGAAATGAGAACAGTTGGGGATAAGAGTTAATGGAGAATACCTAAGTAATCTGCTATTCGCTGATGACATTGCCTTGCTAAGTCACTCAGGACATGAACTGCAAAGCATGATCAATGAATAAGACAGGCAGAGCAGAACGGGGGGGGCTAAAAATTAACATGCAGAAAACCAAAGTAATATTCAACAGTCTAGCAAGAGAGCAGCAGTTGGCAATTGGTGGCGCGGTGCTAGAAGTAGTAAAGGAATATGTCTATTTAGGGCATGTATTGACTGCGGATCCGGATCATGAGAAGGAAATAACTAGAAGAATATAAGAATGGGGTGGAGTGAATATGGCAGGTTCTCTCAGATCATGACTGGCAGTTTACCAATATCCCTCAAGAGAAAAGTATACAATAGCTGTATCTTACCGGTACTCACCTATGGGGCAGAAACGTGGAGGGCAATAAAGATGGTTCAGCTTAAGTTAAGGACCACGCAGCGAGCTATGGAAAGAAAAATGATAGGTGTAACGTTAAGAGATCGGAAGCGGGCGGAGTGGGCGAGAGAACAAACGCGGGTTAATGACATCCTAGTCGAAATCAAGAGGAAGAAATGGGCTTTGGCAGGGGGTGTAATGCGAAGGCAAGATAATCGCTGGTCCTTAAGGGTAACGGAGTGGATTCCAAGAGAAGGCCATCATAGCAGGGGGCGGCGGAAAGTTAGGTGGGTGGATGAGATTAAGAAGTTTGGGGGGATACGGTGGCCGCCAGTGGCAAAAGACAGTGTTAATAGGAGAGACATGGGAGAGGTCTTTGTCCTGCAGTGGGCGTAGTCAGGCTGATGATAATGATGATGACTGACCACAACTTTGCCCACTGTGCACACTTGACGTAGAAGCAAACTTCCACTGCGCAGAGGTTCCAACTTCTCAGCGATAAACCATGAGGGACGCCAGAAAAAGCTATGTTCAAGATTACCGAGTGCTGACATATAAGGTATTTCCTCGGGGATGCCTCAATCGCTGCAGCATTTGTCACTAACAACTCTCATTGGCCTCCAGCATCCGCCGTACAAAAACTGCTGTCGAAACACACTGAGCCGCATGGCGGACGTTTCTTCCCGTTGCCTTGACATCACACCGCATCCTCGCCAGCGCAACGACCACCAGTCTGCATATCCAAAATTTCTGCCCCAGGCAAATTCATTGCCAAAATTAACAAAAGAAAATACACGGCCGCCCTCCGAGCTGTGTGGCTCACCTTATCTCAAAGTTTAGCAGACCGATCAACTTACGTTAAGCATATAAAATGAGTTCTGCACTTTCATAAAGACATAGATCTGCGGGACCAAGACCGTGGACATTCACCCTGCCACAACCCCAAAATTTTGATTTTTCCTTCTTTTATTTACCTTGCACCAAAATTCAAGGCTGCTGAAAGCGTCCACATACTGCACTCTTTCTTTCCGTTGTCGTAAACTATAATTTCGCTTCTCTGTTCGAAAGGAAGACGAGAACTTCGGCTGTTTTTACTGTGAAAACAAAACTGGTGTGGCAACGCGAAAATGTTGGTGTCTGTCCGTCGGTCTGTAGCTTCGGAGTGTGAAGTACCCAGCCACAAGAAGCACAACCCATTAGAAACATTTCTTACCGCGTTCACCTGGCTAGAGGGCTGCTCAGCCAAACACCGCCACCATCGCTCTACCTCCTCACCCAACTCCGCTCACCTACACTTTTCAGAAGCTCCACTTCACAACCCAGAAATAAAGTTCAGAGGAGAAGTTGTAGATCACCTCCTTCGAAGAACAGCGGGCCGAAATGCTTCACCAAGATTCCATTCGCTTTACTTTTTTTGCTTGCCTTAAATGAAAGCCCACAAAATACAAAAACTGCTCCTTAACAGCGGTGCTACTACACAGACAGCGACTCACAGAAAAAAATCCTCTTTTCTACGGACCGTCGCCTCCGACGGCACTTTCCGTCTGCGTTGAGCAAGAGATATACGCAAGCAGATGTTCCCTGATAGTTTTTCTACCAACGCAATAGCGTTAAAGGCCCCATTCTCTAGAAAATCCGATGTTGGGGTTGTCGGCATCGGCTTTGTGGGCGAAAAATCATGGGCATGTCTCTGGAAGGTAGCCTCCAGAGAACAACCTAGGAGGGAGACGGGCCACCTAGATCACGTGACCTGGTGACGTCTTCGCAACCTGCCCGCCAAATAGGGAGCAAACAGCCCGCCGTGCCAGGTAGCAGTTAAATGAACGATTGGTTGCTCGGGAAGAGCAACCTGGGTCGCACAATGCCCACCGCTGGGAGAACCTGCCATCACAGGGCAGTGGCGCATCGCTTAACCGCTGCACCACTGCGCCTGGAGGGGTATGAGGACTCCCAGGGATGTACGAATGCAAAGTAGAGAATGACCCTCTGCATATATGGGAATTAACTAGGGGTGTGCGAATATCATATTTTTCGAATACGAATCGAATACGAATACTTGGTTCCGAATATCGAATCGAATATCGAATAATCGAGGAAAGACGCATTTAACCACTACAAAACATTATTTGAGCACCCAAGAACATAACAGTGCAACTATCAGTGATTAAATGAACACAAGAGGTGTGTGTGGCTACACAAAAAGTATCAAAGTCTCGAACATTATTTCTGAATTTCGATGGAGGCGAAATTCTAGAGGCCCGTGTACTTTGCGATGTCAGTGCACGTTAAAGAACCCCAGGTGGTCGAAATTTCCGGAGCCCTTCCCTACGGCGCCCCTCATAGCCTGAGAGGCTTTGGAACGTTAAACACCAATAAACCAAACCAAACCATTATTCTTAGAAGAGTGGTAATATCAGAGAAGATGACTAGTACACAGCATTGATTAAGGCTAGCTTGCCATAAGCACAAAAGCGCGTTGCTGGGATGAACATAAAAGGTTGTCGTGAAGGAAAACCGGCTGCCCCACATGGTCAGGCAGAAGTAGTTCTCTTCTAGCTAAAACGACTTCTCCAGCCACAGAAAATGCCCTATCACGTGGCACTGAACTGGCAGGTATTGCGAGGTATTTCGTGCACAGCTCTGACTATACCAGCTTCGCAGGTATAGCCACAAAGAAGCTCACCAGCGCAGTCAGCTACTGCATGGCCCAACGTTACGTATTGCTCTGGGCGCCGCCATGTTGTTATGTTTCTGTGGGTAGGACTTGCGGACCGAAATGAACGCCTGTGCTCGCAATATAATATTCGGCTAGATACGAACATTCGCGTCGGGTCGAATATTCGAAACAACATGAATACTTGGATTTCGAATCGAATACGAATACTAAAAATATAATATTCAAATTATACTCGAAAATTTAGAATATTCGCACACCCCTAGAATTAACCCCTTGCGCATTCTCATTATAATTTTAAACAGAAGCTTAAGTGTCCCTTCCAATTTTTCCCCATTTTTATTCAGGGCCCAAATGTAAAGCTGCGTAAATGGTATCTTGGTGCAAATAATTCAGCCAACTGTTTTCAGTACAATCTACAACTTCTGAATTGGCGCGTTATTTCTCAAGTCATTATTTCGAAGCTTTGGCACTTGTCTAAACTAATTAAATATGGAGAATGAAAACAGTTAATGCAGACTTGCCCACGCAACTCTCAAAAGCGCGTAGTTGGGTTCGCTCATCTATGACACTTCGTGCTTTTCAGAACTTTGTTACCTTCAGCTGAACCACCCAGTGTGTGGGTGGAGACAGCAGCGACGGCAGATCGCTCATCGAGTTTCGCATGCAATACTTAAAAAATTTTAATTCAAAATAAATGATAATCTGCCAGAAAAAAAAGAGTAATGAACTGAAGCGAAGTCTTCTCCCAAGTGCAGCTTTCGGTTTATTGCTTTAATTTTGTTTGGTTTTCCGGCTGCTTAATCGCACCATGCAGCTTCGTCGAGATTTTTCTAAATACACTTTTGCCTCTTGAAAAGAAGAAAAACGCGAATAAGACGCGCTTAGATGTTCGTTCCTGTTGGCCGCTTAGAGCGAACAGTTATTCCCGCGAAAAAATGACACGGTCAGCCAAAAACTAAAACGGCTAATGTTTCACCACGCATGAGACGACGCTTTGGCGAAATAATCGTACGGATAAATTTACATTTACAGTGGAGTGCACAACACCCCCTGCTGCCTTTTTCTTCCGCTCTACTCTTGCCTATCCAGATTGCGTGCTCGCAGATTGCGCCCGCATCGCTAGCGTCGCCGGAATCGAAAGCGATTTTCTCAAGCTCGCGAATTCTTTGTAGCATTATTCGGTATTCACGACAATTCTACAGCATTCGGCGGGAGGCTGGCTCAACAGCAAGAACTTAAAACGGGGAAAAAAAAGGGGACCTAGTCGCATTTTTCTGCGTCAGCAAGTGCTACATGCGCAAGAAATCGCTATTGGCCTCGTGTCGGAAAACTTGCGCTATCGTTCGACAAAAGGAGCTTAATTTTTTTTCATTCTTCCCTTTAGGCATTTCTTATTCTCTATGCATGCTCTTGTCATTCGAAATGAATCCTCTCAGTCCGGGCATCTTGGCAAATATTTCCTTCCCAGCCGTTTCGCACTCTCGACCTCCCTGCTTTCGCTTCGTGAATCGCCTGTTCTTCGACGACGCCCTGCTGTTCCCAAATCCATTAGCTCGGCAGGGTTTGTCTTCACCCAGTTGCACGCGCTCTTGTCCTTCCTGAATCAATAGCAGCGGCGTCTGGGGAAGAACCAAACAGTTTCAAGGAAGGCACGCAACAATCCCACCCCGCCTCGCCAACTGCACCTTCCTTCCGCGTTTCTTCTCGATCCTATTCTCTTTTCTTTCTTTTTTTTATTTTCCTTGGGAATCAAAACTAGAACGGACCCTTCTTTGCCGACAGATTTGTATATCTGACATTACTGTCGTGTTTTGTATTTCTCTCCAGGCTTTTACTGCTTCATTAAACACGTGGCCTTTTCAATGTGCAGGGAGAAGTCAGATCGCTCCTTCGTCTCCGGCATGTTTATTTCCTTGTCTGTTTAAGTTCGCTAGTCCTCACCGAGAAACTCCGGTCGATACAGAGTGTTTAGTCAATAGTATCACAATTTTAATGACCTCCCGGTTACAGGTCGTGCGCGTACCTTCGGAAAAACAGGCAAACTGTCCCGCAAGCCCGGTCTGCAACTGGGAAGTAGTACAAGGGCCAAACATAAAAGAAGTAACCATTCTGTCAAACTGCCATCTATCGCCTTCTAAACGTTACGACGCTGAAAGCTGTTTGTTCTCGACCTCACTGCTTATGTCATCGCGAGACGCAAATCTGAATATGAAGAGCCCGGCGTAAAATAAATACTCCCTCGTCTGTAGGTCCACTTTCAAGGTGATGGCAGCACACGTTTTTTTTTTCCTTGTCCGAATTAAGCCTGTCGAGATAGACTGTAGTGCCGGCTTAGCTGCAGTAGAGCCTTATTTACTGCGGTATTTCGGGTAAGACAAATTCGTTAGACTGATATATGCGAGCTTTATCAGGCATTCGTTAAACAAGCTGAAAAGCAGGTTTAACTAAAGGTTGATTAAGCGTAGAGAATCTAAGCTAAAACCGAATAAAATGAGCGCGCGGGCAATAACTCTCTGCTTTTCGGTTGCTCTTCGCGATGTGCTTGTCTCTGGCTTCGGCTACCTTTAACAACCCGTGCCACCTACGTCAGAGTGAACCAAGGAGAGCAGCGTTTCGTCGTTCATCGGGGCGTAGTGCGTCGAAAGAGTTGAGCGTCATGCCGTTATACCTTCAGAAATATCAAGAGTACGTGTCACAGGGTTCTGTTCCAGATCACTGCTTTTATATCTGTATACTATTTATTTATTGCTTCGCGTATTAAAAAATGCCGTAGCATATGCTAAATACTACATACTATGTCCAACATTTAAATCAACGATCGATCATGAACATCTCAGCAATTATTTTTCAAACATATGTTGCAAATGTTACATCTCTTGCATCTGTTTGAAACTGCGTTGATAATGCGCATTGATTTCTCTAAAACAGTCTTCATGTTCAGGGCTAATCTAATTACACGCTAACATATTCGGTCCGCGACAGTGACCTAAAGCAACATACTTCGGTCTTACATTCTCTCTTAGGTCATAGCTGAAACGCATCGATCTCATTTGCAAAAAAGCTCTTCGAGGACTCGAACACTTGCGCTGCATTTTGTGGGTTTCCTTGCAAAATAATCAGTTACTTGCACACAAAGCCCCGATACTTCAAATTCTGCAATACAAATGTGTAGCTCTAGATCTTCTCAACAAACTGGATTCGGTACCGAATAATGGCTGTCCTTCCATAATTTGTCAATATGACAACATTTCTCACCTTTTTTTAATCTGTTGCTTTAGGTCTTACACCTGATTCTTCGCGTCGTCGCACTGAACGTTTAGGAAGTTCTTCCATAGATAGATTACTTTCTGCTATTTATGTCACATCCAAAATATTTATTTCTCAAACCGTCCTTATTAAGACGTTATCGTGAACTAAACATTTCTGCTTTCTGTCCTGTCACTGATATGTTAAAATACAATTTTTTCCCCGTGCTGTAGAAATTTGGGCCTCCATTTCTGGTGCTACTTTTTTATGCAGCTGATTTTTTTTATATAATTGATTGTAACTGACGGGAACATATTTAGTGCTCGTTCTGCCACCCTCCCACACCTGCCATAGCGCCATGTGAGGCTGCAGTACCTGAAAGTGAAGTAATTAAATACATTTCATGGCTTAGATTATGTCGGCTGCGCCATGTTATTCACGCATTCGCTGAGGACGCTAAGAAACTATTATATTTAAATATGATAAAGAATAAATCTTTCCCGCGTAAGACTACTAAGAATAGCGCGCTAGAACCGACTGCTTTTTATCAGCAAACGCTAGATTAGGATAGTCAAGGGCTTGTTAATTGAATACTTCTACGTCTGTCACCGAAGTTTCATTAACACAAGTTACAATTTTTTTAGACCCTTCCATTTTGCAAAAAAAAAAAAGAAATGTTATACAAGTTCCTTCAAACTACACCAGGATCGTGCTTGTCTATATACGCTCGTCGATCACACCATGTTAGCATAGATCGCACAATCATGGTCAATATTATGTTTTCATGTTGTTGACTATGTGTGATGAAAATCGTGGTTCGTTATCTGGTATAGACCAGGGACCTCAAACCCACCGCCCGCGGGCATGCGACCCGCCAGGATTTGCAGTGCGTACCGCTGGCCTTATGGATTTCAGCCTTTGTGGCGGGCACCCTATAAGACAATCAAGAACTGTTAGTGGACTCTTTCTTGAAGAAGGAATATGTGTCAAAAATAAGTTGTCTGCAATTGTACATACATGTCATGTTCTTATTATTTGCATCAATCTACTGAAAAGTTGAAACAGCTGATCAGCTGCGCTCAAATTTCGCATTAGGAAGTGCATTTCCTGCATGTCAGAATATATTTTTGGCTTCACTTGTTTAATATTTTACATTTCGCTTTTTTGCTTTCACCCCTTCTCTCCTCACTCGGGCCACTGCTCCGGGAGAGACAAAAAGGACGATTGGCTTCTTTCGTCTGTATATTATACGCACCCATACACACGTGTGTTTGTGAGGAGGGCGGAGACGTGTACGCGAATGTCATCGTTCTTCTGCTCTCGGCCACCGGAAATCTTCAGTGCATCACATCTTCGAAATGGGGCACTAAGAGAATAGTGAAAGTACCAAAATTACCGGCACAAAAATAGCAAAAACAAAGTAAGAAACGCTTTGTAATGACACACCGCAGGGGCCTGACAACATAGGTGATCTGAAACCAGTATGGCGCGAAAGACGAAGAAAAGCGTCCGAAAAGGTTATCAACAATACTCCTTGCAACGCGATCGCTGGGCTCATCCCTTGCCAAAACAACGCGCTGGATGCTACAGTAGAGTTATTGGTAGACCGCTTGGACTCCAGACGGACCGTGCAGCTGTTACGACAGAAATTGATAGCACCGCCTAGAAAACGGCCGGCAGAGATACACAAAAGCAAGAAACATTAGGAAATGAAAAAGCACATAGCGTGTAAGGCACTACAGTCAGACCAGCCGCAACACTGACTCTAAATCTAATTTTTCGTCTCAATGCCAGTTACAAATAGCCTTCCGTTTAGCTCTGCTACTACAAGTCTTGATATACTTTGCACACAGTGAGCCAGCGTAACAACTGAAAAACTTTCTGTGTGCGGCAGCTAACAAGCGCAATTCGACGGGTAGCCGGTATTGTGTGATCCGTCCCGCTTTCACCTCTGTTCCTCTCTCCTGTCCCCGAGTGTTTTCATCCAAGCTTTATTGTTTTATCTCTTCTTCATCCCTCTTCCCCACAATCCAAACTTCCATTTTACTCGCTTAAGCATATCCTAGACAGCAGAAGCCATAACCAAGGGCTCCTCCAATAACTTTTTATTTTGATGCTTCTTTTTCCTATTTGGAGCATCCATTTCTGACCCGGATCCTCGCCTATTTCCGCTCATTTATTCTATTACCTAGGCCCCGAGCTTAACACGCTAAGAGCAAGCCTATGTTCTTCCTGTTTGATTTCTCCCGCCGAGCGAGATAACGACGTTAGGGAACTCCTTTTTTATCGTTTTTTCGGTTTCTTCATGTGCAGAGCTCCTCCACGTGTGGCCTTTGCTTGTTATTTTTTTTTTTTTTTGCTCTCCCTGACTTCTTTTCTCCCCTTTCTGTCGGAAGTACGCCGTGGTACTGAGGGGGACGAGCGATGAGGCTTTCCAACGGTTGGACGAGACAGTTCAACAAACATTCATTTAGCACAAATCGAGCAAACACGTGGTGCTTGTACCAAATCAAGGAAGTTTGACAGGCTGGTCTCTCACTCTCTCCCGTGTCTATGTTAGTTACCGTTTTGGCTTTATGTGTTCATGTCTCATAAGTCGGTTACAAGGCAAATTCATTTGACGACTCTCCTAAGTAATGCTGGAAAGTCCAACCTCCAAAGACACGAGTGACCATTGGCAATCATTCTGAACATCTTGACTTCTGCACCCGCAATGTGCAGTCATGGACAAAAGTTTGCGGGATGCAGATTCACAGAAAAAAAAAATTTATTGCGGCGCGTTAGGCAGCGCAGGAGAATTAAATGCATATAAGCGTGACGAGACAGGCGTGCTCCATCTGCTAGAAGCGTGTTATCTGATTGGCTAGTGAGGCAATGCAGAAATAATTTTTTTTGCCGCGAATCCGCATCCCCCAAATTTTTTGTCCATGACGGTACATGCACCTCCCTCTATCTATCTCATCGCTTGCAAGCACTCAGTATCTACAAGAACTTATCTATTGTTAATACTTACTGTCACTAAGTTCTCTCATTTTCTGCTTTCTTTTTGCGTGTTCTCCACGCTTGAGACAGACACTGCTCCTTATTTGGACGGAGTAGCAGCTGTCACGCTGCTAGCCAAAACTCAACTTCTTCTTCAGGCACCTGCGGAAGACAAGTGCAGTGCTTCGAGATAAGTGCCATCACGCCTGCGCGCACAGGATCACCACTCAGAGCAAGAAATTTGCGGCACGGTGCGCCCTCTATTTCCTTTATGCCACCTTTACACTCCGAAGGGCTCAAACCGACGTTAACAACGCGATCGAGCGAAGAGTTCCCTTAACATTATGGTGCTGTTTCCGTCTCCGCTAGCACTTTTGTCTTCTTCCCTTCCGACGACTACCCTCCTCCGTACGGCCCTTCATTTGATGTCTCCCTGTGGGGAGGTAGTTGGGGGCGATGGCGACGACACGTCAATTTATAGAAAAAGAAAAGTAGATCGCCGGATTTTTGGGTAGAAACTGTTACGAGACAGTAAATAGTCGTCGAGTGCCTTACGTCAAGCAAAGGTAACGTGTGAGCCACGAAAAACAGTAGATGAAGACGCCAAAAATATACTGAAGCCAGCAAAAGACTGATTGAGAGAGAAAGAAGGAAATAGGAGAGATAGAAAAGAATAAATTTCGGGCACGATTGCCTCGGGGTGTCACGGAGGGTCGTTAGACCCCGTGCTGCCCTCGCGGCAAACATGCCTCTGAGCAGTGCATATACACACACTCGGCCAGCTCGTCTCGCTTGCTCGGTCATCGGGGACCCCGGCCCGTTTTTTATTAGGGACAAACTTTACGACCGCTTACGATCGACGTCGTAAAAGAGGATTTGTGGCGATCCGTTATGGCATTCAATATTGGCAGAGGCACGGCACGCTTTGCCTGCAGCAGCTGTTTCTGATGCTTCTCGCCAAAATCCTAACTTCCATTCCTCCTCTCCCTCCTAATCTTCCTTGGAGGGGCATTTTCGGGCTTCCAGATTTGGGTATTCCTTTCCGAATGAATTTTTGTCTGTATCTTTCAGTATTTGTTGTTCGTTTCAGGGTTATTTTCACTGCCTCGGCCCTGAAAACGTGATAGAGAGCTATGGAAGCTGCCTTCGTCAGATTATTCCCCCACTTGCCAGACCCGGCTGGATTGAGACCCTCGAATCTCGTGACTATACAAGGAGGCTATCGCACTTGCAAAACAAATGCTGGAGTTGGGTTTGAGGGGGAGGTAGAGGGTAGGAGGTAGCAACGAAGGCTCAACGCTATTTTGGAGGGCATCTAGGGAAGTCTCTTTGGAGAAGAAGCACAATTATTATTTGTTGTTTGGAAAAAACAATTGTGCTTTTCTTCCTAAGACGCTTCATGCAATATTTGCAGCGAATCGGATGTTGCTTATGCCCATGTGCGCCACCGCTCGGCCCGCTTAGAACCTAAATGGGCAGGTGGTTGTCCTTGAGGTGTATTCATGTTTGTCTACTCTTCTGAGCAAAAAAGAACGCGCCGATAAGGCTTTGGTTTGCCCCAATGCTAGTAATTAATGCTCAGCTACCTGATAGTAATGTTAGTTGAAATATTAATGCCCGCGGCATTGAACTGGGAAGAAAAACAATGTTCAGTGAGGAAGAAGCAGGAGAAGGCGCTGTCGCGTCTACACTTAAGGCGAAGCTTAAGCGTCCTCCCAATTTTTTCCATTTTCTATCACTTTCTCCTGCTCTTGGTCGTTTCCTTGCAAGCCTAATTCACAGGGAGTAGGTAGGAAGAGGGGGCTTGGGGGGGGGGGGGGGGGGGGGGGGGATGTTGCTCTTGTTGGCGGGCCGCAGTACTTCGTCTCGCTGGCATCAACTTCACCACACCGGCTGGGCGGGCTTCCAGCCTCAGTAGTGCGCTAGGCGGACATCGTTTGGGCGCTGGCAACTTGTCCCATCCTTACAGGCATTGCAACAGCGTTTAACGCCGCGCAACAACCCGACGCACCATCATCGATCTGAGGCGTCGTACTCACGTACTCCCCAGTGAGCCAACAAACAAATAAGGCTCAAGAAACAAAAACCGCCGTGCAAGAGCGAGCCGAGGAGATGTTCGACGCCAGTGCCGGCGGGATGAGGGGAGAGATCAAGAACAAAGCCGGGCTGCGACGGGAAAGTGGTCAGTCCACAGCTCGGAAGAAGAAGCGGTAGAAAGCCCTGCGGCGGCGTCGCGATGTAGTCTCCGCGTTTTCGTCCTTCTCTTTGTCGTTGACTGAGCGCATACATAGAGGCATATATAACAACACGCATATACGCTGGCGCGCGCACTCTCCTTCGTGAGCAGGTCGAGAACAGAGACTATATTCGCGAATTAACAAACCCTCACGGCACCTGATGGCGAAGGCAAGAAACCACTTATGTAGGTCCAGTAGCAGACGCCCATCGACAGGCTAATGGAAACCCGTTAACGTAACACTCACGAAGCCGCCAAAATAGAAAAAAGTACGAACGGGAAACCAATTCTTCAGTGTTCCACAATGCGTGTCAGCAGAGTGACACATTATGAGTTCGCTTAATGCTATACCAAAAGGCGCCGGAGAATTCAGTACATTGTGGATCTTTGCGGATCGGGAAGAAAATGGTGCCGAATATACCTATTCTCATCAGTTCATGCGGTACTATTTTTCTTTTCCTGGCATCCAATCTCTTCATCCAAGTATTATTAGGTATGGAATTCCTCTGCAGCTCTTACGCTCGTACTCGCCTTTCACATCGCAGCGTCTGCACAGACAACTTTTGCGATTGCTGATATAACAGCAGATTTCAAGCTGGCGATAACAGATAAATATATCAGCAGATGCATGTCAGGGGAGAACCTACCGCTGTCGGATTCTTTCGTCACATCTTTTCTTAACAAGGTAACCATGTGGGCTAGTTCGTGTATTTAAGACGTAACTTCACCAGCGAACATACGATACACCAAGAGAAGAAGAACAGAGGACATCGCTGGACTAACAACTGATGTTTAATCGAGAAACAGCCAACCGAGGTCACCAGAAGACGCATGCGTATCAGACACACTAAAGAAAACACACAAAAAAACAAACACATATGTGGCGAATCACCAAGGAGTGGATACACGCTCCATATCTGGAAAACAGCAAAATACAGATATTTTGCCTATCAAACTTGCACACGCACACTTCTGCTTAGGAAATTCAATTCCTTGTTAGTGAGATGCAAAGACGGTACACTGACGCATGTGCCACTGCCTCGCAACCCAATATGGTAGGACTCAAGGATTTTCCTCTCTTCCCTGTTTTTACTTTTTCCGATGGCTGAAATGTTCTTAAAAGCTTTTCTTAACAGGCCAGCGGGGCAGGCTTACTACTGGAACGCGTGTGTTACAACTGGGGCCCTCTTGCGCGATAGCTCGCATATGCGGCTGCTCACTTGCCGCACTGCAACAGGGGCAGTGTAAGGTGAGGTCTTAGCGCGTGCGCAGCCGGCGTCCGGTAACCCCGTCTACGTCTCCCATATGCTAAATCTCTCCATTGACGCTTGCAGCAAAAATATTCGTACTGCGTCTCCCAAGCCTACCAGCTTCCTGTACCCAATAAGTGGTGTCCCACAAGTGGGCTCTTGTCTACGGAAAATATTGAGTGGGTAAAGAGCTAGCTAACGATAAGGCGTGATATGCGATCCGCTACTCTGCCCAAGGTATGCTGTGAAACTAAGTTTTCAGAGAGGACCTGAGATGATACTTCAATAAAACTTGTTTTTTGGGCTAGTTGGTGCGTTTTGAATCGAAGAAAAGGAGCAGCGCCAAAGCATGCAAACACAAAGAAAGGAGAAGACAAAAGCGCTGTGTCTGTTCAGCCCTGTTCAGCGCTTGTGTCTTCTCCTTTCTTTGTATGTGTTTGCATGCTTTGGCGCTGCTCCTTTTCTTCGATTCAAAACGCACCAACTAGCCCAAAAACAAGTTTTATTGAAGTATCTTTCTTGCTCAGTGGGCCCTTTCTTTTGTGTTCGTCCCTCTTCAAGCAGCATTGATCTCTTGCTCACCCACATCGTGGACTCTACCTGCAAAGCAAGGCGCTACGCCTTCAGTATTCGAAAAGGCCTGGTGCCACAAACAGCGCTTGTGTCTCCTCCTTTCTTTGTCTGTGTTTTGAAAGCTTTGGCGCTGCTCGTTTTCTTCGATTCAAAAAGACCTGAAATGAGCCCGCGCCGTAGAAGTGTAGTGCGGTGATTAGCTACAGCACTGGAGACAGTGATTGTGCACGGTTATCCGTTCTCGGCATCAGCGGCTGGGACGTTAGGAGGCTAGCCACTGTCGGACTAGTAAAACGACACGGCGCCAGAAGGCAGCCACTCAGCCGACGCTTTGGGGGACAGTTTCCTTTGTCCGTATTGTTTGCACTTTCATGAGAAGTTTCGTCAGTGGGTAGAAGAAGTCCACACAGAGAACGAACGATGTGACGTCCGCCATGTTTACAAGAAAACTGACCCCTGACGAGCCCTCAAGGTCGTGTCAGTTCTACCTCGTGATCCTCGAGAAAATCATTGAGTTTTTTCTCCCCACGAGGAGCGAGTCGAGTTAAGGTCGGTTTCTTCAGCGCCGACCTTAACAGGTTTCTTTCAGCAGCGCCTTACGAGAAGCACCAAATTTTTTTTCAAATCGACAGGAAACTCGATCTTAAGCTACGAGAAAACATACCGGATGAATTCCATACACTTGCAGAGTTTCCCGTTCCGCGAAACCACCACCAGCAACGTCAGACAACAGCAGATCTCATATTAATTATAGTGGCTGCTATTGCAATGGGAACAATAGTGCTCGAGGCACCAAAAATAAAAGGCCGCGTTTAAATCCCTCCAAAATGTATATCGGTAGCACAAATCTTAATCTCATGAAGCACGTTCTGTCTGAGCCAAGTTTTTTAGAGATAAATAAGCTAAACCTTTTTCTCCTCACCGAAGGCGTTCACGCCGTATTTCTTTCCTTAAACTCCACGAACATTCAAGGAACTGCAACTAAACTCATCATGTTAGAGAAGGAGCATCACGGAATTTTTTTCACGTTGTTACGCTGTCCCGATGAAAAATAAACGCAGAATGTAGTTAAGCCTGAAGCTTGCAGCTCGCACCACATAACCTTCTTGAAGAAAAAAAAGAAAATCATTAGTGTCGCATATTTCTATGTAATACGAGAATGTTTGTAGTAGCTAAGCGTCAAAATTTATGCCGCCCCAATGAGAACATAGCACGAAATGGCCGCTTGTACGCGGAAGTAGCACGAACAAAACTGTAGAAAAAATTCCGAGAAAGCAAACATCGCGGGACAGTTCAGGTCGACAAAGAAACAGCTCTGTCGACAAGGCGCATACTGGTAATGACATAATCAATGCTAGATTTACTTTTTATTTTGTGCGTCTTTCTCTTTGCTGAACGCTTTATTACCCGAGCGCGCTTAGCTCAAGCGACAAGCGTAAATGTATTTCGCAGAGCAAACGCAAGAAGAGAAAAACTAAAAAAGAAACGACTTGAGAAAGTGCTCCGACACCTAAGCATCATTCTGATAACGCTTAATTATAACCGTTCCTTCTCCTTGCAAAGCAATACTCTACTCTGATAACCAGGAAAAGGGAAAAAAAACGATGAAGTCAACGCTTAGAAGCTCGTGATGCCAAAATTGAAGTCATTAAAGCCACAAACTTAATCTAAGAGGGAGAAATAAAAGGAGCAGAGCAAAAATAAAGAATGAGCAATTCCATTCTCTCGTTCATGCCTTAGCCCTTCCCCCTTCTTTCCTAAGTTACTTCCAGAAAAAGAAAAAAAGACCATTACAGAACGGCGTCATGATTTCACTGCGCGCCACTGATACCTCCCTCCGCGCGTCCAAACAGCGCCTGTGAGTGCAACTACGCTTCCTGCGACTGCATGCTAGCGTTTGCTACATTGATTGGTGTCAGCGCTTCCGCTCCGGAACAAAGCAGAACAATACCTCTTACTATCGAATGTTATTATGCATCCTTCTTTTCAATTAGCTCGGTTCATTGCTGCGTTCAGTTTTCTCACAGCTTGTGCTCGCCGAAGGGCTAAACGAAGAATAGAAACAAGAAGTTCTCGGAAAGTTTAAAGGGACAATCTCATTCGGCAGAACTCAAGCGCGAAGAAAACAGGTAGAAAAAAGAGTGAATACGCACTAAAGCGTTCGGACGGAGAGTTGCTTTAAGCACAATGGGCCAAGCAAGGTAAAGCCAAAAAGCCGGCAGAAAATTGTTGGGACGCGTTAAATCGGTGTCATTGACCGCGAAATTAAAGCCCTGCTACTGTAAGGTGTGATTTTGACGTCCTCACGCACCACGCTTCACATCCGCCCTTACTAGAATGAAATAGCTATTTTTATTTTTCATTGTTATCACTCTCATCGCACAACCAGGCAACCAGCAATGCCTTAAGCGTCTCCTGTGCTTCGTCCTGCGCGGCGTAGAAAATATTGAAGTAGGTTCAAGAGCCATTCTAAACAGCGTTGTTATTGGAAACCTTCAGGACAGAAAAGACGTCAACACAAGCTTCGTCGGAACAGCCAAAATACAAGACGTGCATGCCCCTGTTTTCTCTGTCGGAAGTTGTATCCCGTGTCTTCCTGTTGCTTTAGAGAAGACCACTGTCTGATTGATCTCAACAGGACGCGTGCGAGGGGTGAAGATAAAAAAACGCGGAATTCAAAGCAAACGAAAACAGCAATTTTCTTTCAAGCCTTTAGAACTCTACAAGCGCTCGTGTTCTCTTACTTTCGTGTCCTGTTTCAATACGAAAGCCAATTATTGTATTGCCGTATATGAAATCACAATTTATTACTTTATATTTGGCCCCCAAGCAAGTTGCTGCCGATGCATTAGAACGTATTTTGTCAGTGCTCGACTGTGTTGTCCTGATAGAGCTTAACGTTTTCGTGTATTTCCACTGCCCCCCCCCCCCCCCAACCCCTCACCTATAATAACGACGATGAGCGACACACACCTTGGTGTGCCTGGGCGCCTTCAACTCGAACCGATCCTTTCCCTATACCCCTGCAAGGGAAGCTGGTGGCAAGGAAAAGAACAAAAGAATATAATAAATAGAGAAAAAGCGAACAGACAAGTGCAGAGAGCGGGAAGTGGGCACTGGGAATGAAGGACAATAGAGAAATACACGGCACGTGGTCTGACACCGCCACAGTAATTTTGATGAGGCCGGCACAGTTAGCCTTTTACGCTCTGCCTCTCAATGCAGAACATGAAGGGAAAAAAATGTTTTGTTTTTTTTTCCTCCATGCTGCGGAACGGCCATACCAATGGCCCCTTGTCGTTCAAATCCTTTGCACTGACGGGAAAAGAAGTTTCCTTTTTAGATTGTGACAGGTAATAATGGTTTTTTTTTTGTTCTTCCCTAGTTTCTTTGTCTTGTATTTCTTGCCCCGTATTTATTCCGAGCGTCTCTTGCTAGTAAGCGCATGTCGTGTGTACCTTCCTCAAGTCTGTCTTCTTTTTTTTTTCTTTTCTATCCATCACAAGTGACTCAGTTCCTGCGCCTTTCATTTCTTCAAAAAGACCAAAAATAAAATTTTCTTTCCACTGCTGGGGGACCTTTAACGTGCACTGACATCAAACAGCACACGAGCGCTTTTTTTATGTTTCGCCTCCATCTAAACGCAGCCGCCGTGCCCGGGGTTGAATCCGAGTCCTCCGGGTTCAGCAGCTGAGCTCCCTTCCTCTGAGTCACCGCGGCGGGTGCATTCGGTCGGTGGCGCCCCCGGCTTCCGGAACAGAGCCGGCGAGGGGAAATTAAGAGGAGGAGAGAAAAGCGAGCTCCGAAGGGGAGGGCAAAAGCGTTCGAAGCGCTTCGTTCGCCGTGCAGGAGCCTCGCCACTTCCACTTGTTGACGGTTGGCCGGTGAGAGATGTTGCCCTCCCTAAATCTCGCTGCTGTCGCCGCCGCTTCGAACTCGCCATCGGCGTCGACGGAGCAGCAGATCATATTCACCAGAGCAACACCAAAGCTTCGAGCAGCAGCACCTCGCCCCTCATAGTCACTCCAAATCGCACGCCGTTGAGAATACAGATGAAAACAGCGACATTGACATAGATCTCGGAATTCATTATTGTCCTGCGCGTGCAAAGGTTTGTGTCAGTGTAGTGTATGCACCTTGAATGCGCTTTCGGATTCTTTCGTCGCCGGATCAACGAGACAGTGCGCGCCACAACGCTCTCTGTGCCCTGACAAACTTCTACTGCTGCTGACCGGTGCGCGCGCGCAGCGTGCTCCCGGCATTGCAGCGACGGTTTCTGTTTTGCACCTCACGCACTGGATACGGTGCCAGGTGCTATGAGTTTCGACTCGCAGTGCCCCTGGCGGGCCTGGATTCTGGGCTGCGCTCTCTCCTGGCTCCTACTTCGGGGACCTCGGCCCGGGATAGCCTACGAAGGTGAGCGCCACTGACGCCCATTTCGTAACAAAGCGCTTTCGTAACATGCTTTCGGGGCAGAAAGAACACACGTTCATAATGACTCAGAGACTATAGTGATTATTTTTTTCATTCGAAATGTTTGCCATTAGGCATAACGAAAAAGGGTGAGGGATTTGATTTAGGGATTTGATGCATGACGTCTGAACTGTCAGTAGGAAAACGATGGATCGAGAGTTAACGGAACCACCAATTGAACTGTATTCGGATTGTTTCTAGCTTTCTTTTTTTTCCGTTGTCAGCTATGTCGGATGAGTTAGTTCTACGAACCAGGTTATTTTAATTGACTTCGAAAGAACAGTGGGCCCACAACAGACGGGCACACAACCTGGGCTAGTTCTGTCGACTTCTCGTCTCGTGTCCCTGTCTACGCTCCACAGAGAAGAGGGAGAGAAAAAAGCGAGAAGAAAAACAAGGAGATTGCCGAATCGCCGGCATCCTGTGCACAACAACATAATTTCATCATAAACATATTGATGCGTATTCGAACAAGGAGAAATGCAGGCTGAACGAAGACCAAAAGGCGTCGACGCTGAACACCTGGAGCGTGATATGAGTCCCAGTCTGTTCACGCGCTCTATACTTGCGCGTTAGGAAATGTCACGCACACAAAAGCCGCCCCTCCTTGGCCTCCATCAGATATTTGCTCCCATCGGCAGTGAGTACGTATGACCGAGTGACGTTCTTAGATGCCCCTCAGGCTTCATTCTATGCACCGTGCAAAGTAAGCAACTGAGGTTGACCACAACTGTTTGGTTTCGTATATGAAGTTTAACATCCCAAACCGACTCAGGCTACGAGGGACGACGTAACGGAGGGCTCTGGATAATTTCGACTACCTAGGGTTCTTTAACATGGTACTGACATCGCACAACACATGGACCTACCGCTTTTCGCCTCTATGGAAATGCGACCGCCGCGGCCGGAATCGAACCTCCGTAATTCGAGTCAGCAGCCGAGCACCGTACCCACTGAACCACCGCGGCAGCTAGAATACCTCGACTTCGTTCTTTCACTTATGTTCTAATGGAATCGTCCAAGCCACTGAGTGTCATACAATGGGACAACGATGTTACATAGATCGAATGGAATAAGAAATAATGAAATAAAAATAAAATTGGATTGTTAACTCGAGTTTTTTCTTGTTTCCTTCAATATCGTGCGCTCATTCGCCGCCGCAAGTACGAATCCATGTAGCCGCACGTCTGTCAATAGCGACAGTATTAGCTATATGCATACCGCGAGTATACGTTCCGGTAGCTTCCGAGTCACAGCGTCGAACGCGTTCATTCGCGTCTCTATACGCAGGCACTGCCCGGACAAAGTGGCCCACTTATATAAGGAACCAACCCACGATGGACGGCATCACATATACTCAATCCCATAGCAAGAACAGGAAGCGAAGAGGCGCTGATAGCTCGCTGGCAGGGAAGCAGTCAGCGACGATATACACTGCATTTCCGCACCTTATACATACATATGCATGTGGTCAATCGGTCAAACCTCCGATCCAGAAAACCCCGCAGGAAACCGTCGCCGCATCAGCGGTAGCGGGCGCTCAAGTACATACAGTATTCACGGAAAGTCGATCAAGCCAGCCCCAAACAAAGGCCGCGGGAGCGAGAGCGCCCTCTGGCGCTGCTTCTCTTCGTGCCGCCACGACGCCGTCACTGCCACCAGTCACGTCAGGGGTAACCCATTACAAGGCGCAGACGTGCGTGACGCATTTTCTACATGAAACGCGTTCACCGCTCCATTGTGTTTCCTGCGGAGCCACGGGGAGTGTGTGCGTATGTTTCCCACTCCGTTTCCCCGTCTTTTTATATTCTTTCTCTCTACTTCTCACCAGCTCGTGCGTTCATGGGACTCTGCGCTACTGCAACTTTTTTTAACGTAGCTGTTTCTGCATGGGTCTCACACCCGTGCTATTGCTGGTGCAGTTTACGACACGTCTCAACCGGTGATGCTTCTGGACGGGAGCACGAGCGGCGCGCTGAGATTGTTCGCCGCCGAGAGTCAGCCACGCATACATAGAATGGGTCGTAAATACCGGGTGGGCCTCGCGTAACTGATAGAATGGGCAGAGAAATAGTTTTGTTGGCACGCTATAAGTCAAACGTCGTGTGGAGGGCCATCTCTAAGAGCGCGCAGTTTATCCCGAGATTTTTATCTAGAGAGTGCGGTTTTCGGGGAAAGGTTGCGCAAGAGCGTCACGTAGCGAGTACGGGGATGCTTAATTATTGCATGCGAGCTCGCGATAATGGACAGTGAGACGGAGTACAGGTGCACTAAGCTGAGCAGCTTCGTTGACGTATACCCGTTCGCTTACAGTTGAACTGGCGATTTTTCGTACGCAGTCTCATGAGAGCACTCTAGTTGGGCGGTGGAACAAACTAAAATGGCTTTATTATGCCGAAATTGTGGCAACCTCTGGACAAATGATGTCATCGTTTCAGTCTAGTTTCAGGCTGGTCTGGCAGTTTTAGTGGAAGGTTTGGAATGATGTGATTGGACAAACTAAATATTATAATGGGGCTGGGCTTGCGGCACGGCATTGACTAACGATGTCATCGCTGAAGAAACTCCAACCGAAGAGTTTGCCGGCATGACTAACTCAGCGCGATCGAAAGACTAAGTGATCAAAATAATGCCGGGTTATATGCAGCAATAGAAACTTTCATTTTAGCCAGAACTGCGCAATCAATTCGAACAAATCGACTCACGTTGCGCAACCAACCGCACCATCTAGCAGGAACTTTTCATTTTGTTTTTTACTTCGAGTACGTCTATTCTTTTTTGTTGTTGTTGGCCAACGAATGGCACTCGTGCTACGTTGTTAACCCCCGATGCAGTCCTCCACAGATATTTGAGGATAAATTAATGATGACTATGTGAGCTAACACACAGCTCCGGACACCGATGTTGCAAAGTGAAATGAGAGTAGTGGTGTGCATTCGAATACCTCTTTTTGATACTGATCCCCTCCAGAGGCGCACAGCAGCTATCTCTGGAGATAGTCGGAACGATCTCATTCATTCCAATGGCGGGAAAGACCTTAGCCGCTGTGTTTCATCAACTTTCTCTATTCATCGCTGTTTAGATCACAGAAGAGCAGCGCTTTTACATTTGTGTTGTTTATATATATCCCCAAGAGTTCCTTACCAGATCCGTCTTGCAAACCTCCGGACATTTTTTTTTTTTTCGCATAGAGCCGCAGTTTAACCAAAAACAAAGAGGCTAGAGCCTCATATAGGTTTTGGGGTCTTTGCATTTCTCTGCGACGTCAGATGAATATTTTGTAACACCAGGCATTCGGCAAACTTATGTCGCAACAAAGCACCACGTGGAGTTCCCACGAAGTGCTGCAGTAAACAACACGTGGGCACTGTGACGTACAAGAGACTAGAAAAATTCAGTTGCGTCGGCAGAGACACCTGCAGGTATCTCACTTCAATTCGGTCCCTCATTGCGGTTTAGCAAGTAATCCCTAACGAGCCTGCTTGGTTGCCCAACGTACACTGCGTGGCTACTTGGAAGCATTGCGAAATTCCTCTGTGACAACATTCAGACAAACAGTACAGTTACACGGACGGTTAGTGACGAATCCTACCAGCATCGTGACATGGCCGGTTCAGTGTGCTTGCATTACCTGTAATTCAGGACCAGCGCTTCTAGTTTCCATGGCTGCCGTCAGGCGGCGCGTGGGTTTGAGTATTTAAAACTAGTGCGCTGATATCATCCGCAACTGAAGAAGGGGAATGACCGCGTGGCTCAAGAAAAGGACGGGACAAGCCACTAACCTTAGAGGCACCAGCGGGGCGTTGTCACGAATTCCTGGCGATAGTTTCCCCGCGTGGATGCATTTCCCATATGATCGTCACCATTGCTGTCCCTTGAAAAGCCCGGAAGAAGCACCACACGAAGTGAGGTATAAATTCGTGAAGTGGTATGCTAGTAATGGTACCCAAACCTAACGTCGCAGGACACGGTTACTAGTGATAAATAGGTAAAATAGTAAACTGGAAAATTATTAGTCAGAGAGCATAATGTCCACGCTCTAGACCAATTGCGTTGTCTCCTCTCTAAGGAGCGGACGAAAAACTACGGCATCGGTTCCTAGGCATGTCACAGCAGTTCCTCCCCTCTTAGGACAGCGCCTGCTCAATTTGCACGAATTCTGCAGGCGGCGCGTTGTATTCCTGCACGGCGGCAGGGTAAGGGATTGGCAAGAAGAAAGTTTCCTTTGAAGACGCCTGCTGAAGACGTAATAAATGACACCGAAATAGCGAGTGGTGGTGCTCTAGTCACTCTGCTTGGAATCCATCGCCTCAAATATTTGTGGATGGTCGCACGAACACGCGCGCTCCACTTTGCGGCAATGCCCGAAGAAAAGTGGAACCTCAGCCAATGTTTCCTCCAGGACAGCAGCTTGGGCATGTTGGTTATTCATTTGTGACGGAACAGCGCAAAACACCGGGACAAGAGACAAGCGCTGTCTCTTGTCCCGGTGTTTTGCGCTGTTCCGTCACAAATGTTTCCTGCTAGCGAGGAGCCAGTAAACTTCTTTTCTTCTTTGTTTTTCTCTCCTTATGCTTTCTCTCGTCCTTCCACCTCGTCGTTTCTGGGCGGGATGTAGGTATCCCTGCTCTCAACGCGCACAGCGCGAGGCTTAGCGGAATTAAGACTCGCATTATGTGGGTCTGAGAAGGCGCACTTTTTTCGCTCCCCGTCCTTCGCCCTTGCTCTGGTTGCTGCGATAGTCTCACCGTCCCCCTCCCCCTTCACTGCCTTTCTAACTCTTGTTCCCCATTTTCCTCGCAACTCACAGATAGCGACGGGAATTAGGGTGGGAAGAGATAGTTTTCCATCGGAGCGCGCTTCGCGCAGGGCGCCCTCCCTTCCTTCCGCGCTCTCACCTAAGCTTCCCGGCTCTGGTTTTTGAAAAAATGAGGCCAGCATAGCTTTCCCTTGCACATTTCTCTGGGCACCGTCTGCATGCAAGCTGGTGCAGATTGCAGACCGCTTCCTTGTTATTTTTTCTTCTTTACATTTTATGCTTTGTTTTGAGCGGTCATGTCCTCTGTCATTTGAACATTTTTATTTACCGAGTGCCGTACTTCATACGCTTGTAAATGTTGATAGGGGCAAAACTATCGATGTAGTCGGCTTTCGCGGGACTGCTCTATTCAGTAATTTTAGTAGTTCACCTGACCACGGATCGGCATTTTATTTATTTTTTTTTTGTCAATATTGTCACGTAGTTGTGACTGCAGATTCGCGGCAATATTGACAGTGAGCTTAACATTGCCGATAAGAATAGGTGAATTCAGTAGCTGTTTCCTATTGTTCAGGTACGGTCAATGTTTCGCGCTGGGTACTGCAGATTGTCAGCTATGGAGTTTAACATCCCAAAGCGACACATGGACTATGAGGGACGCAAAAATGAAGAACTCTGCATAAATTTTGTCCACTTGCGGTTCTTTAATGTGCGCTGAAAACGCACAGCAAGCGGGAGCTTTTGCATTTCGCCTTCTTCGACCGCTGTTCCCGCGACCCTGAGATCAGCAGCCGGACGCCGACGCCACTGAGCAACTGCAGCGGGCGCAAAGTATTCGCTGACGAACCTCTAGTTTCACGTTATTCGCGATTCGAAAGCATATTAACTTGACATCACGAGCAATAATTACGATACAACGTGACTAGTGACGTGCCTAATGCAAGCAGCTGTTCAATAAAAGTGCTACTAGAGAAAGACTGAAAGCGATTAAATGCACCTTATTTCAAACAAACCTCGCATTGGGTATGCGCTCTCTAAAATATCCAGCTTTAGTGCAACGTGCCGCGCAGAAGCTTTGTTCAGTCTACCGCATGAGCGAAGTTCAATTCAGTCCGCGTATTTATGGTTGGGTGCAGCCGTCTACAGCTTCTCTGCCATCATGCTTCCACTATTGTAGCTGGCAGCTGTCCGTCTAAGCACTTTATAATTCTTGCGGGAAAGATCACAGTATGCAAGGAACGTCTTTTGAAGCGCTTCTTTATATATTTATGTCCATTCACAACGCATCGCCTATGCAAAGATTATTTTCTGAGTAGATGCTTTTAGTAGCAGCTACAAAAAAAATATTTAAACAAAAAAGACACTCGTAATGCCGGAGCGCCAAACTTCCTGCTTTTTAAAATCACTCAAGCAAGTCCAGTGTCTAAGAATGTTACTTGGTTTCTACTAGACAAAGGAGTACATAAAGTAACCTCACCTTGCCGCATCCCACACAGAAGCGTGGGCACAAATGCATAGTGGTCTGGGAAAAAGGAAAACAAAACATAAAGGGTCATTAACTATGCAAATCCCGCTCTTTACTCGCGATCTACAACGTCGGCGAACGCTGCACTTCCGCTAAAGACAGGGCCAGAGGGTCTTTTTCTCCTGCCTTTATTTCTTTCTCTTATTGCATACTGAACTCCGCCCCGAGTTTGAAGCTCCTCGCGTCAGCTTGCCTTGTGTTCTTTTTCCATCGCAAACTTTCCTTCTTTGAAGTATGCGGCGCCTAGAAACCGGGGAGGGCCTAAAGGTTCCGTTATCGAATATTCTGCACTTAACTCGATTAAAGATTAAACCGCGCTCAGCAGAAGGCAAATTTTCAGCTCCGACACTCTTTTGCCAGTGGAGGCAGAGGAGAAGGGTAGGGGGGCGGCTGTTGTTAAAAGGTGGCTGCAAGCACTTCGATAAGATTTGTTAGCTGTATTTCTTCATTCTTACCATTGTTTCATAATTTTCGCTTTAAAATGCTGCTAACTTAAGCGTTAATAGCATTTAAACACTGATAATGTGGTTCATTTCCAAGAGAGGAAAACAGGAACACCGCTTTGCGATTTAGTGGATAACAGCTACGACGCACCGAAAAGCGCTTGTGTTGCGCGATAATTTCGAAGCCATTTCGAGTGAGTCACCAAAACAAAGCCGCAATTACCACACAGAATTTGCATTGACTTACTCTGCGTCACTGAAGTTCCAAGTTCTATTACTGTGCGGTTGTCAAAAGGAACCAGCAACACGTCAAATTTAGTACTTTGTCGGCCCCCCTTCCACCACTTCCCAAAAGGAAAAAAAAAATGACGATGATGAAAATTAATATGATGACGATAGCTATGATGATAATGATTACAAGTGTTTAAGGTGACAAGGTATCTGTGGCCAAAGATAGCCATGGCATGAGGTGTTTAAGTCTACTGCAGACAGAGTTAAAGACCCATTTCTCAAGCATTTCAGCATAAAAAAGCCGAGCGCAGCAGAATGGGAAAGCTTGTACCTATTGTATCACCAGTGGGTAACCGGAGGCACTGGAGATCGAACCTTGCACCTCTGCATGCGAGACAGACGCTGAAGCCCACAGGCCACGGTGACGCTGTAGAAAAAATAAAGAAGAGTAGAACGAAAAAAAATTAATATTTTGAGTCTCAGTGGTGCCAAGCACTCATATGCTGTTCTACTCTACGCTTCGGCCTGAGAAATGCTCAAAATTATGGTTTGCACGGATTCTATTGTACTCGTTCTTCAATGCCTGCGCCTTGGGAGAAACATCCAGGACGATAAATAAAAGAGAGAAAGAAGCAATGATACGGCCAAAAGGGCCCGCACCGCTGCGCCGGAAAAGGAAGTTCTCGCGCTTCCCGCTTCTGAACACCAGCTCTGTGCAGCATACGCAACGAAAGCGACTTTGAAAGAATAAAAGGACAGCAATGCAAAAAAAAACGAGGTTACGCGGCACCCTAGCCGGCAGCGCATGCTTCGCTAAGCGACGATTAATCAAGCAGAGCCCCATTAGGAACTTTTACGCTAACTGAGAGTCTGGCATAGCTGGGGCTATTCATTGACACAAAGAGAAAATGAAAATAACGAAACTGCGTGGAAAAGAATGACGATATTGCGTTGCTAGCTGCTTCAGCACTAGGTGGTAGGAGCGGTTCAAGATCATTAAGTTGCAGGCCCCACAGCATCTCCTTGACAGAAGGCTACGAGTAGAGAACTTATTATGAGGACATAAATAACAGCTGTGAGGAGAGAGAGGAACGAATGCATCGTTTTGCGTTGAGCACGGGGAGACAAAGGAAGAATGAGCATACAACAAACGTACCTGTGCCAGTTAGCATATTTTCATTTAGTTTAATGAATTATAGCTACTAATTTTCTGCAAGCTTTATGACAGCAGTTTTCGCCTTGAAACTATTTTATTCCTGTGCATGTCATATTCGCAAGCACATATTTCTTTTAGTTCAACTAACCCAAGTATCTAATAAGGCTATATGGACGTGGCTGTAGTGCTGTGTGAGCGTTTTATTGTGCCCGTTTTTGTCTGTCACTTTTGATTTTCTGACTTTGGTCTAACCTGATTCCCAATGATCGCTGATTGTAGAAGTGTTTTTATATTCTTTCACAAATACCACAGCCAGCACAAGTTTTTAAAGGCGGCTTTGCCTCACAATAAAATATAAGGCAGTGAAGCAAGCTTCCACGAACAGAACAGCGGCGGCATTGACCAGCATGGTCGAATAACAACAAAATTCTGGAGCCGCTAAGTAACCGTACCAGGGCAATGCGGTATCGGTGTGTTCTGAATCCATTGCGCACGGGAATAGTGGTCCGATGCAGTGGACAGCGAAGCTGATCTGTTTCTGCTGCGTGGATTTGAATTCAGCTGAAGGTCATATGGTGCTTAGTTTGTTCATTTCTTTCTTACGTCATCAGCCCACGTAACGACAAGGAACTGCAGGGGTAGCTGACAGGGAAACTGTAAGCGCCCCTGTACCTCTTGGCCTGTGTACATTTCTCGCAGCCAACAACGTACCCCCAGCTCTCTTCGATCCGTACTAGCCATTACAGGCGGGAACAGCCGTGCAAAGCACACGTTCCAGCTTTGGAGAAATATTCATATGTCGTTCGTGGCGTGCCAGGTGCAAAGAAAGGGAAGGAGAGGGAGCACTGTGCAGCGACTGCGAGCAGCGGCGAAGACGGAGAATCAGCCGGAGCCAATGAGAGAGATCGTCTTCACGCATACGCCTCACCAGGCGCCGCACTTTTTTTACTCCAAAACTCACACGTCGTTCCATCTGTCCTCTTCCGAGAGCAAATACAGCAATCGAAACGAGGGGGTTAGCGCGCCGTAATGCGGCTTTAAAAGGCGTTGTGGGTGGTGTTGGCAAAGATGGGGCTACGGGAAGTAGAGGATGCAAGAAGAGGTGGAGGGAGGGAAGGATCGCATTCGGGCAAAAAACAAGAGGAGGAGAGCCGCAAGTCCACAAAGGGCCGGCAACGGGCGGGGCAATAAAATGCGGGAACGGGAGACTTGTATGCCAACTGCCGAGAGCGGACGGCGCCCAACGCGAACGCTTAGCGGGTGGTGTACACGCCGCCAGAACGCCCAGCACACTCACACTGGGCTCTTTAGAAACAGCCGCTGTTGGCTCGATGTTCGCTTGCTCTGTGCGAACTAGAGCACACTCTTCCCCACTCATCTCCTTCGCAAACACACGCGCTCACACGCAGACACAGAAGCAGGAAAAGAGCTTTTAACGCCGATTTCGCGTCGTCGTTAGCTGTAACTGCTGCAACGTGACCGGGCATCGCACAAATCTGAAAGAGTTGAAAAAAGGGGAAAACAAAAAAAAAAGGAAGGAAAAAGCGGGGCTGGAAAAATTGGTGGCTATGGAACTCAGCTTCAATCGAACTAGCCTCTGAGCGGGCATCGCACCAGTCTGAAAGGGTTGAAAAACAGAGAACAAAAAAAAAAAGAAAGGAAAAAGAGGGGCTATAAAATTGGCGGTTATGGGACTCAGCTTCAATCGAACTGGCTTCTGCGCATATATTTTCTCCTCATTGATTTCTTGCCATCTTTACGTTTGTTTTAAAAAAGAACACTTTTATTTTTTTCCCGTGCTGTGCCTGACGCTATTGGACTCGAAGCATGCGCGAATATAACAGCCCATCGAACAACTAATCTCCGCGAGAGAGAATGACTGAGTTACTTTTAGCGCCCGATTTTCGTTTTGAGCCCCGGGCATCCGAATCGATTCGCAAAAATTCCTGTTTTGCATTCTGCACTTACCACATCACGACCGGGCTCAACGAATCTAAGTTTTCTCGGTCCCCGACATTCGACCTCTTAAAAATATTTGCTTCCTTCGTCAGCAAGATTTTTTCCGAACGTGTTATTTCCTAAAAGCACTGCTGCTTAACGCCTGCACTTCCGCGCAAAGTACGCTGTTCTTTATATCGCATCTGCAGCGAGCAGCTGCAATGGCCCCTTTTTGTCACTCGTTGAGAGTGTTACGTGCTTTTTGTTACGTGCTTTTCGAGAAGCATGGATTGTAGAGAGGGAGAGAGAGAGCGTAATACTTTGGGCTAGCGCCACCACCAACATTCCCCCCCCCTACCTCCGGCTCTCCCATCGTCGCCGGTGACGCGTGCTGCTTGGCCGTCTGGCTGCCTGGTTGGCTCGACGAGCTGAGGCGCCGGCAGTCCGCTGCGCACTGTTAGCCACGGGCGTACGGCGTGATTCGTCGCTGCCTCGAAGCTTAATCCGTTTTCGTCGGCGTCTCCTCCGCGCGAACTGAACCGAGCAAGTCTTGCGAAGCCTTTGTTGAGCTTTGCTGCTGCTGGTGCTTCCTCTTTTCCTTTCTCTCTCTTTTTCTGCTGTCCTTGCGCAGCAAGTGCGCCGTCGCCTTCTTTCGCGTTCCGCCGGCTGACTTACGGCGAACACACAATCTTGTTATCGGAAAAGCAATCGAAAGAGCCGTAATCACGTTCAACACATGTTTACTCTCCTTCCGTGTCGAGTGCATGACGGCGACATTGTTGCTTTCATTTTTTCTTTTTGGGTTTTCTCTCTCCTCCTGTTGGCGGTGCTTTTTGGAAGCTGCTGTCATTAGTTTCGTTAAGGTTTGTTTCGGGCTTGAACACTCGAAGAAAGAAAAAGGTTGTTTGGAAAACCGGTGTCACGACATGTCGACGCTCGTGCTTCTTGGTTTGTCTGTGAGGCCTTAGTCTGATTCTTCGAGTTCGGCCCATCGTTCACATCGAGGGAGACGGGACCACCAAATGAAAACACCTGCTGCTCTTTTAGCGCACTTGCACTTATAGTGGTCATTCCCCGTATTAAGCGTTGTTTATTTGTCTGAAGCCTACTTTGTGGCAGGGTGCCCACAAAGCTGGCCCACCGAGCTGTAGGCAGCCTGTCCAGGTGTGTGCGTGTGTGTGCGCGTGTGTGCGCGTGTGTGCGCGTGTGTGCGTGTGTGTGCGCGCGTGCGTGTGTGCGTGTGTGTGCGTGTGTGCGTGTGTGTGCGTGTGTGCGCGTGTGCGTGTGTGTGCGCGTGTGCGTGTGTGTGCGTGTGTGCGTGTGTGCGTGTGTGCGCGTGTGTGCGTGTGTGCGTGTGTGCGTGTGTGCGCGTGTGTGCG